>NW_006284839.1:3122138-3134197 GCF_000327345.1 Myotis davidii | reverse complement strand
GAGTGTGTGGAGGGGGTAATGGGGGGATTAGGACACATTTGTAATACCTTAACTAATAAAGAATTAAAAAAAATAAAATTTTGCATTTCTTAGGCTGTGACTAGAAGACTTATTTTTGGAGATTTCTGGATGTTACTTCTCAAATTGAAGAGCCAGTAACCATGGTATGGGCATCCATGTACCAGACAGGGTTATGGATTGGAGTATATTCCTGGCACCACTGTCACTTCTTGATTCAAGTCTTATACACTTGTCTTGATCTCCATGTTCTATTAAACCAGGAGCAGTTGCTGATATCCCTTTTAGGTGAAGTTACAGGCTCTTGTTCTCATTGATCTCCTGGAGAATAGCCAGCATTTATTCCCGCAGAGATCCAATGGAAGCTACTGGGATAATAATCCTCTGTTTCCATTCTCCTCTGTGGTTGATATGATTGGGTGAGAAGTGGACCCAGATCTCTTCCTGAAAGATATATTTCACACCTCAGGGCATTCTAGCCCTTAATTATCTTATTGTAGGAGCCAGAGAAACCCTAGTGGTTTTTAGAAAGGAAGTGAATAATCAGCCCTCTGCTAGTAGATCTGTTGCCAGTGTTGTGTGGTCAGAGTTACCTAGTTCCATCCCAGGATTCTGAGAGGGAGGATTGGTCAACTGAAGAGGTTACTTTATCCTGACAATCTAGGGGCAGTGATTCTTCAGCAGTGTTGGGGGATCACATAATGGGTTTTATTATGGGACGACTTCTACATTATAGAAGTTTTATGCTTTTGGAGGGAGAAAATCATGTTTAGAAATGCGGGAACATATAGTGATGATTTGGGACACTCAAATGCTGAGATGTAGTGGCAAAAGGAAGTTTGATTCCCAAGAGAAGACAGAGTTGGACTGTTCCTCCAATATTACTTAAAGGTCACCTCAATGAAACTTACCCTGAACATACTATTTGAAATCAGACTCAAAGACACTCCTAATCTGTCATTGCTGGCTCTACTCTACCTTTTCATAGCCTTTACCTTTCCTATTTACTGTACCTTATTAATAACTAAGGTTTAATATTCTTCATCATACATCTCTCCATTAGAATGTATGCTCCACACAGGTAGAGATCTTTGGTTCGTGAAAATTTAGTTGAACCATATAAAATGAAATTTATATTTTGGGGGGTTAATACAGTGCTATGTCTTGAGAATACAGAACAGTGCTTGGTACAGAAGAGGCTCTGGTTGAGGGTTTATTGAATGGATGACAGGGAAGCAGCACTGATTCTACAGCCAGTGGGACAGCAAGAAAGACTGTGTGGGAATATATTAATTTATGTTTCAAAATGTCTTCACATGCTCTAAGCAGGCTCTTCCAGAAAAAAATAAGGGCTCAAAATATTCATTTGATAGCAAATCTTTTTTGTATGCTAATGTGTATAAAGTGCTATGAAAGATATTGGCATTAGCATCTGTACCTACTCCTCTTCCAAAAATTCATTTCAGGTATCCCATACTGACAGCCAGCTGGCTGCCTCACTTACATTGGCAGAGAACAGGAGAACACCCCAGTGAGTCTACAGCTTTTCCCTTATCCATTTACCCTTTCACTTCCTCATGTCCATCCTCACACTCCATGGCTCATCATTATGGTCAGTCTTTTGTCAGCACCCTCACTCCTTTGACCTTGTCTCCCTTCATCATGCCTTTTTGGCAAATCCTCCACACTGCCTCAGACCAACTCTGCACTTTCACCTGAGAAATTGAATCAATGTCAGTTTTTTCAGATAAGGAAATCAGAGCTTAGCATTAGGATTTATTGGAGGCACACATAGCTAGGAATGGTAGTAATTTTAATAATAATAACAAGCATTTATTAAACAAATGCTTTGTGTCAGGCATTGACACAAACATGATCTTATCTAACTTTCATAAAAATTTCTTCCCATGTAAATTAATATGTTGAGGTTCAAAGTGGTTGAATAAGTTGCCCAAGGTCATCCTGCTGGTCAATAGTCCACATTCAATCATTCAACAACTATTTACTGAGCCCATAATCTCTGCAAACAATGTACTGGGAACTAAGTCTACAGTGGTGAATAAAAGAGACATAGTTTTCATCCTTATAATGGTGTAGTACTGGCCAATTTTTATTAAGCTCTTGCTAGTCCTGGGCATTATTTTATTTTACTCTCATCACAACTCTGTGATGTAGCTACTATTAATATAATACACAATTTTCGGATGAAAAATTGTATTTTTTATTGAATTTATTGGGATGACATTGTTTAATAAAATTATATAGGTTCAGGCATACAATTCTATAATATGTCTTCTGTATATTCTATTGTATTGTGTGTTCATTACCCTAGGTCAAGTCTCTTCCATCACCATTTATACCCTCATACCCTCCCCTCCTTCACCTCTCCCAACCCTCTTTCAAGAAATTGAGTCTTAAAGAAGGACCATGAGCAGATAAATTGATTAGAATGGGTGTATGATCCCATGAAACCTGACTTCAATGTTCATTCTCCTTATCACTATGCTATGCTTCTTCCAGTAGCTTGAAGTCTAGTGGGCAAGAAGTTCACTAACAGTAAACCAGAGGTAAATACACAAAACCTTCAGGTTGCTTTTGGGACACTTTGGAAAGATAAACTAGGGCTAGTGGACCTCTTATTACACTTCAAATACTTTCTCCTGGCCTGCTAGGTCCATGGGAGTTATGGAACAGTGTGTGTGGATATCTGCCAGGTTGTTCATTTTTATAATTTGTGTGATGTCAAGCAAACCCAACTTTTACATAATGATCTATTTAATGCAAAAAAAGAAAAAAGAAAAAAAAAAGCCCATCAAGTTAAAGAGAGAGAAAGTGCTTATAAACATTCCAACCATTTGTTTTGTGTTGGCTGGAGTTGGAGTCTAAATAAAAGCTGTAAGTGTGACTAATAATTATAATCTAAATTAGTGCACTGAATCAGAAAGGAGTAATTACTGCATAGGACTTTTTGGAGTAAATGATTTATGGTTGACCTACAGTAGATTATTAATTTGGAAAAGGGATGAATTTTAATGCAAATTAATTAAGTTTTGGAGTCTTTTCTGATTTGGTTGAGAGAATAGTGGAAAATTCCAGGGTCTTTTGTTATTTGGCTGAATTTGGAGTTAGGATACAGGATCCACATTCTGATGGTGTCTGTAGAACTTGGGTGTAAAGACACAAGCCTCATGCCAAGCTCAGAGCCTTTCTGATCTGATCAGGAAAGAGCCAGAAAGAAAAGCTGTCTCCTTCTTTAAGAGCAAAGTATATCCTCATAGGGTATTTACATGTTCTAAGATTTTTGTACCCTTTCCAATTGGTTGGCCAACAGAACCACTATCACCACCACTTACTGATGCTTACAGTGAGCCAGACATCATGTCCAGGGATTTCCAGTTTTCACAATTGTGTGTGATGCTGTTTTGTGTATGTAGGATCTTGAGCAGCATCCCTTGCCTCTACTTACTATATACCAATAACATCCCCTATTTGTGACAACCCAAAATATCTCCAGCCGTTATTGAATATTCTCTGTGGGGGCAAAATACAGAACCACTGTATTGGAAAATTTATGTGCATTATCTACTTCATTCCTTACAATACCCTATGAGGCAGGTGTATTGGGCCCATTTCACAGATGACAACTCTAAGGCTTAGTGACATTGTGTTTGCTCAAGTCACATAGCTATTACATGTTAAGGCCAAGACTCAAACACAGATCTGCATTGACCAAAGCCTCTTTTAGACCAACCAATTGGAAAGGGTACAAAAATCTTACAGCATGTTTTGAGATTATTTAAGTCACCTCTCTAATTTCTAATAAATAAATAGAATTCAGGCAATTAAGTGATTTGATCAAAGTTATATAACTAGCAGAGAATGGGCTATAACCCAGGCATCCATAAAGCTACTGGTCATGGGAACTGGAGATTCAGCTGATGAGTGAAAAGCACATTCACAGTGACCTTGGCTGTGTTGCTGGTCTTGAGTTTCTTCTTTTCTCTCTTTTGAATGTTATTCTTTTATTTGTACAACTTAGCTTTTGAGTATAAAGTAGTCTTTCAAATTTGAGTCTGCTAACTGTAAAACACATACTGGGAATTTAAAATCTGTTTCTTAACATTGGAAGAAACAAATCCTTGGGTTGTTGCTGCATTACAATTACATATAAAAACATTCCAACTCACTCAAATGGTTTGCCAGACCGTCCTTCCACCAACAAATAGAAAGAAAGCCAAATAATCCAGTGGGGACTCTGTTCTATTACTAGCATACTCTGATCCTGCTGTTAAGCCAAAGGGTATGGGGATAGGTAGCTGCATGATTATAATAAAACAGCAACAGACAGCCTTGGATTAGAACTAAGCAATGGCCACTCTAGCCAGCATTATTATTCAATTCTCAATGTAACACAGTGGGGCTTGATCCTAAGTTTCTGCCCAGTGAGTGCCTAACCACAGAAATCAATGTTTTCTCTGTAGGAGATAGGCAAGTGCTTTCAGAATCTGTTAGGTTGAAGAAATCTAATAGAAAAATCTGCATAATTAGCTCTTTGACTAATCTTGTTCTTGCCTTGGGGTAAGAGGCAATTTAGTCTGAAAAAAAAAAGTTTCAAATGTTTGAACTGTAGGTGAAAGAAGTTCAGGCTTTACAACTAGTGTGAGAAGCTTATTCTCGCTGAAAGGTTTCAGCTTTTGGGGGTATAAGACTTTCCTGGCGGCAAATTGATTTCTTCAGGTTCTGAGGTGATGGTGAGTTCCAATGAACGTATGCTTATGGATTATCTGAGGAGAGGGATCCCAAGCATAGATTTAGGGAGTGAGCAGGACTCAACCAAGGGGTAGAAGTTGGCAGGGCAGAGTAAGAATTAGTATCAGCAGGCAAATAATGCTTACCTGGTGATACTAGAAGGTGTAAAAGAAATCATTTCAAGATTTAAAAATAATAATATAGTATATTTTTTTAGACTTTAAGGTTGATCCTGCTAGAAAGAACCATTGAGTGTAGAGTTCAAAAGCCCATTCATTGGGTTAGATCACCTGTGTTATAGTCCTAAGTCTCCCATTTACTGGCTGTGTGACCTGGGATGAGTGTTTAATTTCTCTTGGTTTTGTTGTCCTCATCATAGGATGGGTAAATGATAAGAGCAACCTCATGGTGTTGTTTATAAAGCTTAACTGAGACAATACCAATAAGGACTTAGATCTGGCCATAACAGGTAGCACTTAGTGAATGCTGGCTGTTATTGTACATTCTATCTCACTTATTAATGGGGTAACTAAGGCTCAGAAAAGTAATGACAAAGCTGGACTCCATGTCTTCTCTGTCCCTGGAACCAGAGGACTTTCATATGAATCATTATAGCACCTCCTCACAATACATTGGCAGGACGGGATTCTAGGTATAGAGTGAGTCTGGCACAGATGGGAGCTTTCAGAACTCCTGAAAAGCAGCACAATCTCCTCCCCATCTAAAGAACCTCCTTCTTCAACACATCTGGGACGTCTGTGAGCCATTGCTGTTGAACACGAGAAAATAAATATTGATGCATATCTTACCTCGTCCATTAGGACGTGATTGTGTACACACATGCATGGTTTAAACTTTAGGATAAAGCAGAAGATCCTAAATGTCTATAGGAAGATATTACTCTCAATATTACTTTTGAGATGATCATACCTTGAGGCAAGGTAAAATGAGGTCCCTCCCTGCATATGTTTAGATGTTGAATATATTTTGATTAATCACATACCACTTTGAATACGTAGAGAAAATACAGATTTTACCTGGTCAATATCATGGCTATAAAAACAATAGGTTTCACTGTCTAATAAACCTGGGTTTTCTAAGAAAGGACAAGCAATTGAACTAATAATCCCTGGATCTTCCATGATCAGTTATTAAATAATTAAGTTAGTAAGAAGTAAACCTCAGTTTCTCACACAACAATAGTGGGGAGGGGCAAAGGAATGAAGCCAGTTTTGAGATAGCTGGGCAGAGAATGTGGACTGGACCGTGAAGGACCACACTGCAGTCATGTGATGGGCCTCAGAGGTCAACCAAATCCACCCTTTAATCTCCTGAGACCCAATTCATTCTTCCAACTTTCTTCCAAACAAGTGCTTTGTCAGGCAGAGTTCAACCCAGCCTAATCACAATTTAGGGGGCCACTACTGCATCCATCACCAGTCAACTTCATCTTTAAAAACAGGAAGTCTGAATCATCAGCATATCCTTCCCTGAGACTAAGATAAAAATGTGGGAGAGATGTATGATTGGTGTTGCTTTTGTTCCTGTCCACTTTCCTTTTTTAAAATGTTCAATTTGATCAGACCATGTTGAGGTGAAGAGGATTAAAGTAGTTCAAGATCAATTTCTCATTAGCTCAGATGACATTTGTAATAAGGTTATTACACATCCACGGTGCAGATCAACTCTTGTGGAGGTAAAGGAAAGAAAAAACACAACAATCACCTTTACCTTGCCAGGCTTTAGGAGTGGGGTTGGAGGTTATTGGCGGTCAGGGATATTTATGGATGAGATGACACTTTAACTCTAGGAGATTGGGATTTGGAAAAAAATGGTGTCATTTTTTTTGACAGCCTGGACAGCTCTTGAGTCTGCACATCTCTGATGTGACTGTTAGTTGCTTTAATAAAAGGAAGGATGGTTTATTTATGCTTTTAACCTTTCCCATTTCATCCTTTCTACTTTGGGTTAATGACTTCCCTTCTTCAGTATTGTGGATGAATTAGGTTGTGTCAGAAGGAAAAACACACAATCTGCAAATTCATTTTTGAGGCTATGAATATCAACAAAATTACTGACTTTCAGGTAAACAAAAATAATGCAATTTATGTTATATAAACTTTTGAAATTGAGAATGTATATTTTTAAATTGCTCTTAACCTTAAGAAAGCAATTTGAGGGTTTTCCAGAATTTAAAGACAGCTTATCCAATGAAAAAAAATTTTTAATGGAATTTCTTTTAAAAACATTTTGAGGCATTTCATCATAAATCATGTAGGCACAACCAAAGACCATTAACAATCCTTTAAGGACAGAAATCCCATGGGCCATTGTATTAGTAAAAGAAGTAAAATGCTGATTTACTGTTTATTCAATCATAATGTTTTCTCATCTCAAGTGAAAAAGGACTTATTTATAAGAGCATATCCAGTTTCATATACTAATAAAAATGAAACAGAACATAAAGATAACAATATAGAAATTTTCATTAAAGAACACATCACTTTCCCTATAATAAAACACATCCAGGTGCTGACATTTAAAAGCATGTGACTTGGGTGAGGAGTTTAATTTCATTATGCCAGTGGTTCTCAACCTTCTGATTCTTTAAATACAGTTCCTCATGTTGTGACACCCAACCATAAAATTATTTTCATTGCTACTTCATAACTGTAATGTTGCTACTGTTATAAATTGTAATGTAAATATCTGATATGCAGGATGGTCTTAGGCGACCCCTGTGAAAGGGTCGTTCGACCGCCAAAGGGGTCTCGACCCACAGGTTGAGAACCGCTGCATTATGCTCTACTTTCCTCATCTGGAAAATATTGCTAGGAGGCTTAATTGAGATAATGTATATAAAATATCTGGCACTTTGCCTGTCCCAGAGTCACCACTCTATAAATATTAGTTATTAATTTTCCTTATTTGCAATTTATGCTATCTTATTCAATTTTAAGTTATCATAAAACATCTTTAATCTTTTTGAAGCAGGCAGGAGTAAATTATAATCCTATCTAATAAAGAGGGAATATGCTAATTGACTGCCCCACCCTCAAAGATAGCGGCACCCACAGCCAATAAGGAGGGAATATGCTAATTGACTGCCATGCCTTCAAAGATGGTGGCTCCCACAGCCACAAGATGGTGGTGCTCGGTCCCCTTAGACCCGCCAGGGTGGCAGGCACACGGCAAGGCTCGGCTTTGCCACGTGCCTGCCTCTGAAGTCCCCCAGTTCAGAGGCCCCTTAGCCCCCAGGGCTGGCCCAAGGTGCAGGCAAGCCTCAGAATGCGGCTGCCCAGCTGCCCAGGGCCACCTGAGGCTCAGGTAACCAGGGACCACCAAGGCTTGCACTGCTGGCAGTGGCAGCAGCAGAGGTGTGATGGGGCATTGCCTTTCCCTGATTGCCGGGCCAACTCCTGCCCCTGAGGGATCCTGGACTGTGAGGGAGGCAGGCCGGGCTGAGGGACACACCCCCACCCCCTTCCAGTGCATGAATTTTCATGCACTGGGCCTCTAGTTTAATATATTTATTGTGCAGTAGCCATGGAAATGGAGAACGACCCATTAATATGGTATTGCCTGTTGTAACATACTCTACTGAACTGGAAAAAGGGTATTGACCAAAGGATGGGAGAGAGGGACTGTCCCAAACTGGGGGATGGCTCAGATTAACTTCTCAGAAGATCAGAGAATCATTTTCTGCTTTGCCAAGAACAGGCAGGACTCATACCTGCTGTCTTGGCATAATTACTTATAGCTGCCCTTATCTAAAGTGTTCTGGTTGGACAATAGACTTTCTTTGGCCACACTAATGATAACTCCACAGGGATTTCCCTGGAAAGAGGACAAGTTGATACTGGCTGAGACAGGGGCTTTGAGAGAAACCAGAAAATTGTTGCTGAGGTCTTGGACAAAAAATAAATCTATGTCAACTTACAGAAAAGACTTTTTCACTGTATCAGTCCTAATTCAGATTTAAGGAGTTTTCCCATGATTTCATTAAATATGAAAAAAATAGAGCTTTCTAAGCATAATCTGATTAATTAGGTTAACTGGGTCTTAAGTCTCCATTTTTCCTCATTTCCATGTGTTAGCGTCATGGACATGAACAGGCTGTTTCTATGGTTCCTTGGGATGACTGAGCCTTGGCAGAAGTCATTGGAGTTTAGGGTCTGGTTCTCAGCTATGCAGATCCACAACTGGATTTTCTAACAGGCCTTTCAGAGCCAAAGGACCCAGTACAGCAAGTGCCAAAATTTCTTCTGGGTACTTTGAATAAGTTATTTGATCTCTTTTGTGTAGAAAGCATAGGGTGTGAAGTAGAGTTTTCATGGACATAACCAGGCCTAACCATGCTTAGGGTCATGGGTCTGGAACTCAGGCTTATTTAATTTCTAAAAAATATATATACACATTTCAGAGACAGAGAAAGAACTTTAGAATTAAACCTTTTCTGAAGTAAATGCTCTAGATAAAGGGAGTTCTGGGGAGACGTCTCTTTCCTTATTTTCAGCAGGGAGAATTAAGCCTTTTAATTTTAATTTGTGCTTGTCCTTACACCATTTAGATATAGGTAGCTGGTTTTGTAAATAAAGACAAAACAAAACAGAAGACCTTGTTTTCCTAACCACAAGGATGTGATTTGATGGTTTTGGAGACAATGACTTGCTGAAATGTCCTCATGATCTCAGTTCAGATTCATTGGCGTAAGGGAGATTTCCCCTTCCCACAGTCAGTCTATGATAAGCCTGCTTTAAATCTTCGGCTCAAAGTTGCCAAAAGTATTACCTAAAGGGTGAACCTCTCCTCCTGGCTGTGAGGACTCATGCACCAGGCTGATAGGCAAGCCCTTAGAAGCGTTACTCTATCCCATGGAGCTAGAATAAAGGAGTCCAGAAATGATGAGGCCAACCTAGAATCATAGATTGTTGAAGCCCCAAAAGTGCCAGAAAGAACACATAGTCCAATATTCACCTAGGAACATACTGGTGCCCAGCCAAGGTGAGGGTGTGTCTGAATCACTTAACTCACATGCTAATGTCTACTATAGAATAGGACAGGGGAGAGAAGTAGATTACTTCTTGTCTTACAGAGAAGCTCTGTGCCCAGATATCTTATCTGTGGTCTCTAGATCCCTGTTATGGGATCTAGGAAAAAGCATGTCAGAGCTACTGCATTTGGGATTCAATGTTCTTTCAGATGTACATAAACTGCTTTCTTACCTACCATTATGTGAAGCAACCATGACAAAGCCATTTTGCTGGTAGTGATTACAAAAGACAGTGACTTCAAAGAAGAGGCTCCATTTGAATTTGAGAGGCCTAATTAAAAGAAAGAAAGAAAGTAGAGAAACAAACTTCTATAGCATGAAAACCTGGAAAAGCTTGCAGGGTATTCATCACTTTCATCTTGCAGATGGGAAAATAGGTAGAGTACCTGTGGGGTGAACAGCCTTAAAGGATGAGAAAGAGGCCTTGGCTTATAGATCAGACCAGTCTGAAAGATCTGTAAGGTTGTTTGACTTCACTTGAGCCCTATTTGTTTTCTCTTTTCTTCAGCAGTGTACTCTCAGGTGATGTTGATCATGGATAATTCAATGTGTGTGGGCCCTGAAGTCCAATCGTGTCGTAACCAGGGCATATGCCATGCCACTATGGACCAATCTTACTCAAGGCATCCCTGCCTTCAGACCCACTATAGGAGAAGATAAGTCTGGTTGGTTACTGGAAGATTATACGATTTTATGTAGAGCTTGACATTCCTGGTTCTCACATTGTCAGTAATTCATAGTCTGCTTCTAGCACATTCATATTTTTAAAAACAAGGGAACTTAGAACATTTTTCTTCTTCAGATTTTTAAAATTTATATTTTTTTGGAAAAATATTGGCTTCAGAGCCTAGTTCTTCAGCTGTTATCTACTGTAATGAATCAGCTTGAATTTCTCAAGTCATATTATTTCCTTTTTCTTTTCAACATAATAGAAAAAATATAAGCCTTCCCAAGCACAACACACTGAGAAAGATGGGGGCAAAATTGGACAAACTGGTTTCTGTGAAGGAGTTAATGGCTGACATTTACAACCTTCTTACCGGGTGTTAGATGTACATTGGGCTTTAACACAGTGTTTGCCTCCTCAATTGTTTTACTTCTTTACTTTGGAAATGCATCAGGCCCTTCATAGTTGAATACCATTTATTCATTTCAGAGAGGTTAGGTGTCAGTGGTCCAATGCTATTGTGTTCACCATTGCAGCGTACGCATGAAAGTCTTCCCTATTTTACTTTGTACTTGGCATCTTGGGCTTACAAAATGAACCCATTCTCATATATTTAAGATGAACTTCTTCATTTTACTCATGTATTTCTCTCTGAAGATAAGTCTGGTTGGTTACTGGAAGATTATACAATTTTATGTAGAGCTTGACATTCCTGGTTCTCACATTGTCAGTAATTCATAGTCTGCTTCTAGCACATTCATATTTAGAAAAACAAGGGAACTTAGAACATTTTTCTTCTTCGGATTTTTAAAATTTACATTTTTGGAACTTTTGATACAAAAACCATCTTTATTAGACAGGCAGATTTGAACAATTTTAAACAGACATTATAAATAAATTTTTAAAATTCCTTTTTAGTTTCATGAAGCATTCTCACCTTCTTGTCAGTAGTTGTCATTACCCAGACTGAATATACAGCAAAAAGGAGGCAGATGCCAGAAAAAAACAAACACAAGGACAAAACATAAAGAAACAAATAGTAATCTGTGTTTGAAGTTTAATGCCTAGGATGCATTTTGACAGCAAACAAAACTCCCAAAACTCAAAATGTGGATTCTCCTGAGCTAGTTTTCAACCAGCAGAAGCACCTTGATTTCCCCTTAACTCAGCCTTGAAACCTCCTTCCCATCCATCTGCTTATGCAATGCGGACCACTACTGAGATTTCTACGGAGTTATTTTTGTTATGGGATCTGATCTGCTGCTGAGCTAGTCAACGTCTCATCTCTTGTTTGGGTTTTCTGTCTTTCATATCAGTCTTAACCCTGGTTTTTTGTCAGCTTATCTGCCCTAAAATCTTCTGAAAAGACCAGGGAAAGGAGAGAGGGAGAAAGGCAGGTCCCAGCTCAAATCTATGCTCATCAATCCTGGCAAGCCCTTCTTCCCTGAACATATAACCCCTTCCCACCAATGTTTCCTAAACTAAATCTCAATAGTTTTATCTAGGAAAAAAAAGTTTTCTGTTCAAATAAATTCAGGAATTGCTGACTTAAAATAAAATGTTTATTATTAT
>NW_006284839.1:3079300-3122000 GCF_000327345.1 Myotis davidii | reverse complement strand
TTGATTTTTTACAGAGAGGAAGGGAGAGAGACAGAGAGTCAGAAACATCGATGTGAGAGAGACATCGATCAGCCGCCTCCTGCACATCCCCCAATGGGGATGTGCTCGCAACTCAGGTACATGCCCTTGACCGGAATCGAACTCGGGGCCTTTCAGCCCGCAGGCCGACGCTCTATCCACTGAGCCAAACCGGTTTCGGCGTCTTTCCCTTTTTCTTCCTCTCTGAAATCAATAAGGATATATTAAAAAAATAAAAATAAATAAAAAGGAAATGACTAAAAATGGAAAATCAAAATCATTTGTCATAAGTGGAAAAATAATCATGAGAGTAAGTAGAATAAAGCAATGTTACTAATAAAATAAATTTAACACTTAAACTAAAAGTAAATAGTGGAATACAAGCAATAATCTATTAAATTGATTAAATTAAATTAAATCTATTAAATCTACATAAAAGTACATGCTTAAGAATTAGTGCCTCTTGAGAAAAATGGAGCCAATAAAAGTCAAATAATAACAGAGGTAATATGGTCACTGTTGTTTATTTTGGATGATTATTTTGGAGGAGTCATTACTGAGAACATTCTGGTTATTGGTTGACAGGGAATCTTGAGTCCTCTGTGCATCTGGTCAAACAGGCCAAAAGTTATTTAAATACTTTTAGAGCTAAAGTTGGATGCTGAGAATTGGTTTCTTTAAAAAAAATTTTTTCTTTTTGGCAGGCATTTGGTTTTTTACCTTATTATTTATGAAAAAATTTCAAACACATAATGTAGAAAAAAATGCCACAATAAAAATGCAAGTAACCATCTCCTACAGTAAACAAATATTAACCTTTTTTCAATTTTTGTCATTTCTTGGCAGAATTATTTTTATGTAACCTTTTTATTGATTGACATTCACTATTACTGAACAGTTTTAAGGTAATTTAATGATATCATGACACTTTATTCCTAAATTTTTCCTCAGACAAAAACAATGTTTTGCATAACTGCTATGCTAATGTTAGCATCTTAATTAGCTAGTTTATGAATATTAACAATAGGAAGAGAACAAAGGGGAGGCCAGACATTATAAGCATGGTCATCTGGGCAGCTTCACCAGGAAGCTTCAGCTTCATGCTCCCCAGGGAACCATCCTTACACTCCCTGCAGATCACTGGGGGAAGGGATCAAACAAAGGGGGAGTTGGCACATGGTAGAGAAGTTGGGTTGATGTAGGGAAGGTGCTTGTCAGCCTAGCCTGAGAAAAAGATCATTGGCTAAGAGGGTAGAGTTACTGCAAGTGCACAAAAATCCTGGAAGGGTTAAGAGTTCCCTCTCCCTTGTGCTCCTTGTTCCCCTTGCATGCTCACTTTGCTCCATGATTCAGCTCACCCTGTGCACTGTCTCATAGCCCTGTGGCCCTAAGCAGCTTGGAACTACTGGGATTGTCTGTCTGGATTTGAGGACTTGTGAATGGAGAAATGCCCGCTTCCTTGTTGGGAGCAGCTGCAGGAAGGGAGGATGACGATCTGAGGGAAAGGGGAGATAGATGTTTATACCGGGTGATAAAGGTATGCTGCAGGGAGTAGTCAGGAGATGTTTGCTCTGCTTTCTGACTGCTAGGAATCGTGACCAGCGAGATCAGAGTGCTTCTAATGATAGGCAGAGGTTTTGCACTTTCCTGGCCAGGGTATAACACAAAGAAAACTAATATACTTTGGTCAAAACTCAAAACACTCAAAAGTGCATTCTGTTGTATCCCAGCAGAATGAAATATTGTTTTCGCTTATTTTAAGTTTCTGTTTTGGCTATTTTCAAAATGGCTTTAATTCTTTAAACACAGACCATGGGCTGGTCATTCTATTGAGAGCTTTACCGGCATTATCTAACTTTATTTGATTTTTCACAATTGTCCCATGACAGAGAGAGCATCATCTCATTTTATAGTTGAGGAAACTAATTTTTCCAAGGTTATATATACAGTTAGAACGTACTGAGAATTAGAGTTCAATCTGAGATTGGCCTTACTCAGAAGTCTATATACATGCCCACAATGTTATGCTGCCATCCTTTGAGAGATCTGGGGGGAAACTCTGGGGTTTCATTGGAGGGGGCTCTGAAGCTAGGGAAGGCTATTAAATTACCTATAGTCAGTGTCTGTTAAGTAACAGGTAGAAGGAGGAAAATCGGGAGTGACCGCCTCTTAAAGGGAACAATAAAGGAGAAGAACCCCAATGACTGGAGAAAGTCTGTGAATGAGACGTGAGCTCATTTTAGAACAGAAATCACACTTAACATCAATAGGGTTTAGTAGAAGGAAGACCAGAGAAAAGGAATCCTGACTGTGTGTGGGCAGATGCTCAGCAGGTGGGAGGTGTCAGGAGGGTCAACATTTTAATTTTAACCTAGTAAGGAATTTAGACAAAGAAGGCCCCACTTCCTACCTTCCTCAATTTTCTATCTTCTTCTCCATTAAAAATATTTTAGCTCTATTGAGGTATAATCCTATATAATAAAAGGCTACTATGCAAATCAACCGAACAGTGGAATGACCGGTCACTATGATGTGCACTGACCACCAGGGGGCAGAAGCTCCATGCAGGAGTTTCCCCCTGGTGGTCAGTGCACTCCCACAGGGAGCCATCTCACCTCCCCTAGGGGCTCCTGGACTGCAAGAGGGCGCAGGCAAGCTGAGGGACCACTCCTCTGCCCTCTGGTGGTCAGTGCACCCCCACAGGGGGTGCACCGCTCAGCCAGAAGCCATCTCACCTCCCCCAGGGGCTCCTGGACTGCAAGAGGCCACAGGCAAGCTGAGGGACCCCTCCTCCCCAAGTGCACGAATTTTGTGCACCAGGCCTCTAGTGTACATATAAAGTTGTAAGATATTTAAAGTGTACAGCATGCTGATTTGATATAGGTATGCACTGTGAAAGAATTCTTCATATCCACTTAATTAATACAACCATCACCTCACATATTTACCTTTGTGTGTGTGTGTGTGTGTGTGTGTGTGTGTGTGTGTGTGTATGTGTGAGAACATTTAAATTCCACTCTATTAGCAAAATTTAATTATATAATAAAGTGCTAGCAACTATAGTCATCATGTTATACATTAGATTTTAAGACTTCATTCATCTTAAAGCTGAAAATTTGTACCCTTTCCCTGTCAGTGCCGCTACCTCACCCTGCCCCTGGAAACCACTTTTTTACTCACTGTCTATATGAGTTTGCCTTTTAAAAAAAGATTCCACATAAAAGAAATCCATGCAGGATTTGTCTTTCCCTTTCCTTTATTTCTAGTATAATGCCCTCAAAGTCCATGTGTTGTCACAAATGTTATTTTCATGGCTGAATAATAATTCTCCTCCCTCTACTTTCAGCTGTGGCATGACATAAGCCTGAGGAGAAGTCAGAGCAAACTTTTTGGTGGACTTTTGATATCCTATTAAGCGTTAGAGACTTATAAGAGTTAGAGTAAGGAATTGTAAAAACAAACTTTTATCTAAAAAGAAAGTAAGAGAAACACATTTGAGTATTCCACGAACGTTCTAATAACCTAAGTTGAAAGTTTAATAAACATTTTTATTATAATACAAAGCAGTGACATAGGAAATAACACTAAATATATATTTTCTCTTATGCCTACCAGTATATCTCAGGGCTCAAACAGAATTCCAAACAAATCAATTCCCCTTCTTATGACTTTGGGCAACTTTTAAGTGAAGACCTGGGTTCATCAACTTTAAGTGTGGTAATGATGGTACTAATTCTTAGAACTTTTGTGAGAATTACATGAGATCCCATGTGAAACACTTAAGCATTTGGTAAATAAGTGTTGGTTCTGAGAAAGTTTTGTGGCTGTAGCCATAAGCAATCCCTCTTCCACACCAGCAGGTGTCAGTATATAAAAATTTCCAGGGCAGGTTCTCTGAGGTTAGTTCAATTCAACAAACACTTATTGAGTACTTAGTATAGGTAAGACACTCTTACCCAATGCTGGAGCCAGAAAGTTTTCAGGAGTTTGTAACAAGGATTGCAAACTCTGGGCCAGATTGGACAGGAAGAAGTGTGTTATTTGGCTGACATTCTTTTTTTTATTTTATATTGATTTAAATGTCTTTAGGTATGATATACTTTGTGCTTCACCTCACCATTTCCTTCTCTTGTATTATACCCAGCCCAATTATGTTACCTTTCTGGCCCTGAAACACATGTGAGTTTAGACCCTTGGTCTACTAATGGGTTAAGTGCTAAATAATGCAGACTAGGAGAAATAATGTCTTGAGAGCGGAAACTGCACAAATATGCACCAACAGGAGAAAGGTAAACTGGGGTGAAACTAATTTGACCTATTTAATAGTTTTGCTGTGGCCTACACAGATCTATTGCTGTTATCTGCTATACAAAATTGTTCCTGTTCTATTTACTGAAATTCCAAAAAAGTTACAAAATAAAGAAAAAAGCACAAACTGATTGGTTTCTAAAATCTTCCAGATGAAAAGGCTGAGTAGTGAAGCATATCTATACTTATAAAATGAAGCTTCGTGTGGGAGATATTAAAAGTAGGAATTGCTATAATGGGCTGGAAAATAACGGTGTAAGCCAGTGCTAAAGCTCCGATTTTGACAGCTGCAAGGAAGATGTCCCACCTTCAGAATCATAAAATCTCAGTATTGGAAGGGAAATATATTTTGTAAATGGGGAAACTGAATAAATGACTAAATGACTTGTCCCAGGTCTTACACATTGTGGAAAATGGCAGTACAGAAACAAAACCTCTGGTTGCCCAACTTCTAGTGCTCTTTTCACACTATATGACAGAAACAGAATATTTTTGGCCTGAATAAATCAGATTTTTGGCCTATATGACCCACAGTTACCAATAATTCTCCCTTTGTTTCTTCCTGAGACAAGTTTTTGGACCTTGGAATTCAGTGGGTGTGTTTGTACATGTACCAAAGATTTAGCTAATACTTAGGTTGTATATCCACAGGAAAAGTAAAATAAAAGCTTCATCTTGTCATTTGAGCAATTTAGGGAAAAATAAAAATAATCTGACACTGAAGGGGAAGAAAAGTGTGCTCAAAATTGATTTTTTTACATTGATTCAACCTATTGGGTCTTTGCCCAGTTTCTCTCTTCTTTGTATAAATGGAGCCAAGATCATAAAGATAAATCAGGATCAACTAGTTCAAAAGATACGACTTCCTTCAGAGATGGTACCTCTCAGTAGAATACTTGAGAATAAACAAATCCATTCTCTAAGCTGCTCTTGTAGGGGGCTCTAATTCAATCTTAGACTCTTCTGAAACCCGCTGCCACATAGCACGAAGTATGGAAGGCCTGTGTTACCTTTAGAGCATTCACCACTCTTTGAAATTTGTTCCTGGGCTCATTCAATCTTTAAACATACAGTTGCTGGGGAGGTTTATGGATGAAGATGAATAGAATAAGGAGCATACGACTTACTCTGAGTGATGGGGGATCTGATAAGCATAGGCATTACTGTCATACCAAATAGACCACAAAAACAAAAGAAAAAATCAGTTATAAAGAGTATTAGGGGATCAGAGAAATCTTTGCAAGAGAGATTGCATTGGTGTTGGGTCTTGAAGGATGGATACAATTCTTATGAACCTTGACTCACACAAGTATTTACTAAGAATGGCCACCCTACATTTTAGCTGATGAAAAGTAGTGAGTGAATAACTATTTTAAAAGTACTATTGGAAAGCCTACACTGTTCTGTGAAAAACTATGCATCCTTTGCAGCTCAGTTAATGTTACAATCTTATCAGAGTTTTAATCATATAAACATCTTAGCAAAGATTCCTTCCTTGTCTGCATTTCTGATCTATTTTATTTATACCGACAATTTGGCATAAACCATATACCTACAACTGTGTATATTTTTGTATATGTTACACTTAACTACTTGCCAAATCTTTACTTTTTGTATGCGTGTGGAAATAGTCTATTTAGTCATTTCTGTCTTCATGACAAATGCCACCACCATGGTCAACCTGCCACATGTTGCATTTTAGATAGTTGAAAAATAAAATGTTAAGCTAGATAGATCTTGAAGTTCTCTATGTCTCCTGGGCACAGCCTATTCTATTCTGATATTTAATTATAATGGAATGATTTTGAATGTTATGCAAATCTATTTTGTAAAGAAAATTTAACCTATGTAGAAAACTATATTAAGATATATAACTTTGAACTCATGAGGTTTCATTAGTTTGGTACAGTATACTAGTATGTGTGCTGGCTCCAATATCTGTTAAAATCAGAAGCTTTGGAGATTAAAAACTGAAAGAGTTTGTGCAGAAGACTGCTCAGGGGCTGAAGTAATAGAGCACCTCATCATTTTCTACACTTCCCCATCAGTTCAAGCCTTTCCTTTGTCATGGAAAAAGTACTGAGGTTAATAGGCTGGCTTCCGCCTTGTTCCCCAATTTGCCAGCGGGGTTTAATGTCAGAATCTGAAGGATGCATATGACACCCAGTATCGAGTCTGCCTAAATTGTCTCTACACATGGACCCACCATCTGAAGGATGCATATGACACCCAGTATCGAGTCTGCCTAAATTGTCTCTACACATGGACCCACCATCTGAAGGATGCATATGACACCCAGTATCGAGTCTGCCTAAATTGTCTCTACACATGGACCCACCATGAAAATAAGAATGTATGTTGTCATTTTTCATGCTCAAGAACCTTAAGAGGAAGATACTTTTATTATCCAACAAATGAGAAGTTCAGGAAGTTTCTGTAAATTGCTCAAAGTCTCATTAAGTTGTTATGTGATAGAGTATTGAGTTGAACCCAGGCAGTCTAACTCAATGCCAACCATATTAATCCCCAAGTTTTTTTTTTTTTTTTTTTTACCTTTGTTGTAATTCCACTTCCCAATTTTACCCAACACTTGAGAATATGCTCACCCACCTCTGAGAAAACAGACTAACTAGAGAGAAAGATTCCCTTATGGGTTCTAGATTTCCCTAAAAGTTGGTTCTTGCACCTTCACAAATAGATTCTGGTATAATTAAATGCTGCAGAAATATTCCCTGAACCAATAACTAGCATGTCCCGAGGTAGATCCCTTCTTTATTAAACTCTTCATTGAAATTTTCATTAACTCCCTAGTTGGATTCAAGATTGAATAGTCAGTGGAGTTTAAAAGAATATTCCTCCCTTCTAATCAAACATTGCCTAGAAAAGGAGAGCATTTGGATATGAGTATTAGCAGGGTATTTCCCATGCCCTCATTGCATTTGTGAAATTGCTATTAATTTTCCTCAATCCACTACCATTTTAAGAGCTGCTAGTCTGTGATTACATAGCAATTTACTTGCTATCTTTTGCTTTTCCATCAACAATGCCAATGCATAATTAAACTTTGTGCTCCGGGGGAAAGACACTTTTGAGTATGAAGGTATAAGCAAGATATTGTCTCAAGAAAAGAGCACAGAAATCAATTTAAATGCCAAGTTAATGTTGCTCTATTAATGTCAGTATATACTTTGGCAAGGGAATCTAACTTGAACAATTTGTTTCCACGGTGCTTTTTAATTTATTGATAGTGTGTTGTTATTGAAGTCTAAAGATATGGTTCTCAGCCAAAAAAAAAAAAAATCTTAACACATTACATAAGAGAATTAGAAAAAAATAATAAGGATTTGATTATTTAGATGTAGGGGTTCAAAGTGACAAGATTACCTTCAGAAAGGTAATACACATATCAAACACCTTCATATAATATTTAGGGGGTTTTGGTTTTTAGTTTTTTGTTGTTATCGATAAGACACAGGCATTTTCAATATGTAGCAGGCACAAGATGAGCAGATGCAAATTAATCTCAATCCTCAGGAAGTCATTTTGACACTAGTTTCTTTGACATTTTCCCATTTCATAAATAAATGCATCCTATTACATTTATTTACATTTAGCTGCAGGCTAGTAGAGAAAACCCATTTAACAAATACCAGGCTAAATTCTGCCTGATAATTCGGCAGGGTACATCTCACATGGCAAGGCAGCTATAAACTGTAAACACCAGGCACAGAGAAACTAAACAGGTACAAAACACCATCTACCACTCTGTTGGCTCGGCTATATTCTACAGATCATGGGTTGGAGGGAAAATTTCAGGCATTTCCCCATTTTTCTTCCTTCACTGCCTTGCACACTGAGAACTTAGGGCCTTAGGCCAATAATGCTTTCCTTCTTAAGCTCACTTACCCCTGGAAATGAAGCGATTGTTTACCAAAAAAAGAGAGCTGCTGGGTTGGTGAATGTTTCAGGTTCCTCACCGTCTAACTAACCCCATCCCTAAAGGCAGGGGAACGCCACAGAGCTCTGGATAGCATCTTCTAATTTCCTTTGGTCAAATCCAGGTAACAAGGCACAGCAAGAGAAAATAAGACTAGAACAAAGGGAAATACTTTTGAAGGAGCCCAGCATAGCCGGGGGGGCCCACTTCATCGGCCTCAAATACTCAGTTTCTCCAGTGTGAATTTGAGGAATTTAGAGTGAGTTAAAGTGAGCACCCCTGGGGAGTAACCCTGCTGTGCCCTGGGCTCCAGGAAAGGCAGTTCTCCCAGGGCAAGGCTTAGCATTCCGTTATTGTATTTACATCACATGACATTGAATGCTAAACTTACAACATTTGGGATCCATCCAGGATCCATTCCACCGAGAAGTGTCCCTTCAACGGAGTACATTTTCAGGGTCCTAATTTTTGGCTTCATGTAATCATTTTAAATATTTTTGTCTTTTATTATTCAATGAAGAAATGCGTTTTGTTTTGTTTTTTTAAAATAATCAAAGCATAGATAAAACAAACATACCTTCTGACCTTCCTGTGTCAATGGGTGTGCCTGAGAATAAAATAAATCCCTAAAGCTTTCTTCTTTTCTTTTTCCCCCTGAAGCTTGATGTAGACAAGATCTCCATAGCTTTGGAAGTTGTGACATGGGCATATTAGCACCCTAACTTGAGTAATTGCACAAATGTGTTTAGTCCCATGGTACCTGTCTTTGGGTAATATTTGTTATGTGATGTTTGACAAGCAATTATTAGACTTACCCCCAGGAGGAGGGTCACTACGGCAGTGATTGTCTCTTACATCACGTAGGTCATTTATCGAAGTCATCATTCAAATGTGGAATCCTATTTTTACTGCATGGCAGAAGCCTGTTTGTTATTTTAATGAACCCAGTGGTATCTCAGCACCATCTATACCAGATTTCCAAATTGGGACTCCAGCAGTATGAGGCATTTATAATAAAACGGTGCTCCCCTAAAGGTCTATGAGAAGATATTCAAAACGTCAAGGCTGGAGCATTTCTAGCTAGTTGTAAAGTTGGGGGCACAGGCCTGGCCTGCTTTCCATGCTTGCTTTCCCCCTGTATTGTATAGTATATATCAACATTCCTTCTGATCTTGTCTGTGCAATATTATTTAATAGGCTAGAGGCCCAGTGCACGAAATTGTGTGGGTAGGGTCCCTAGGCCTAGCCTCCTGCAATCAGGGCCATCTTCTGCCTGGTTGCCAGTCCCCAGGCCAAACGCTGCCTCCACTGCCAGGTTCTCAGGCCATTGGGCTCACCAGTTCATCCCCAGCTGCTTGGGGGCTCAGTACTGCAGGAAAGCGGGCGCCAGTGACTTCACCTCCATGCATGTGTACTACTCCAGCCGCTGATGGAATGCCGCCACCACTGCCGCTGCTGCCACTGTTGCTGGGGCTTGAGACACTGATAGAAGCTGCGGGATGCACCCTCAACCTACCTGCCCCAGTGTGAGCGGCCCCGAGCGGGCAGTGCGTTCCATCAGCAGCCACCCAGCACACGTGAGTGGAGGTGAAGTCACTGGTGCCTGCTTTCCAGCGGGCCTGAGCTTCTGAGCAGCTGGGGATGAGCTGGTGATCCCACGGCCTGACAGCCACCCCAGTCCTTCCACCACCCACCCCGATTCCCCCGTTCACTATTGCTGATCCATCAGAGCCTGTGGGCTGGAGGCAGGGACCAAGAGGTCAGCTGTTCAGCTTGCTCACCAGTCCCCAGTCCCGCCCCACTGCCGCTCACGGGCAGGGGTGGGGAGGGACTGAGAGGTGGTCAATACCACCTCATGGTGACTGGTTGTTTGGTCATCCAGGTCATCATGGACACTGGCTTTTTATATATATAGATGCTTTAAAATATTTTCTATATTTTTACCTTCTCATTTTGATATTTCATTTCTCCACTTAGGTTGTGCTTAGCTCATAACAGTTTTGTTTCACTGAGAATCATCCTCACCTGTCGTGATGGGTCTTTGCAGGCGATTTTGTATCGTCTGACTCTGCCCCCTCTAGATGCCCAGCCATATTCTCCCTCGGTGAGTCAGTCTGTGTGGGTGCCTTGAAATGAGCTGATGAATACTCATAAAGCTATGAGGCCGCATCTTCCACGCCCTGTGCTGGAAAAGGAACTGGATACTCAGAGAGTAGGGGTGGCGAGAAAGCACAGCTGGTTTTCTGGGGAACTATGTATTTATTGTTTCCACAGCCTCCTGAAGTCTGGATCTTTCCTTGAGCTCAGTGTGTTACTCAATATCCTAATAAAAAGTTTCCCCTTTCTTAAAACAGCTTGAGTTGCATTCTGTTACCACTAGAACTGTGGCTAAGTCATGCTATTAACAAGTGAAAAGCCTCCGATATAGTCCTCTGGGAGCAGTCAGTTTCCTTCTTCATCTTCCGCTTCGTGTCTCTCAGAAAAATTACACCAGTATTTTCTTTTCTCAGAGCCCCATAGGCAACATGTTGTGCCCGTTGGGTTCCTTCACCACTTGAGATACATGTTCCTATTTTGAATTGTATTCGTCCCAAGCTCAGGTGATTTTTCTTTCTCTGACAAGTATTCCTCTGAGCTCTCTTCTCCTCTCTGTCTCTTGTGCTCCCTGCTCTCTTTTAGGCTTAGATACTTCACATTCTTAGGGACTCGAGCTCTACCTACAGTGAGCTGGTTGTTCACGTTGGCTTTGGTCTCTCTCGACATTAATCCTTCTGCATCTTTTCTCCCACTACAATTCTTCTCTGGGTTTTTGACGAAGCTGCTCCTACTGAAACAAGTCTTTTTGTCTTCTTTCTTTTGCAAAAATGATTTTCTCCCTACTGTTTTCTTTCTTTCTTTTTTTTTTAAAAAATTGTTTTTAAATTATGGTTGACATACAATATTGCATTAGTTCCAGGTATACAACATAGAGTAGCACTTTCTCATGGTAGTTCTTATTCATCCCAGGAGTCTTCTTTTCCTCTTATTTATTTCCCTCTTGGAACATAAAGCATTTTTTTTCTTTTTAAAAAATGTTTTTATTGATTTTTAGAGGGGAAGGAAGAGGGCTAGAAACACTGATGAAAGAGAAATTTCATTGATTAGCTGCCTCCCATACACCCGCTTCTGGGGATTGAGCCTGGAAGCCAGGTATGTGCCATGATCGGGAATTGAACCGTGACCACCTAGTTCATAGGTTGATGCTCAACCATTTAGCCACACTGGCCAGGCTAAAGCTTTTTCTTTATATTCTTCAAACTGTTCCTGAGATCTTATCCTATTGTGTTCTTATTGGCTCATGTGTCATTTCTGCATTCATTCAGGATGAGAAAATGTATCCCAGTTAATTCAGGGGCTCTGTCTGTTCTCCCTTTACTATGGCCAGATCTTAGAAGATTAGTCTGAGTGGGTCCTTTGTAGGTCCAGAGATTACAAAAGAGGAGCATGTATAAAATATATATGGAATTGGCTAATGTCATTGTGGAAGCTGAGAAGTTCATGGATCTGCAGTCAGTAAGCGGGAGGCCCAGGAGAGTCAATGGTAAAAGCTTCAGTCTGAGTCTAAGTTCAAAAGCAGGGGTAGATAGATGTCTCAGCTTAAAGACAGTGAACCACAGAAAGTGAATTTTCCCTTATTCAGCCTTTTGTTCTATTCAGGCCTTTCACAGATTGGCCTATCGTCATTGAGACCCACCCACATTGGGGAGAGCCATCTGCATTGCTCCGTCTGCCAATTCAAATGTTAACCTTGTCCAGAAACATTCTCACAGACACACCCAGAATCTTGTTAACCAAATATCTGGGCATCCTTCCACCCAGTGAGGGTAGCACCTAAAGTTAACCACAGAGAGTTAAATAAATTATCTCAACTGCTCGTCCATGTCTTATAGTCCTCCAAGAACTGGTGAATCCCTCAGGGCTCACCTTCCCTTGATCTCCTATGGATTTGCGTTCCTGTTCTCAGTGAGCTCTTTACTTGTTTACTTCTCTCACACATGTCTCTCATGACTACCCTTTCTCTTTAGTCTACAACTTGATCTAGAGAAGGAATGAATTTGCACAAAAACTGCTCATATAAGGCATTTGAGGATAGCTAGACCCAAGGAAGGGTTGGGAAACAGAGATTGTGCACTCCATCAGTGTCATAAATCAAAATTATATGGTAGATAATTGTATTCTTAAAAAAAATTCCCATTCACTTCACCTTCAGGATTTCTTCACTGGGCTCCTTTCCGCCATCCAATGCCTCAGCTACTTGTTTCCTCTTCTCCCTCTTTTTCTACGTCATGGATGTCCTGAAGCCCCAAATTCCTGTTTGTTTCATATGGACAGCAGTTTAGCTAATTCTTTGCTGTGGTGAATCCTTCCAAAGTATAAATGCACAATTCACTTTTCCTACCCAAAGAGAGTTTCCTCCTGAAAAGCTATTAAAATGCCCATTTCTTCACTCTGCTTTGCTTATTCCTAGAAGTAATCATGCATTTATTAAACTTTAACAAGTACCCACTTAGCATCTGCTAAGTACGGGCATGCAAAAGTTGTGTCTGAACAGTGCTTTCAGTGATGCTCTTAGCATGTGTGCTATGATTTACTACTTACTGTATTGATAAGGAAGACTTAGAATAAGGAAGACATGCATTGTCTCATAGCTTTAGAAATTCCAGCCAGGGTAAGGGCTGAAAAAAAACAAAACTAAAATGCAAATGATGAAAGAAATAAATCACACCTTTTGAGGCTGCTGCTTACAAAACAACACCCCAACAAACAGGGAATTTACAGACTAATAGGGGAAATAAATAATCAAAGTGGAAATTGAAACTCAGTATCATACGGTGAAGGTAAACATGGGATGGCATGGATTTAGCATGGATGGGCAGTAGTCATTATAGAATATTTTCTAGAAATGGTGCTACATAAACTGAGTCTTAGAGGATGAGTAGACTTAAGCAGGTAGTGAAGCACTTGTGTGTTCTCATGTATTGGCAGGTGGAGGTGAGATGTGATGATGAGAAACTTTCAGCATTTCCACGAGGATGTCACACTAGGACTCAACACATCATAAATTAAACTCTCAACTTTCCCTCTAGTTTTGCTTTTCCTCTGAGACTCCCTTCTCAGAAGATGACAATAACACTCGCCTAACTGTTCAAGCCAAAACCTGGACATCATTTTTACATATTCTCTCCCTCAGCAATCACATAAAGTCCATCAATTACCAAATCTGGCTGGTCTGAACAACTTTCAGAACCCTTAATATGCCATGCCTCCTTTTACCTCTGAATGTTTGTAAATAACATTCCCTCTGTCTGAAGTATGTTCCTCTCTCACGTGTCACCCACCCTTGTTTGGCTAACTCATACCCATTCTTGAAGTCCCAGTTTAGACATCACTTGTACCAGGAAGCCTTGTGTGGCAACTTATATACAGATTAGATGCTCTTTCCCCAGCATGCCCCAGCAAAGCATTTATGACATTTTATTGCACATGCCTGTTAGTTTCTCTGTCTCCTTCACTAGTTTATAAGCTCCAAGAAAAGAAGGTATACATTTTTTTCTCTCTCTCTTTCTCTGTTAAACTAACAAATTTTACGTTATACATATTTTACCACCACCACCACCACCACCAAGAAATCAATAATATGGAATTCCATGCTGCTTAACAACAGGTGGTATTACAGGCATTATGGAATATTGATCTCTAAACCATGATTTCTCTTGAAGAAATAGAGTTCCTCTTTGGATATTGTCTCTGAACTGTAACTATGTTCACAGTGACTAGCACAGTGGTTGGCACACGGTAGGTATTCAATAGGCATTTGTAAAATGAATAAGTAAATGAATGGCAAATTTCACAGGTGGAAAGTTGCAATGATGCTAAAAGCCATGGTGCGGATATGGGTCTGTGTGGCAGAACAGAGTTGGAGCTGAAAGTCATCAGCACTGAGAAGGCCAAGGGCAAGTCTATCTTGTAGGCGTCTGGTAGAAATTAAAACTGTTCAGGATAATAGTTAATCAGTAAGTGGATAGCCACAGCCAAGGTCTTCAGCGAACATAGAGAGTCAGCTGGATGGTAGACAGATCAGAGATGAGAAAGGGTAAATAGTGATACTATGATTGTCAAAGAAGAAGGAATTTACTTTACAAACCGAAGGAAATTTTTTTTAACATCAGAACAGTTTTTCTGTCCATATAAAACTCTCAGGTTGTCTTCAAGCCCCATCTCTAGCATAAATTTACTGCCCTCAATAGCAGCTTTAATTTGGGACCTCTAAGTTGAAAGTGTCTGGTGAATATTTCTCATTGTTGCTTTTCAGTTTTTCATTCCCAAGTTTAGACTCCAAGTCTGCTACCCCTTTTATTGAGACTGCCAGTCCTTCACAGTGCCTTTGAAAGCAGTCACAATGCCTCCTACTAGCAATTGTTTCCTCCCTGGAGAGAAAATCCATGTTTTTAAACTCAGCTTTCAAAGTAAGCTCTCTCATTGGCTCATTCATTTTCTTTTAATACTCTCTTCAAAGTCCAATTTTTCTAATGCTGTGTGGCTCACATTGAATGACTTATTTTCAGGGATTCGAATGACTGCAAACAGGTCTCTTGGGTCTATCCCAGTGAAATCAATAATAGGCCTACCATGTAATGTCTTTACAGGCAGTGTTTTGTCTCCCGTTATCATCATGGTAATCTTTATATAAAAGCACCCTTCTCTTACCCTTCTCTGCTGCAAGTTTCCTTTTCTTGCCCCTTCTTTTTCAACTCCTGTAGCTGGTAGGAAAGGCACAATGGAGGAATCAGCAATATTAGTTTTTTTCTTCTTATCCTTCTCACATTTATTTCTACTTTTCTTCTCTTTTACTTCTCCTATTCCAATTCTTCAGCTGTATCTTTCTGGCCAGTTTGTTTGTTTGGTTTTTGTTTTTGTTTTTTAATGGCTCACCCTAGCCAGTTTGGCTCAGTGGATAGAGCATCAACCTGAGGACTGAAGGGTCCTGGGTTCGATTCACATCAAGGGCACATGCCTGAGTTTCAGGCTTGATCCCCAGTAGGAGGCATGCAGGAGGCAGCTGATCAATGATTCTCTCTCATCATTGATGCTTCTATCTCTCTCCCTCTCCCTTCCTCTCTGAAATTAAAAAAAATAAATAAAAGGCTGACACAGAGCTTCTAGAGTCACCATCTCACTCTGAATGAGACACAGGCTCACTCTGGAAAGATTCAGAGTGCAGCACTTTGGCCTTCAATCCCATAGTTGGGGCTCCTCCCACCTTAACTTTCGCCACCAGGTTTTGCATGGCTTGAATAGACCCATGCTCACTGTCATCATTATTCCCTGCTCTCCAATTTCTAGTTTTCCCCTTAGGCCTACTGCAATATCCCTAACAGTTACTCATTCTGCTGAAAGGCATACATTTCTACCCCAGAAGACGGCAGCTTGATTTGGATGATTGAATTTGATCAGAGATTGAGGGAAAGAAGGCCTTTGGAGATGAACTCTTATGAAGTCATTGTCACTGATTTGAGGTCTGTTGGCAGACAATGAATAAAGTGGTGCCATATAAATTAGTGATGTGTGTATATCATATAGTATTGAGAGAAAGTGGTCTTTATTCTTTGAGAAGGTTATCTTTGATCAAGAAGGCAGCTTCAGAGGAAAGCATAAGAAAGGAGAGGGAAACTAAATCAGCCCTTGTAACCAATGGGTGACAGATGTCATAGATACATCATGGTTATGTCCCAGTAGAGTTTCTTTTCACAAAATCAAACAAGGACAGTGGTACTATAAATCTTGGCCTGACTACTTTCTCCTCTGCGTATTTTAGAAAGGCTCAAGTTAAAAAGAAAACACAGAAATCTGGGGTTTTCTTTGTGTTGATAACATTTTCCCTCACTACTAAGATTACCCAGATATATCCTCCTCGACTCTCCAACTTTTGGCCTGTAGGTTGTCAGAGGAGAACTTTTCTCAACCATTTCCTTCTTAGACCTCCTTTATAGGAAATACTGTTCAGAGTCCTGGGCCTCTGCTTCCTCACGGCTCTGATGTTTCTCTACAATAGGAGAAGCAGGTGGGAGCAAAGGTCAGCAGGTCAACTCATCCAGAGTAAGAGGAGCTCCAGGACAGCATGCAGCAAACCTGTGCCCACCACTGACTCAAGAGCAAAGATGTAGGCATTTAGAGGCTGTTTGTGTTCCTCCAGTGGGATGGGAACCAAAAAACGATATTTTTGTGTTTTCTTTTTCTGTGCTTTTAAAAATCTATTAGGTCAGTAGAAAAACCACTGTTATACCATTTTAAAAATGAAGAAATGGAAGCAAAGACATGAACCACATCAGAGAAGCAATTGAGCCCAGGCCCCAGTCTGGCCTGACGACTAGCCTGTCCTCTTGTTGGTGGGATAGGCTGCCTCTCCCTAGCCCTCGTTTTTGGTTAGCAGTCATATTATTCTGAATGAAGAGAAGTTACACTAAAAAATTCTAAGCATGTAGCTTGTTCTCCCATCACTGAGCTGATGCATTTATCTAATCTGTACACACAAAGCTCTGACTTCATTCTGTTTTGCTAGAATCCCATTCCAGGGCTTTGTGGTCGATATTATGCAATGCCACTTTGCCCATCGGTGTCTCTGCCAATTTTTGGAGCAAGCTTGATTATGCAAATGTACCTGATAATAGATTATTCATTTTAGTCATGCTCAATTATTTATTTTTTTATGCCTGGCCCCGATGACTTGGACAGAGCTTAGCAATAGCTCATTTCATATCTACCAAGGAGACACAGGACAGGACACTATTCGGATGCAGGTCAACTGCTCTGATGGGCATCGGGCTGCTTTAGAAAAAGTCACATTTGAAGTAATGCCAACTATTTCTAGGGAAAATGCCAGGTGCGATTGCTTATCTGTTGTTCCCAAAAATGAGAGGCCATTTCGCGAGACTGGAGGAGCAGTGACAGGAGAGGCAGACAGGACATTACTTAAAATTATGGGTTTTAAGGTGAATGGAAAAGAAACCTGTGTGGTTACTTTCGCTGATTCCTAAAGGACAACAGTTCCCCATTTGTCCTCCTTTGGCTATAGGAATAATAAAAAGGGGCCTGGAGGGACAGCAGTAGAGACAAATGGAAATAGACCTGCTGAGTGTTTTGCTCTTCTCAGAAGAAAGTAAGAGAAATGATGCTATTGAGCAGAAATAGAATGGCTGGCTTTCTTTAACTCTTTCATCTTTCCACATGCACCATGATCTTATTGACAAGGACATATGCATATTTTAACTGGACTTCACTCTAAGGCACCCCTAGAATGTTCTCTCAGAATCAGGCTCATTACTAATCCTGCCACTTACGTCATTTAAGGAAGATACTTGTTATGATGGTAAAGACTATGTCCATGGTTTATTGATGGACAGCCAGCACCTAACTCAATCCATGGGAGATGGTAGGCACTTAATAAATATTTGTGAAATGAAAGAATAAATGGCCCTGGCCAGTTTGGCTCAGTGGATAGAGCGTCAGCCTGTGGACTCAAGGGTCCCAGGTTCGATTCCAGTCAAGGGCATGTACCTTGGTTGCGGGCACATACCCAGTAGGGAGTGTGCAGGAGGCAGCTGATCGATGTTTCTCTCTCATCAATGTTTTTAACTCTCTATCCCTCTCCCTTCCTCTCTGTAAAAAAAAAAAAAAAAAGAAAGAAAGAATAAATGAATGAGTGAATAAATGATAGGAAGCTGTGATGGGGGTCTGGCTTTGCTTTTGTCCTTAAAACCCAGAAGAACTTATCTAACTTTGTGTCAATGCCTTTTTCTAATTGTGGAACACAGCAATATATTTTTTAATGTATAGTTATATCAAATTGATTGATGAGTTTTATAAATACAGTGGGTAATGGTAGCTATTGTATTTGTTCACTAAAATTTGCCTTAATCTTTCTTTTTTTGACCTATTCTGTCTCTTCTTTCTCCCACTTCCCCCATAATCACCAGATGGGTGGGAATAGTACCTAGGCTCTTCACCAGGACTGACATTGGAAGAAGGCATTTTATTTTTTGATGGGGTTATTGCATTAGGGGATTTGGATCTGAGACCACTGATAGCCATTTGGTGTACCATCTCAGAAAGAGCCTACAGATGAAGTCAATTTGATCAAGCAGAAAGTCAGAGTCCTAAGATCATGATTCTTGCACCTTCTCCCCCTTCCTCCCCCCGCCCATGGCCTTTCCCAGAATGCATTCCAATTAGGAAGCCAATAAAATAACTTTTTAAAAAGTCAATATGAGTTTGATTTCTGTTTCTTGTAACTAAATGAGATCTGGCTTATGAAATGGTTAAAATGCATTTATTTTTAAGAAGTTAGGGAGAGTCAGCTGAAGTCAGGGGAAAAGGCTGCCAGGTTCTCAGTTTCCATGTTTAAATGGGCTTCTGACTTAAAACTCAGTGTCCTGATAAATACAGAAATTGTTACCTCAGGCTGACTTTGGGTGTTATGTTTTGACAACATTTCGGGTGTTGGTGACTAAGTAGGTGGGTACAAGAATCAAACAAACCAGCAAAAATTAAAATTGGGATTTTAAAGAAAGTACATTGACAAAGAAACGCCAAGTATGGCAAAGAGTGCCCCATAATTAGTCAACCTCTAATGTACTTGTACCAATAAAAAGTGGATAAATCTTTGTAACACAAAGAGTTAGTATCAAGTCCTAATTTTATCTCAGACTTACCCAGGATGGCCAACAGTTATGGTCAACTCTTTTGGCAGAGAAATTAATACAAGGACTTACTCTATGGCCAGGGAGATGAATCCTTGATCTTCAGATTCAGCAATATGCTGTAAATGCTGTGGGCTCAGAGATAGCTGATGTTGCTTCTCCTTTCTGTGCTTTCCAAATGGGAGTTTTTATTGCAGACATTATGTACTCCTCCATCATTTTATATTGGCTATGGTGGGCTGGTTAAAGTTATCATTTGGCAAGAGTATGAGAAGATTTGGGATTGGATATAGCAGATGATGCAATTTGGGTTGTCCCTTTGGAAAGGGTGGATGTGTTTTCTGTTGTACATGGGATACTGGCATTTTGGTAGGTGGGCATTTTTGAATTTAATATCAGGGGAGAAGAGTATGTCATACACACTAGGAAGTCAAGGGGTAGGATGCAGTAAGCTGTGATAGCTGTTACATTGTTCACAGAGCTTTACCATTCTCTTCTCTGGTAAAATACTCCTTCCTTTCATTTCTCCATCACCTCTCACCACTATTCCAACCAGAGGGCCAAAATTGTATCCTGGGGTTGAGAAATCTGGCCCTAGGAGAAAGTTACTCTCTTTTCTCCTGGGTGTGCCTCAATGGGGAGAGGTGAATCGGTGGCTGCAGAGACTAGAGGTGGAAAAGTGTGTTCTCTGGATTTTATCTCACATTTCTGAGGCCCTGAGGCCCTGGGCCCAGTTACTGCTCATGCAATCCAAGGCTATTCCCGTATCCTATTTACCTTTTTAGGTCAATAAAAACCTCTGTTCTGCTTAATATAAATTGATATGGATTTATATCACTTGCAACCAGGAGTTGTGAGCTCTGTGTCACCTCCGCTGGCAGTCCCTCTCTGACCACTCTAGCTAATTTAGTGTCCTTTCTGCCACTTGTCATTTTTATCTTGTTGTCCTATTGTATGTTTTGTAACGCTGATTGCTCTATGAAATTAATTCCTCAAAAAATGTCGAATTTTCTCTGAGTTTATTGCTCGTTTCTTCCTCCTCCCCATCCGATACTAAAATATAAGTTCCATGAGGTCAGAGATTTCATCTTATTTATTGATTGATTTATTACTTTTCCCAAGGCCTAGAACAGAACCTGGCCAACAGTAGGTGCTTCTTAATAAATATTTAATAAATTGAATCAGTCGCTAACATAGGTATAAAAACTAAGAAGCACCAAAGGAAAGGAGCCTGAATAAAGAAGGCATCCATTTATCTGTCCATCCTGATTCTCCTGGTTTTCCTATTACCTCACCAACTGATGTTAAATATTTTTCCCTTCTCTCTCCTTCCACTGCCCTTTTTCTAGAGCAACCTTATCGCTCAGTCTCCACACTGCTGCTTCCCATCTCTCACCTTTGCCCCTCGGCTGCTTTTCTGTCCAAAAACTTCAACCTCATTCCACATCTAACTTCTATAAATAACCATACACTACTGATGATTTGACTAGTAAAGACACAACTTTTCCTTTTTGGTTCTCTACCCAAGGAGCTTACCCCACCGCAATGCTTGAGCCAGTTAGGACCTGCCTAAATACTTTTCCTAAAGCTTTCTATAGTAGGAAGGTGATTAAGAGACCTATGGTCTTAAATGTGGGTAACGCTTTAATTCTTTGGAAGCATGTTTGAATGGGTGCATCTCAGCTGGCCTACACAACCCTTATGAAGTAAATCAGGGTTGGAATTGGTATGAAAAAATCCAGAGATTAGAAAACCAAGCTCCAGAAAAGCTGGTCGTTCTTCTCAGGCAAACAGACATGGTGAATCTAAAACCTGTACTCGAATTCATTCTTTTGCTTCTTTGTAACTTATGAGACACTAGAGAAGACTGTCCATTGGAATGGAGAACAAATAGAGAGCATTGGTAAACCGCTGGAGTCTAGACCGCACACTTACTGGTGGCTGTATTTTACTAGATTTACAAAACAAACTAGGAAGTCAAATCTGTATTTCTAGTCAAAATCTAATACTAAAAAAACCCCACTGCCATTTAAAATTTCTATTGGTACCAGTTATCATATTCCAGCCACAAAGTGATAGAAAAAGATCATGTTTGAATAGCTTGCATTTTGCCCGTTTTAAGTAAAATCCAATACATCAAAGGCCCAATGACATTTTAAGAATTGCAGGTCTGTGATGGCTGTCATGACATGAATCATTCAAACAGAGGCCACAGTGCTGAGCAATGATGCAGAGTAAACAGCTTAAGGAGAGAAAAACACATTTTTCATATTTTTCCTTTATTTGCAGCCAACATTCAAATGAAATAAACCCACCAAAGCCATGACGACCTTGCAGAAGGCTGGATGCCTCTACTGTGTCTACAGCAGAAGCATATTCCTGAGGAAAGGTCACCATGCAAAATGCAAGGACTTCTGAAGGTCAGTCCATGAGCAACCACTAATGAAAAGTGTGAATTCAGGCAGGTATTTTCGCTTTTCTGGACTAAGTTTCTTCACTTTTAAAATGAGAGAGTTAGACTACATAGACTTAGTGGTACTTCTTAATATGATTTGTTGCTTTTGGGTCATCTTACTTTAAAACTAGATCTTTATTAATTGCAGGTATTTTCTTACTTATTGAGAGAAGCTATGACACTAGGTAGGACACATCAGAGCATGACAGGTGGTAAGTTTTTCCTGACTCAACTACTGTTGTGGTTAAGAGATAGAAGACACACAGTGATTTATCACTTAAATGGCAAACACTTTAATTTGCACATGGAAGTCTGTGTACCTTGCAGGGAGTCACTTGATTGATTAAGGTATTACATATGTGTCCTTATCCCTCCATTACCGCCTTCCCCCTCCCCCATTCCTCTGGTTCTTATTTACTTAGTGTCCCACCAGAAAACATCCTTTGTCATGGAAAATTCAATAGCCAGCAGTTCCATTGTCCTTCTGTGTGCTTTGTTGTCATCACTCCCAAATCCTGACATTGCCAATTACCCCCAAGGAGAGGAGAAATGAGTAAGTCAGGATATAACTGTTTTATTTGTAGCAGAGACATGATGGAGCAGCCATTGGTCTGAGGGATGGGGCTGGTCTCTAACTGCCACAAGATTGGATGATAGCAGAGAATATTCCTTTAGATCCAGGGACTCATTACCTGTCCTTGCAGACAAGATTGAGGGACTGTTTTGCTCAGGCCAATGTCATTCCTTGATGGAGACTTGTTTGTTGCTAGATAACTTCTTCTTTAGGGTCAGATTTATTTTTCTGGGTATGGGGGTTGAGAGGTTGGGAGTTGTGACTATTTCAAATTCCTATTTTTTCAATCAATAACATTCAAGTGCTTTAAAGATTTACATTTTTCCATCAAGGGCATTCTCATAACCTAATTGTTTTGTAACCGAATGAAACCCATTGAATCTGAATAGTCACACAATTCTTGCCATTGATTTCAAATAAGTTCTTTACAACGTGGAGCCGAGGCAGGCACTCAGGAGCCCTCTGAAACCATCACCTGGGAGGCATCACAGGGGTTCCTGTCAGGGACATGAACCTCACAGAGGATTTGCCAGGGTTATCCAGGATGGGCAGTTCTAGGGGTTCAGTGTCCCTAGGATTGAATGCAGCAAATGCTAATAGAATCATGGTTTGTATGTGTGTGTGTGTGTGTGTGTGTGTGTGACTCAGGGGTGGGCTTAGTGGCTTCTAGTGTATTGTTGTTGTTTTTTTAATGTGGGAAAATATACATAACATAAATTCTACAATTTTAGCCATTTTAAGTGTATAACTCAGTGGCGTTATGTACATCGACAAAGTTATGTAACTATCACCAATGTCCCTGTCCAGAACTTTTTTCATCGTCACAAACAGATGATGTGCCTGTTAAGCGATAACTCTCTATTCCCTCCTTCTTCCAGCCCTGGGAGCCCTCTATTCTACTTTCTGTCTATGAATTTGCCTCTTCTGGGCATCTCACACAAATGAATCACATAAAATGTGTTCTTTTGTATCTGGCTTTTTTCACTTAGCATGCTTTCAAGGTTCTTCCATGTTGCAGTGTGCATCATATTTTCACTTCTTTTTATGGCAAAACAGTATTCCATTGTATGGATATGCTGCAACCTGTTTACCCATTCATCTGTTGATGAGCAATTGGGTCCATTCCTTTACTGTGAATAATGTTGCTATAAGTATTGGTGTACAAATATCTGTTTGAGTCCCTGCTTTCAGAAGTGGAATTGCTGGACCATATGGTAATATTATGTTTAACTTTTTGAGGGAACACAAAACTGTTTTTCACAGATGCTGCACCATTTTACCTTTCATCAGCAATGTGTAAGGATTCCAATTTCTCCACATTCTCAGCAACACTTTTTTTTTTTTTATAACAACCATGGTAATGGTATGAAGTGGTATCTCATTGTGGTAATACAGTATTTTAGATTGAGCAAGGGAAGCAAGGAATAAGAAGAATACCCTTGCTTGGAAATGTAACCACTGACTATATCCTAGAACAGTGATGGCGAACCTATGACACGTGTGTCAGAGGTGACACGCGAACTCATTTTTTTGGTTGATTTTTCTTTGTTAAATGGCATTTAAATATATAAAATAAATATCAAAAATCTAAGTCTTTGTTTTACTATGGTTGCAAATAACAAAAAATTTCTATCTGTGACACGGCACCAGAGTTAAGTTAGGGTTTTTCAAAATGCTGGCACGCCGAGCTCAAAAGGTTCGCATCACTGTCCTAGAAGATGCAAGTTCTGCCTCTCAGTTCTGACGTCAGTTTAGAGCTACTTGCTTAACCTCTGATGCATCACTTTCCCTCAGTATGTGTGATCATAAAGATCAAATTAAATAAGCCACCCAGCAAAAACTGCCTGCACCAGCCTAAATTTTGAACACATACTAAATGGAAGGCTATGTTTCTTGCTGACTTATTCACTCTTAGCAAATTATATGTATCACACAATTTGTCTAGACCCAGAGTGCAATAAACTCCATTTCTTGAAATGATATACATTACAACTCCTAACTAAAACCCGTTACTTAAAAGACATTCCATTCAAAATATTGGCCAATTTATGTCTTAAAACTGTAAGTTGGAGTTTCTCAAGCTAATATTTTAGTTAAGAAGGAGGTGGTACTTAACTATTGCTATTCTAAAGAGAGATTTATTTTATGCAGAAATCTATTAGGAATAATATAGAATTACATGCCATTTTTATTGACCTTCCATCAGCTTTTGATTTGTGAACAAAAAGTTGGTTAAATCAATTTAAAATACCTTTCTCTTCTTCTCCCCCAACACTCAGCTACCAATGCTTATACAGTCTGAAACATAATATTCCACAAAACCACGAATGAGTAAGGGTGCCCCTTAATCAACCAGGCAAGCTTTTCTGGTGTGATAAAGCATTGCTCTGTCCCAACTTCTCTTCGTTTTGATTGGTTTCTTATCATCTGGTGACACATTGGAATGAACATCCCTTCAGATAAGGCCACTGTGTTTTCAATATTATGATCTGAGAAAGATCTTGGTAGACAACTTGATATGCCATCTAATTATACCAGAAAAGAAAGACTACTAATTGGGTATACTAAAATGAAAAAACAGTTTTGCAGAGAGCAACTAATTTTTAATTAGTTCATATTTAATGATTTCACATAGCTAGTCACCTCAGCACTCTGGGCATGTGTTGTTTTTTTTTTTGTGAAAGAATTCGCAGGAAATAAGACACCTCAAAATTACACATTCCATGAGTGATGTTTGGAAGTGATGGAGCAATCATTTGGATTCAGTTAGCTGTGAAATATTCTGGATTAAAGCAATTTTTGACTATTCTATTTGGCTTCTTCTGGATTATGGATTACCTTTTAAATCTGTGGGGTTAAGGTAGAGGGATACAGGTATAAAGATAAATACAATCTCCACTTTTCTCCTACATATTGCCTGAGTAACCTTTCAGAATGGAGGAGAGATGTATTTCCATGTAGGTTTCTCAAATTTCATAAAAGGATGTTAACTGGTCTCCTAGTTCTGCTGCCCATTAAAATGTGAGATTTCAAGTTTAAGCAGCAAGAAGAAAGTGCCCCAAACCAGGGAATTGTCAAGGATTAGAAATCTGAATTCTCTTATGTTCTATTCAAACTCTTAGTTTAGGGGAAAATATTTATAGACAGAGCTTCTGAAAACAATAAATCAAGTCCTCCAGGTAAGTATTTCCTAATTTCTCTTAACAAGGGAGATAATAAAATTAGTATTTACTAAAAAGAAGGTTGATAGTTTTTAAAAATATATATATTTTATTGATTTTTTACAGAGAGGAAGGGAGAGGGATAGGGAGTTAGAAACACCGATCAACTGCCTCCTGCACACCCCCTACTAGGGATGTGCCCCTTGACTGGAATCGAACCTGGGACCCTTCAGTCCATCGGCTGATGCTCTATCCACTGAGCCAAACCAGTCAGGACAAGAAGGTTTGATATTTAACTACTTCTACAGCACTGACATTGACCAGTCAAAATGGATGGTGGCTGCAAATAATCATATCATATGGGTTCTGTCTTTGAAGATGAGGTTTTTTTCACATCCCAAAGTCACGAGGAGCACCTGGCACACCATCACCTAATGATAATAAGTGTACTTTTAATATCTATTGTCAAATAGAAAATGAGAAAATTAGCCTTTATGAATCTTGTATCAAATTTAAATTAAATGTATTCTAGAATCATAATGGCATTTACACACATTTGAACATATTTTTTATATACATTAATGAGTGAGACAATTATATATGGAATGCATTTACGAAGACTACTTCTGGAATCCTTGCAGAAACTTTAAGCTTCCTCAGGGATTTGTGCACAAGTCAGGAGTCACAGAGTAACCCAAATAGATTATGCCGGGTAATCACCGGGTGAAAATTAATAACATCTATTGGAGGGCGTTGAGGGCCTGGTTCATTACATCATGTAGTGCCAGACCCCTTGGGGCAAAAGTTTTGGCTTTTGTTAACAAAAAGCTGTTATTTTTCTTTTCGGCAAATGGTTTGACTTTTATCTCTGTAAAGAAACATTATATGATGATCTAGAAAAAACATAGACTGTTGGAGAATTTGGAAGCAAATGTGCCACTTTTCCAGGGCTAGCAAATACCACTTGATGATAGGTGATTTATATCCGCTCCTTTGCCTCACTATTGCATCTCCTTGCTTCTTCTAGTGTCACCCACCTTTAATTTGTTATCTTGATATATCTTGTGTGTCTGTAAAAGTTAATATAAGTTTTTGGGGAATATAGCTGGATATCAATAAACAAAATAAAATGACTGATGTCAATAGAGTGGCAAGTCAACATAAACAAAGTGGACAGTCTTGTTTTGTTGTTGATTCCTTGTATAAGGTCTATGGCCAGTTGAATGTTGTATAAGATTTCTCTGCAAATCTTATCAGCTCCTGCGTCACTGAGAAGGTTGATAGGTGTGGCATAGCTGGGAAAATTATTGGAATGAGAGACAATTCTGGACTTTAAGTCTCAGCTTGGGTGTTAACTAACTGTATTATCTTGATCAAGGCTGTTGGACATTGGTTCTCTTATTTTAAAAGTCAAATGTTGATCAGTTCAGAAATCAGAACTCAACGTTTCAGTGCCTCGAGGAACACTGCAAGGAAGTGAGTGTGTGAAGGGCTGGGTGTGAGACAAAGGCGGAAGTGGGTACAGTGAGGGATGGAGAGCATCTGCCCCAAGTGAGGCATGCCAACCTTTTAAATACTGTCCCAGCTGAGCAGAGGGGCCAAATTTGTCCAGAGACTGCCAACTGTTTTTTGTTTCTTTTAAGAGCATTTTTATTGAATTTATTGAGGTGACAGTGGTTCATAAGATTTTATAGGTTTCAGGTGTACAGTTCTATAATATATCACCTGTATATTGTATTATGTGTAAACTACCCCAAGTATCTTTCCATCACCGTTTATCCCACTCCTTTCCCCTCTGGTAATCACCATACTGTTGTCTATATGTTTACGAGTTTTTATCTTTGCTTAATTCCTTCACCTTTTTTACCCAGACCCCCAAACCTCCCTTCCTTCTGATAGCTGGCAGTCTGTTCTCTGTATCTATGAGTCTGTCTCTATTTTGTTAGTTTATTTTGGGAATTAGGTTCCACATATAAGTGAAATCATATGGTACTTGCCTTTCTCTGACTGGCTTATTTCATTTAGCATAATATGTTCCAGGCCCATCCATGCTGTCACAAACGATAAGATTTCCTTCTTTTTTATGGCTGAGTAGTATTCCATTGTGTAAATGTTGTTTAAACGCACCACAGCTTTTCTTGTACTCTCCTCTACTGATGGGCGCTTGGGCTGCTTTCAAATCTTGGCTATTGTAAATAATGTTCCAGTGAGCATAAGGATGCATATATTCTTTCGAATTAGTGTTTCAGGTTTCTCTAAATATATTCCCAGAAGTGGATCTCTGTGTCAAAAGGCAGTTCCATTTTTTTAAATTTTTTGAGGTAACTCCATACTCCTTTCCATAGTGGCTGCACCAATCTGTCTTCCCACCAGCAGTGCACAAGGGTTCCCCTTTCTCTGCATCTCTACCAACTGTTTGTTGATCTATTGATGATAGCTATGAGCATAAGGATGCATATATATTTTATTGACTTTTTACAGAGAGGAAAGGAGAGAGATAGAGAGTTAGAAACATTGATGAGAGAGAAACATCGATCAGCTGCCTCCTGCACATCTCCCACTGGGGATGTGCCCGCAACCCAGGTACATGCCCTTGACCGGAATCGAACCCGGGACCTTTCAGTCTGCAGGCCGACGCTCTATCCACTGAGCCAAACCGGTTTCGGCGATGATAGCTATTCTTACAAATGTGAGGTGATATCTCATTATGGTTTTAAGTTGTATTTCTCTAATGATTAGTGACACTGAGCATCTTTTCATATGTCTATTGGTCATCTGTATGTCCTCTTTGGAGAAGTATCTTTCAGGTCCTTTGCCAATTTTTAATTGGATGTTTTGTTTGTTTGTTTTTTGGTGTTGAATTGTGTAAGTTCATTATAAATTTTGGATATTAACCTTTTATCAGATGTATCATTGGCAAATATGTTCTCCATTCAGTGGGTTGTCTTTTTATTTTGTTGATGGTTTCCTTTGCTGTGAAAAATCTTTTTAGTCTGATACAGTCCAATCTGTTTATTCTTTCTTTTGTTTCCAGTGCCTGAGGTGATAGATCAGAAAAAATATTGCCTATGTTTTCTACTAGGAGTTTTATAGTTTCAAGTCTAACATTGAAGTCTTTTTTTTTTTTAAATATATTTTATTGATTTTTTACAGAGAGGAAGGGAGAGAGATAGAGAGTTAGAAACATCGATGAGAGAGATACATCGATCAGCTGCCTCCTGCACATCTCCCACTGGGGATGTGCCCGCAACCCAGGTACATGCCCTTGACCGGAATCGAACCTGGGACCTTTCAGTCCACAGGCCGACGCTCTATCCACTGAGCCAAACCGGTTTCGGCCTAACATTGAAGTCTTTACTACATTTTGAGTTCATCCTTTTTTTCAAGTTGAGATATATTTTTATTGAATTTATTGAGGTGATATTGGTTAATAAAATTATATAGGTTCAGGTATACAATTGTACATCTGTATATTGTATTGTGCGTCCGCCACCCCAAGTCAAGTCTCCTTCCATCACCATTTACCCTCTTCTACCTCCTCCCACCCCTGGTTCCCTCTGGCAATCACCATACTGTTGTCTGTGTCCATGAGTCTTTTTTTCTTTTTCTTAAACCCTTCACCCTTCTCACCCAGTCCCCAACCCCCACCCCTCTGACAGCTCTCATTCTTGTGAATGGGGGAAGAAAGTGTTCTAGTTTCATTTTTTTGTATGTATCTGTTTCTTTTTGTAACCCCTGGTCCATTCAATGATTCTTCAGGGCCCGCTGCTCTGACCATCCACAGAGGTAACTCTAGTGTTCAGGCCCGTGCACCTCTTTCAGACTGGGCCGGTGTGAAGACGGAAATGGACACCAGAGTGAGGGATCGCAAGCAGGGAGACAAGAGAACCCCTTTGAGAATTTATCGGCAGCCTTGGCACAGGGCTTAGCTGCAGCTGGCTGAGGAGCGGCAGCAGCTAACCCACGACCAGACAGGCTGCTGGGGAGGATGGGGACTGTCTTTTCTGAGTGTGACTTTGGACTGACCGTGAATCTAGGAAGCAGGATCCCAAATAGTGACAGGCGGTAATAAATAACTCTTTTCTTTCTCCGCTTCCCTTTCTTCCCTCCCCTAGGCCCTTAGGCACTCAGCCTACTTTCTGCTCCCTTTCACAGCTTTCTCATTATATTCCACCCGTCACTCACATGCAGTTCAAATGCCAGTTCCTCCTCGCAGCCCTGCACTGTCCCCTCAGTTGGCATTCTCCTCTGTGCTCTCCCAGTGTTGGGTTTGGCTTTCACTGAATGCAGATGCATTCTACCAGGCTCTAGGATGATTATATACATGTCTGCCATCCCCTGTGGGAACACGAGCTACTTGAGAGGAAGGACTATATCCTCTCTGCTTTCCCAGCTTCCTGAGTGCTAGAACAGTGTCTTGTCCAAAGTAGGTGTTCAGTAAATACCGTATGAATGCCTAATGTTTAGGCTTTGTGGCCAGGAGACCAGAGTCAATCTTGGCTGCTGGATCTACCGGCTATGTGACTTTCAACGAATCATCAACCTCTCTAAGCCTCTGTTTATTGTTAGTTAACTTTTTTTAGGATTATATGATACTATCACGTATGGGTCTCAGTGTAATGATACCTGGTGCCTGGAAAGTGCAGAATAAATATTGAAAACAATGTTGCTTTGTATAGAATTATATGTGCACTGTTGCCACACCTTTCGTCACTAAATGAAAAATGAGTTTATGCATGTTGATGAAAGATAGGGCTGTGTGGATGACGGCTTTGTGATAGATTAGAAACATATTGACAAACATTGGAAAACGGGGAATCCGGATCTTAGGTGTAGAGGGATATGGAGGAAGGGTGACTGATGTTGGGAAGCAGCAATTGCAAACTAATTATGAAGAGAAGGCCAGAGGTAAACAAAATAAAATTAATTCAGAGGGGCAGTTGTACCCACTATCCAGGATGATAAATGTTTTTTTCAAAGAAAAAAATAGGGAGGTGAGGGTTGGGGTGGGAGAGAGAATCAGAAGTAAAGATTAGGCATCACCTGAGAAAAATTCAGAGAGAATCTTCTTGTGGAATCTGTCCTAGGACTAGAGCGTGTGGGGAATTCCATGTGTGGATACCTGAGAGTTGAGCTACCCACTCAGAGGCCCGGGGTTGCACCTGCGACAGGGATTCACACTGTGTTTCTCCAGAAGGAGCCAGCATCCTCAGAGCTCAGAGAAGAGGGGTTCTATTTTCTCTGGAAGGAAGAAAACCCCAAACTGAGAGTCCAACTCAAATGTTAACACAAGCCAAGTGCAAGTTGGTGATTGAGCCATGGCCTCCTAAGTCCCTCTTTCTCTAGAGCCAGGGATTTCAAAATTCCTTATAGTTTTTGCAAGTTGATCTTGATTTCTAAAGAACCTGTGAGATGAATAACTGAAGTTGCCATAATGAAGGGATTTGGGAGTGGATGGAGCTTCATGTGAAGCCAAATAATTAGAAGGTTGCATGCTGAACATGGAATTAAACTATATTTCATTAATTCTGAAACACATGCATTATCACATTTTAATATCTCAAAAATTATGATATATATTAGACAATGGTGTCTTATGATTGTGTTCACCAGGCAGTCATTGAGATGTGGTTTGTTAAATCTACATAAAATAAAAAACACCAGCATCAAAACTTGCAAGGTCAGCATTTTGGAAGAAAACCGAGAGACAAATGTAAGTAATTCTTTTTAAGAATGTGCACGGATAAGAAAAAGCTAAAGGAGTTCATCACCACCAAACCAGCATTATATGAAATGCTGAAAGGTATTCTTTAAGAAGAGGAAGAAGAAAAAGGAACTCTCACCATTTGCCACACCATGGATGGAACTGGAGAGCAGATAAATACCACATGAACTCACTCATTTGTGGAATATAAGGAACAACATAAACTGATGAACAAGGACTTTAATCAATAAAAAATATATTTAAAAAAAAATGTGCACTCACCATGACCTTGATGGAGAGGAAGAGCATCAGTAAGTGTTAGGCAAAAAACAATTAGGAAGAATTCAATTTGTATTGTGAAAAAATTTCAAAAATAGTATTTACTTTACTTGTATTTTTCAGTTTACCTGCGTACAAGATAAAAATGCCTACATTGATTTATATCAGCTAAGACTCAACCAGAAACTATTTGGTAGAGAAACATAGGGGAAGTGACCTGGTGCTGGTAACAGCAAAGACTTTGCCACCACTGGGCCAAAGAACAGGAGATGTAACTAGAAACCAGAGAGAGAGAGCCATGAGGCAGGGCCTAGGACTACAACCAGCCCAGTGACCCTCAGGGAGGTAGTTGGACAATAAATATCTTTTCTCTCCCTCCCTCTCTCTCTCTCTCTCTCTCTCTCTCTCTTTCTCTCTCTCTCTCCCTCTCCCTCTCCCTCCCTCTGCATTTCTTTCCGTGATAGGGTGAAACCACCTCTGGGACCAGACAGGTCGGAGTCTTTGGGACAGATTTCCTGCTCCATAGGTGGAACACCATGTACAGGTTGGGGCAAAAGTAGGTTTACAGTTGTTCATATGGAAAATAATAATGCAAGAATAGATGCTGTGTTTCATGTACTCACAACTGTAAACCTATTTTTCCCCCACCCGGTATATTTATCTTAGAAACACTTGGTGTTCTAACCTTCCATTGCTAATGAATCTTCCCTCTGAGAGACACATTTTATCTTTTAAACTTATGAATGCAGACATGAATGGGTGAATGAATAAACATTAATGGCCTAGAAGCCATTGTGCCTGCTTCCAGGGACGGTGCCTGTCTGCTCTAATGGGATGATTTTATACTTTAATGTCCACAGGGCAGTTTTATTTTATTCCCTATTTCCTTTCACCCTTGGAAAGATCATCTTCCTGTCACCCCTGGACTCCTTGCCCTATATATTTATAGACTTAATGAGGAAATGGAACCGATCAATACTCCCGTCCTCAGTCACTCTTCTCCATAGGCCCAGCCGGGCTCCTCCAGTCATGGCTCAAGGGAAAGCGAGTGCCATCTGCAAACTGAAGTGGCTTGAATTTGTATTTGCAAGGGAAACGGTAACCTAAGAGCTATTCTTCCAGGGGATTAGAGCGTCAGCTGATATTGGTCTCTCCTATTTGTTTCTATAAATTTTTAACAGCCTACAATGGCACGAAAGTTGGTGGAGAGCGCAATATAATGCTACTGATCTTACATTGCTTTACAGGGGTGAGAGCAGCAATAAATCCTTTCCTGCGGCCATTTCTCTGCATTGACATATCTTATTGCTAGAGTTGGCTGATATAAGTTAGAACACAAGTATTCAACTTGAAATGTCTTTTTTTCCTTCCCTCTGCTAGTCCACAGATTCTCTTTCTTCTCTATTCCTCCTTCTCCAAATAACTGTACCTTTCCCATCTATCTTCTACCATATCATATCTTATCATACTATCTTCCTATACCTATCTATCGACTTGCAAAATCTCAGTGTTTCGCCATCCTGCCATTTTAGGATACATTCCTGCCCAGCATTCTGACAGACATATTTTGAGGGGACGTAGCAAGACTTGATCCTGAGTTTCTAAGAGCTTGTAGTCTTGTGGAAAGGATAAGTCAAGTGCACAGGTAACAGAAACTCAAGGCTGAATATGGTAGACTATGAATTAAGGGCAAGGGCTAGGCAGTTGGTTTGGATTCTATGCTGTCTCTCCCACTTTCTCTCTGTACATCCCAGGCAAATCCTTTGCCCTTTCTGAACCTTGGGTTCTGATTTCTAATACAAATCAACTGCTAGGGTTCCTGTGATAATTAATGAAGCATAAAGTATTCGGCACAATGCTATTTATTGTCATAATTAATACTATAATTTCTGCTCAAAGAGATGTATAAACAATGAACTGCCCCTAAGTTATTGTTAACAGTAAATTTGCCTCACCACCGATAAAATGTGTCAGGTTTGATTTACTTTTGTGTGTATATTAGAACAGGCTGCTTTCAGAAACAAAGCTAGCCCAGATTCCCTGAGAAGTCACCAGCATTATACATATGGTAAAGTTGTTTCTTTACACAAGTGATAGGCTATGAGTAAGGAAAGATACTCCTAAGCACACCTATGTTCATTGCAGTATTATCTACAATAGCCAAAATTTGGAAGCAGTCCAGGTGCCCATCAGTAGATAAAAAAGATGTGGTACATTTACACAATGGACTACTACTCAGCCATAAAAAAGAAGGAAATCTTACCTTTTGTGACAGCATGGATCGACCTAGACAGCATTATGCTAAGTAAGATAAGCCAGTAAGAGAAAGACAAGTACCATATGATTTCACTTATATGTAGAATCAAATGAACAAAATAAACTAACCAAGTAGTGATAGACTCCTGGCTACAGAGAATAGACTGACAGCCATCAGGGGAGAGGGGGTTGGGGCCTGGGTGAGAAGGGGAAAAGGATTAAGCAAAGAAAAGAAAGACTCATGGACACAGGCAACAGTATGGTGATTGCCAGAGGGAAAGGGGGTGGTGGAATGTAGAAGAGGGTAAAGGTGGGATAAATGGCGATGGAAGGAAACTTGACTTGGGGTGGTAAACACACAATACAATATAGAATTCTAGAATCCTATGTACTCTAGAATTGTATACCTGAAATGTAAATAATTTTATTAACCAATGTCACCCCAATAAATTTATTTTGAAAAATTAAGAAACCAACCAAACACAAAAGGTACTCTTAGAATTGTGTTGTATTCAACCACTGTTTCAACTAATCCCCACTCTTATTAGCAATGATATCCAAATGTGCTACCTTCTTAGAGCTGGCATTTATCTAGAACAAAGATAATCCTGTCCAACCTAGGCCATCACATCTGCTTGCTTGGTCCCATACAAACCCAGCCTGCTGCCTTGGCCATTACCTGTGCTGGGTTTCTTCCCATCTGCTATTATACTAGGGCGAGTTTCACCACTTTCCACTCTTGCACCTCACCCCCTGCCATTCCAACACAGCCATCAATGATTCATTCGGGTTGTGGGGAAGGAATAAGTCAGTCTCCAGAACTTCAGAGGACCGAAAGAGGCCAACCTACTTTGCTACTTTTGCAATCTGGAGTTCCCACTGGAAGAGAGGAACAATGGAAGAAAATGTAAAAGGCCTAGAATCATAACCTCAGAATGCCTTCTGGCCCCAGTTCTAATTTACACTGTCAACACTGATCAAATTACTGAGACTTTGGGGGCCTCAGTTCACCCATCTGTATAGTAAATATATTGTGCTACGTAATCTCTCAGGTTATTTCATTTAGCAGCTCATTTTACATTTATAAAGTGCCCTTTCTGTATAATACACTATGCAGAACACGAGACACATTTCTATAAGGACATACACACACAGAGACATACCTGTGCATGAGCACACGCACACACACACACACACCTCAAAATACACACACACACACACAATCATGGCTCAGAATGTATTAGAAGTCACAGTAAAGATATAATAGTAAAATGTGAGGCAATTATGAACCTTTAAACTCCTTCTCATTTTCTAACCAGAAGGTCAGATCTGTGATTTGTCTTCAAGTTCACCCATCTGTATAGTAAATATATTGTGCTACGTAATCTCTCAGGTTATTTCATTTAGCAGCTCATTTTACATTTATAAAGTGCCCTTTCTGTATAATACACTATGCAGAACACGAGACACATTTCTATAAGGACATACACACACAGAGACATACCTGTGCATGAGCACACGCACACACACAATCATGGCTCAGAATGTATTAGAAGTCACAGTAAAGATATAATAGTAAAATGTGAGGCAATTATGAACCTTTAAACTCCTTCTCATTTTCTAACCAGAAGGTCAGATCTGTGATTTGTCTCTTCAAGTTCACTCACATATCATGGAGCATCACTTCTCTGGGACTTTCTCATTTCCTCATCTCCTCTAGAAAATGAGGCAAATGAATGTAATAGCTATTTCAAATGATTTTTTTTTAGCGTGTAGGCGGAGAGATTAAAGGAGAAAATCCAAGGGGATAAAGTAGTTTAGCTGTCACATTATTTATTATCTTATTCATCTCCAAACCTACTGTGAGTTGCCCAGGGAAGATATCCTTACCTCCTTTTGCTACAGAAGGAGTTAAGACCCCCTAGAGGCAGAAGCACTTAACTGAAAGATAAATTAGGGTGAGGATGCTCACTCTAGTACTGTGAGTGTGATGCACAGAGAAACAATTGCTTTGTTTATTCTCCAAACTCACCTTTGCCATTAATATTATTTTCTCCTGGTCTGTCTAGTGGAGGAGATATTGTATGGTGACATTGGTTTCTTGGTTAATAATTCCCATCTTTGTTGAGGTGGGAGGATTTGAGTTGTTATAATGAGCTCAGCCAGACAATGTTTCCTCCTGCCAATAGATGGCAGAGGAGGCAAATTTGTCTGAGAATGGAACTAAAACATAAAAGAAGGGAGCTTGGGTTGTGGCCTCCTGTTCGGTCTACCTGTATTTTTTTTTGCATCTACATTGCAGAGCATTAAAGACTTGAATAAGACATGATCTCTACATCTTTTGGAGTTTCCATTTAGAAGATTCATAAAAAGACTTTTCCCTTTTATAACAAGAAACATTTTGTAAATGGTTGGTAGAGTAAAAGAAGCATACGGAGCAAAATACAACTTTGTTTGAGAAACTCTGCATTTATCTTTTCTCTTAATTTAATGCATTTCTTAGTTCTCTTTAGACAACTCCTCTGACATTGAGGCAACCAGACTTCCTAATTAATAAACCTGAGACAAACCAAAGATACAACAACAAAACCCCAAAGCTTTGGCTCAAACTGAGGGCCCCAGCCTTTTCTAAGAAAGAAATGCCCTCTTCTTTTTCTATTAACTGGTGCCGCCTGAAGAACGCAAGAACTTTCTAGCACAAGCCGTCTTTGTTCCATTCCTTTGAATAACAAAGGAAAGCCACCGAAACAATTTATAATTTTTAACTTACATAAACATGACACAACTTGTGAACAATATTTTTAACTGGTCTACACACATGTTGAATTTTTAAAAGGCAAAGAATGGGGGACAAAATATTGGTAAACTCTTATTCATGCTCCAAAACCCAGCAAAATTGGTGTCTCCTCAGTGAAGATTTTGCTTTCTTTTTAACTTAGTCCTTCTCTCCTCTGAGCTCCTATAGAACACTGTACCTTCTGCCATCACACACCCTTATCTTAGGCTCTTGTAACTAATTTTAAAAAATCTGTACATTTTCCTCTCAAAACTGAGCTTTGGAGGTCATAACCATATACTTTATCTTTTTGATTCTACAGTGCCAAATGCAGTCACCCATCATTTATTGTTGGTCGCAGGAATGAATTTATAAATAGAAAAATGAGTGGAAAGCAACAACTAGAATGTATTCTAAACTGTGTCACATTTTTAGAGAAACGTGGAGGTGACCATTCAGAAATTGAGGCATGATAGAAAGCTGGTGACCTACCTTGAAACACATCCACTAGAGTATGTTTTAGAGCCATGTCAGAATTCATATCTCTGTCACATAGTATTAATAATTTAACATCTTTGAGTTTGTTTATGCACCTAAAGTGGGGAAAAAATAGCACTGTTACCAGATTAAATAGCTAATAAACAGCTTTAAGATACACATTTTAACACGTGTATGAGAAAGGGATGATGACTACTGCTAGTATCTCTGTGATGAATGATTTTCTCTTTTAAACGCTATTGGATATGTTTACAGGCAGCAAAATCAGCACACAAATCAAAAGTAGTTTATTTTTTTTTGCAGATCGTGGAAACAAAGGTAACACTGTTTTTCTTGTGTCACCTTCGTTTTGTAAAGGCAATTTTGTAGGTGGAAAATGGTTGGTTCATTGAAGAAAAAAAATGTATTTTATTCAGTGGTTATTTTAACACGAAATTGAAAAACATATCCCCATAGAGATCCTGGCTTGTGTTATCTTGTGATAGCTTTTAGATGCTTTCTGGGGGGACTTACAAAGTAATATTATAAATATATAAATATATTTGTGGAATATGATTAGAAGTATGATTTCAAGTTGAATTGGGTTCCATGAGATGTTGAAAATAGAGAACCCTTTAGGCAAAGAGAAACTGTCCAAAGTTCATTTGTGGTCTGGCAGGCTGCTTGTGGAATGACTCAAGAACTGTGACTGGAGAATCAGAGGACTGGCAGCCTCAGCTCGATTGGCCCTGTTACTGTGGCTGTGCCACTTCCTCTGTCCAGCTCAGTCCTGGACCATGGTAGCTGAGTCCTTAGCTTTTGGGCCGGAATGTATGTAGATGAACAAATCTCTCATCAAATAGCTAAGCCGGTAGAATGGAAGGACTTTGGGGGTCAGGCACCAGATCTTACCATAACTAAAAGACCATAAAACAGTAAGAGGGAGGACACAATCCTCACCTGCTGAATTCACCTCAATTCCTTCAAGTTATTTTGAGGCCAGACCACTTGCAAAGCCCAAGCTTGAAAAGTGCACTGTGATTCTATGGCTCCCAGCTCTGTCTTAAGCCACATCCAAGAGGATTTATCCTTACTTGTGCTCATGGAATGAGATTTCTTTTCAAGTGCATGGGGGCTTTCTTCCCATGGTGTCCTTTGGATGCTTCAGAACGAAGCCTTCTCATTTGTAATCTTTCCCTTTTCTTAGACAGAATGGCCTCTTGTAATTTCATCTTTTTTTACTTTGCAAAAATTGAAAGAAAAGGAGAAAAAAAGAACAAGCAGCAGAAAGAATCTAGTTGGAGCCTGCAGCCCAGGTGTTCCAGAAACAACTGCTGGAGTTGGTTGTTAGAAATGGCACACAGATTGAAAATCGACCTTTGCTCTCAATACTTTCCTCTGTGGCTGGAGAAATTCCCAAATCACTAGAAAATGATTTTAATGAAATGGCCGTTTAAACATGTTCAAGTACTTGCTTCAAAGAGAAACAAAAGTGTTTTGAAGCATCTCTCTCCTGAACCCAAATCTTGTGTAATCTAAGTGGTGCAAAGTGTGAATGCTGGTGTTTAAATACTAAATCACTCAAAATCTGTTCTCAGTATGAATTTTTCTCATCAAGAAATCTCACATGTGATTTAGTATAAATTGTAGCCTATTGTGATGACAATCCGTAAGTGAAATACTCTAAATTGTGTTGTTCACAAACTGGGGGAATCTGAAAAAGATCGCAGGGTAGCCATCTGTAACTACTCAGGAAACAGAGGTTCCTAAGGAAAAAATAAACCTTATTCTCAATCACTCTGTGAGCTTTGAAAAATCCAAGAATCCTGCAGGGGTTATTGGAATATTGTGGCAATCTAAGTGACACAAGTTAGAATGAGAAAATAGTGTACATAAAAATAACTAGACTGTGAATATGAGCAGTCCCATACTTCACTAATACCAATTTTCTATAGGAACATTTGACAATTCTTTGAGAAAATTTAAAGTGTGCCTATCCCTTGGTCCCCCAATTCTATTTCTAAAAATGTATCCTAATGGAATTTAGGATGTATGCAAAGATTCACTTATAAGGATGTTCTCTGCAAAATTATTTATGATAGAGAAAAATTGGAAGCAATCCAAATATCCAGCAATGGGGTGCTGGTAAAATAAGCCATGGGATAAATTCCTACAATCCTATACCATTCAGCTTGAGATGCATTGTTAAGTAAGTGGAAAAAAATTTGCAAAAGGATGCAAGTATAATTCTTTTTATTTTTGCAATCAAAGCATATGAAAATATCTAGAAAATGTACTTTAAAAGGATGCTAATAATGGTTATCTTATAAATCATGGTGTTATAGTTGTTTCTCTTTATCTTTTTTGCTTCTTGATATTCTCTACTTTTCTACAGTGATCATGTGTCGCTTGTATATAAAATTGTCCCTTGTCCCACACACCTCCACTCTGGGTTGGCTCAGAGCCTCTCAATCCACCGTGATTGTCCTGGGCATAACCAGAATCTTTATTCTAGAACATGGAATTGTCATCTTTGATTTAAATGTAAAGATTTTGGAGTTGTAACATCTTAATACTTTCTCATTTCATAATATCTTCTTGCCTTTTAAATATACACTTTTTCAAAGTACTATATGGCATATGCCCATGTTTTAAATTAAAAACAATTCCTTCAATCGATTATTTCAGAATATCTTATGAGAACTGTTTATGTAATTGGGAACACCCAGTGCTTGGAATCACTTGTCTGGAATGGAGATTTGATTTTAACTTACCCTTAATGGATTTGAATCTCTTTGATATGGGTACTGAAGAGTCATCCTCAGAATTCTTTTCAGCAGATTGGAACTGAAAACTAACATACAGTCAGAAAGGAAAATCAAGGGAACTCAAATGAGGAAAATGCTCCTCCATCTTCATTCCTGTATTAGTATCCCTTGTCCTTACGTTCTGTGAATGGGACCAGTGGACTCTCTCCCTACCTCCCTGAATCATGCAGCCCAGTAGTCATGATCTGGGTCAAAGAACCAAAAGCCACACATTGTGGACTATAATAGAAAAAAACCTAGCCTTCAGGCATACCATTTTTATAATTTCCCAAAGGGCATTATTTTCAACCATTGCTCTACCTGATGCTCCATGTTGTATATCCATGTTTGCTACGCCATTTGGATCCTAATGCTTGTCAACCTAAACCCCATCAATGCTATACCCTTATTATTAAACTAGAGGCCTGGTGCATGAAATTTGCGCATGGGTGGGGTCCCTAGGCCTGGCTGGCGACCGCGGCCAATCTGTGGGGTGACTGGTGGGGCGATCAGAGGCCCCCACTGGCACCCACCTTGGCCGGCCTGGGGCCTGTGGGCTGGGAGAAGCTCCTGCATTGAGCGTTTGCCCCCTGGTGGTCAGTGCGCGTCATAGTGACCGGTTCTGCTATTGGGTCGATTTGCATATTAGGCTTTTATTATATAGGGTTTGCATTGCCTTTTTGGCTAGGTCAGTGGTCGGCAAACTGTGGCTCACGAGCCACATGCGGCTCTTTGGCCCCTTGAGTGTGGCCATGAAGTTTCAATCACACTGTACGAGCTCGCCCACACGTGGTATTTTGTGGAAGAGCCACACTCAAGGGGCCGCAGTTTGCCAACCACTGGGCTAGGTCCTTAGAGGGGGGTAAAACTGGAATTAAGGTGATCAAGGTCTCAAGAAATAATTCCATGGAGATTGGGTTAAAATCCCTTCCTTCTGTGTGAATTAAGTTATCCCCTTCTTCCTCCCCCCCACCCTTTTTTTTTTGGCTTGGTTCTTTCAGACTGTGGGTACAGTTCATGCTAAATGAATGAGTAAATTCCAGATTTCCCTTTTCCAGAATCATGTAGAGTTTGCCTTTAACAACCAACTCTTTTACTAATTTACTATTCAAATAGAAAACTACTGAGCTTAGGAGACCCCAAAGTAAAAATGTTTCTAAAAGTCTCATTATATTGTAGTAAATTTCCCATGGTATTTCTTTATTGACATGTTCAACTCCCTCAAATTCCTATCCTCCCACAAGGGCAAAATTAGAGGCTTTTTCCTCCACAATAATACATTACCTTGTAGAGTCTTTAACATAGCACTCATGACATAACATGGGAACAATTTATTTTGCCCGTTTTCTCTTAGTAGACTTTGAGCTCCTTGAAGGCCAGGCCTATGTATGACTCTATGCATCTTCCCATATCCAAATCCTATGTCTGCCATGAAAAATGGACAACCAACGCATTAAATACCTGTGGCACGAATGACGGGGTAACAGTCAGCATTGCATATTCTCCTCATGAGGAAACTCCATAGGATGGAATGTCCATTTACTGCTAAGAATAATAAACTCATGTCTGGACCAGTAGTGATAAAAAGCAAGAGAGGAAAGCAATGATATTTTACAGTGCTTATTTAATGATATATAATGCTGGGAAAAAGCAGGAGGCCTTTTTTTCTCTATTGTGTAAGTCAATTTGATAAAGTGGATACTTTACAGCTCTGACTTCTGGGGCCTTTTATGCATATGCAGTTACTGCTCAATCTTGTCAGATAAATTTTTTTCAATAAAATCGCAGCTAACTTCTGCAAACAGCTGATATCATTCTGCCACTCAGAAATCTTACACTGTATCAGAGTCGCTACACCAAATATCAGCCAGGCCACTCAAGGTTGTCTGGAGCAATGAGCAGTCGGTACCGCAGCAGATTTCATTTCAAAACCACAGTGTAATTGAATAAGCTTTTACTTTCCTGGGCACTAGATAAAACTTGGTTTGAATGTAGCATTACTAAAAACCAGTTTTTCGGTGTTTGTTTGTTTTACTACCCATATTGATTTATTTCTACAATGTAGGGAGCTCTAGTCATCCCACATAATTTAGGGGGGGAAGTGTCTCATAACGACAGGATCAAGGAACTTGTAGACACACACACACACACACATATATATGAATGAAATTTACTACAGTGGCTTTTCTTCAGAGGCTTACCATCTAGTAGGGTAAACTGACCACCATCTATGAAAACACCCAAAGGGGCTTTGGAATTCTAGAGGAGGAATAGATCGTCTTCCACATCTTGTCCGACTACATTTCTTTTGGGATTTTATTACTTGTAACCAAGGAGTCCTGGCTAATATGGTCTCTTCATGCTAGTAATACTGGATTCCCTATTCTCTGCTTTTGAAACTGGTCATTTGGCTCACCTGGTTACACCCTCCTGGGTTCTTCAGTCCAGTCTTTTTCATTCTGCCACTCAGAAATCTTACACTGTATCAGAGTCGCTACACCAAATATCAGCCAGGCCACTCAAGGTTGTCTGGAGCAATGAGCAGTCGGTACCGCAGCAGATTTCATTTCAAAACCACAGTGTAATTGAATAAGCTTTTACTTTCCTGGGCACTAGATAAAACTTGGTTTGAATGTAGCATTACTAAAAACCAGTTTTTCGGTGTTTGTTTGTTTTACTACCCATATTGATTTATTTCTACAATGTAGGGAGCTCTAGTCATCCCACATAATTTAGGGGGGGAAGTGTCTCATAACGACAGGATCAAGGAACTTGTAGAAGCACTCCGGAGTTCACATGGTAAAACACATTGGGTTAAAATTTTGTCTTTAGTTCCGGAATCTGGAGGGTATAAGCCAGACACTTCACCATTCTCAGAGGTCAGTTCAATAACAAAAAATGTTCAGTGTAAATGAAGTACCAGACAATGTGCTGGGTTCCTGGTGGGTGTTGGAGGTAGAAAGAGGAAGGAAGGGGGTTGAGCATGTCAGTAAAGAAATATCATGGGACCCTAACTGGTTTGGCTCAGTGGATAGAGCGTCAGCCTGCAGACTCAGGGTCCCAGGTTCAATTCCGGTCAAGGGCATGTACCCTGGTTGCGGGCACATCCCCAGTGGGGAGTGTGCAGGAAGCAGCTGATCAATGTTTCTCTCTTGTCAATGTTTCTGGCTCTCTATCCCTCTCCCTTCCTCTCTGTAAAAAACCAATAAAAT
>NW_006284839.1:3067930-3078977 GCF_000327345.1 Myotis davidii | reverse complement strand
TCTGGGTCCAAACCACACAACCCTGTCACAGAGTGTTGGGAAGTTGCTAAATGTAGCTGCCAGACAGGGACTTATGCCTATTGTTTCAAAAGCTCAGCAGGTTTGCTGTGGCGTCACAGACCTCAGGGAGACACATGGCCCTCTGTGGGGGCGGTTGGGGGGGTGGGGGTAAGAGAAGTGTTGCCACTTTCAGGGGCAATTAGAGCACATTAGGCCCAGTGGAATGGAAATTTTGGCAAGTATTTCCTATTAATGAGCATACCTTGCACCTTCTGGGTGTCAGGCACCGTGTTAGGAACTGGAAATATGTAAGTGCTCTAATGTAATTGATAGTCAAACAGGGGAGGCTGACATGAAACCAAATAGTTATATTGCACTGTCACGGAAGCTAAGTAGAGGCTTGGGGGTGGGGGTACCCCAAGAACTGAAGAAACCTCTACAGAAGAGATGACACTTCAGCTGGATCTTAAGAGATTGGTACTTCATCAAGGAGCATGGAGCAGTCAGTTCAAAGGCATTGGCTTTGGAAAGAATGCAGTGTGATTGAGGGATGATTTCTGTGTCGCTGTGGAGGAGGAAGGAGGGTTCAAGGGATTGAGGACCTCTGCCTGAGAGGGGAGTGGATTGCTCTCTTCCTGCCTCTGCACCTCCTGCCGTGTTTCTCGTCTTCTTAGTAGAGAAGAATTGCTACTTCATCTCTTCCTGCCAGGGGCCAGCGTTTTCATGACTCACTACCCTCAAAAATGGTAATTGCAACATATTTTGGGGGGAAAATATCACATTTTGACCCTGACCATGGATGCTAAACTTTATTAGGTGGTATGCAACTGATATGAAACAACACAATTTTTTAAAAAGCGAAATTGACTCTGATGTATAGTTTTACCATCTTACAGAATGGAGCCCTGCAGCCCATACACAACTGCTCTAGTAACACGCTTCCCACTGGTACAATGTTCTCAGCAGATTGTAATCCTCGGGGAGAATCCTCGTGTTCTGATTAACAAGATTCTTACTATAGCATTTATACTTTCAGAACTTCAAGATTAAATTTCAGAACTTCAAATTTTCAAGATTAAAGATGAACAAATCAGAGAGAGAGAGATGGCCTGAACTGGTGATTCTCAAGCCAGATGTACATCAGAATGACACATCGAACTTGTTAAAAATAAAGAGGGGACAGAGTTGGAAATAAAAACTTTTATTTTGAAATTCTGTAAGTGACTTTCGTGCACAGTCGGGTTTGTGAATTCCAGGATGCGATGATCTCTTGTGAATATGCCCAGTCATAAGACTTTATGCAATTTTCTGGGTGAATTTCTAAATAATGTAAAAAAAAAAGTTTGAATTGGACTTGAAAAGAGGTTGTTGGAATAGACTGCCCAAGTATTTTTTGAAAGATTGTTTTGAAAACCATACTTTGAACTCTAATTATTCTGCTAATCCAATCTAGAAATATATATGCAATATATATACTGGTAGTCCAGTATAATAGAGCATGGTTTACTAGTTAGTAATACCTCTGTCGCTTTGGCCAAGAATTCATAAATGTCTCCCACGCCCAGGCAAACGTGAGTAGGGATGTGCTATTAGGAGGGCAGAGTTATCTTCTCTTACTGAAAGCAGGTAGGTTCAAGCTGTATAGTATCTACAGGAATTAGGGGGAAGAAGACCTTTCTGCTGTTGTGAATTCTCATGTGGTTGGTTGGTTGGTTGTTTTATTGTATTTAATCTTTATTGTTGAAAGTATTACAGATGTTCCCCCTTTTCCCCATTGACCCCTTCTAGCCCACTCCTACCCCCTAGTTCAGTGGTCGGCAAACTCATTAGTCAACAGAGCCAAATTTCAACAGTACAATGATTGAAATTTCTTTTGAGAGCCAAATTTTTTAAACTTAAACTATATAGGTAGGTACATTGTCATTAACTTAATTAAGGTACTCCTAAGGCTTAGGAAAAGCCACATTCAAGGGGCCAAAGAGCCGCATGTGACTCACGAGCCACCGTTTGCCGACCACAGGTCTAGTTGATTGTTTTAAAAAAATATTGACTGAGTCTTAAGGACTCAGGAGGTAAATTACTTTAGAAAGAAAATCAAGTTAAGCACAGGCCTCCGAATAACATGAAATATCTATTCTTTTCTTTATGGCACTTGAAGTGTGTGTCTGCTGAAGGGAGGACCAACGTGGTGAATTTCTTTCCAACCCATAGAGAACTGGGTTGGAGAAGAGAAAAGTGTCCTGGCAGCCATGCCAGAACCAGGTGGGACTATGAGGGACAATTCTTCTGAGGCAGAGGGGGCATTGTTACTGGGGGGGAGGGGGGGAGAGGATGGTAGGCAGATAAAACCAATATAGATCCACTTAAATTGTAAATCAGAGTACATTGTTTTTATTTTCTCTATACCTAACATGTAATCAAGGGCACATAAAATAAGGCTGTTCCATTTGGCTTTATGTTTGAGCCACTTTTGGAATGGATCATAGAGGTATGCATCCATTGGCCACTTCATAAATGCCTGAAAAAAGGGAAAGAAGGTAGTTAGGCAGGCATTTTCCTGCATGACAAGGTTGTGTGGTTATGCTTCAGAGAGGAATATTGTTCCGAATGTATACTACATTCGATACAAAAATAATTATAAGACAGTATGGTTTTGTCAGCTAAGTCCTTAAGTTCTGAGATTTGCCTGTGAGATGAACACGAGTTGTTTTGGTTGCTGTCCCAATCACACCTGCTGCTCATTGGTATCAAAGCTGTTTATGAAAGTGAGCAGATCAGGCATTTCACTCCACTAAGTAACAAAGGCGAAGTTGCAAGTTGTTGTGTGTCACGTGAATAAGCATTTGCTGTTGGCACTACTTCTCAAGGCCAGTGGTTTGTCCAATAATTTATATACACAGTTTATGTACATAATTCACAGCCAAACCACCAAGTAGATCCTCTCTCCATTTTACTCTTGTCTTCTGCTCTGTTACTTTCACTTTGATTCTCTGATTTTTTTTTCTTATAGTCTCTTTCCATTCTGCAGTTCAATCTATTTGAAATCCTAGTCTCCATCCACTCTTCTATTATTACATTACCCATTTTCCCTAAAGATTTTATTATTATTAAATAATGGTTGTATTTTCTTTCTTTTTTGATTTTTATTTTTAAATTGCACTTGACATTCAATGTTATATTAGTTTAGGTGTACAGCACAGTGGTTAGACACATAAAACTTACAAAGCAATCCCTCCAATAAGTCTAGTACTCACCTGACACCACACATCATTGCTTAACTACTCACTAGCTATTTATTCTTGGGTAAATTACTAAAACTCCTTGAACCTCAACTTCATCATATAAAAGTGATGATTTTTATAAGAATTCAATAAGATATAGTCAGTTTTGCTATAACCCAGCATATGCATTCCTAAAAATCACTGTGCTGCGCAAAATTACACAATAAAAACCACAGACTATGGGGAAAGTGGAAAATAAGGTTAGAGGCATGACACTAAAATAGTGACATACGTGGTTTTTTTAAAAAAAGTACCCTAGCAAAAACAGTAGTGAATTTGACATGGAAAATGGTTAAGAAATACATAATTACTACAATAACTATGGCCCTTTACCTGGAGTTTGCTTCTGAGACTGGTGTCAGAGGGTGCAGCTTGTGAGATATTGTGGAGAGGTAGGTGGGGGGGAGGGTGTCCCAGATATTGGATGAAAAGTGATGATACTGGATATGGATGAGCTGACTCCTAACAGGTATGGACCTGTGGCACCTGTAGGTGTTTGAAGTATGTGCATCTATGTACTTGGTGTGTTCCTAAGCAGTTTGTTTCAGCTGATGAAGTCTTTTGCTCTCACCCAGTGTTCCTTGTACACAAAATTGTGCCTAAGCATGTAAAATCCGTGTTATTTCCAAATTGTTCCATAATATAGCAATCATTTGGGGACAAATTTGTGTTGTCAAAACAGGCATTTAAACAGAATTGACCATGGAGTTGTTAGTACAGCTCTTATTACCACTCAAGAAATGTTGGCTCATTCCTATTAATATGAGGCCTCACTGAATGTAAAAACAAAAAGACATATTCTCTTCAATGGCATTAATGTAGGTGACGAGAGAATGGGTGGGCGTCCAGCAAGGAATCTAGAAAAAGGAAGGCCAGGAAGCAAGAATGGTCAGTGTGTTGCCAGCACTGCCCAGAGAATCCAAGCGTCCTGCCTTCCTGGCAGGTAAATTGCAATTTGGATTTGACTGTGTCAGGCCTAATGACACCAGTTATTAAGGTCATCCAACCTCCCGCTTCTGCTCCAAGCCCATGCTCACCCCGCAAACTTCTGATTATGATTTACCTCTTCATGCTGTCAGGAGGCTGCGTTCTCCTGCTGACGTAAACATTCAGAACCGCTCGGCAGTTATATTTCTCAGTGTAAATTGCTAACCTGGCACGCTGCTTTGCACATCAGTCTCTCGCGAATTCCCAGGGATTAATCAACTACAAGCACACTGACACATTCCATTTTCTGGATCTGCAAAGCTGAGGAGCAGATGCTGGGATGCCGTGACCCCGGGAGATGACTGCTCCCTGCCAGGCCTGGCAGCTGCCTGACCAGATGACACACTTACCCATTCTCTGACTCTGAGAGTGCGGGCATACAGCCACATCAGAGCTGGACACGTGTGCATATGAGCAGATATAAGGTAGGAACTTTCTATGGTTCCAATTCTTTTTTTCAAGGTGTCACTCTTAAGGAGTGAGGGCCAATTTCTTCTTTCACTAGTAATGACTTTCAAAAGCTGGGATCTGAACTTTCAGGCATACCATCTTCACTTACAACACTTACATTTCAGGTAGCTGACTTTGAATAAATTTGCACCTGCAAATACTCATTTTTCTCTTTGTTCAGTAGGTAAATTACCTTCGAAAGTAGAGAGTATGACATTCAGCTGTATGCTCTATTCCCTATTCATCCGAACCTGAACTAACAAAAAAACACATGATTAGTGTCATCAAAGACAAAACTTGGAGGGAAATAGACTCTTTTCTTACTTTGCTTCATTGCAATACTCTCCGACATCGGACTCCATGATTGGGCCTACCCTGCACCGCTTTTCGAGGTGCCAGGTTTGCGATCTTTTCTCTTAGCAACTGAGAGAATTTGTAGTTTTTATCTGTGAATGAGCACCTACTAATACAAACAAACCAGAGACAGTTGCAGACATTTGTTGTAGTTTGAAGGCAAAAATAATTGGTCAATTAGGTAAATTGGAACCACGGCCACTATCTGAAAATTTTCAAAACTTATAAAGTTCAATACTATTAATAACTGCCATCTCATAAGAATAAGTTAATATTTAAACTAATTCAATTACAGTTTGCATCTTTTTAGGATGAAAGATTCTCTGTGATTGCATGCATTTTCATTGTCTTCAAGCATTCACTCAATAACTCAATCATTTGTTCAACAAAAATTTTATTAAATACATTCATTGAATTCCAGACACTATGCTAAAGATATGATAACTGCATGATCCTTGGTCTCTGAGAGCTTGAAGTCCAGTTGAGGCAAAATATAAATAAATGCTTATTACATAATTCATTCATTCATTTATTCAACATATCTTTTTTGAGCATCTAAGACATTGGGAATGCAACAATGAATCTGAGAGACAAGATCCTTGCTTTGGTAATATTGCATTGCAGGAAACAGTAAATTAATAAATGAATAAATAAACAAGATAATTTCAGATAGCCATGAATGCTATGAAAAAAGCAGGGTGAATTGATACAGAATGAGTAAGAGGCTACTAGTTAGCGGGGGTTATTTGAGATGACTTCTCTAAGTAGGTGACATCTATAATGAGATATGAATATGAGGAAGTGACCAGCTGGGAGGATCTATAGAAGGAGTTTTCCATGCAAGGGAGCAGCAATTTCAAAAGCCTTGAGAGAGCAAGTTTGGCATATTGGAAGCACTGTAAGTCAGTCAGTGTGGCTGGAGCCAGACTGTAGGATACAGGATCAAAGGTGTAGGTTGGTACCTCAGGACCATGGTAAAGCATTGGGATTTTATCTTAAATGTGATAGCAGCTGCTGGTGTTGGGCAGGAATGGGGTTGTTGAACATTGAAATAGCCTGACTCGTGTTTTTAGAAGACTGCCTTGGTAGTTTGTGCAGGAGCTAGACGGTAAGGTGAACAAGGTGGCTTTGGTTATAATTCATAGAGAAGATGGTGACAGTGAGCACAATCTCAGGTATGATTAGGAGTGCAATGTAACTGGAATGATAAAAAATGGTATCTAAAAAGAGCCACAAGAGCACAGATGCAAGTAGGATTGATTTTGCTTTGACAAGTTGGAAGTTCATCAGGAGAAGTGTGCAGACCTTGCAAGTGAGACCAGAAGAGGGATTGACAAACTTTGTTAAAGAACCAAAGAACAAAAACACTGTAGGCTTTGAAAGATGTTCAATTACCTGTTGTTATAGCTCAAAAGCAGCCACAGACAATGTGTTAATGAATGGGTGTGACTGAATTCCAAAAAAACTTTATTTTCAAAAACAGCCATTTAGTGGACTTGGCCTACAGGCTGTGATTTGGTGATGCTTGGTCTAGAAGTTATCATCTCTAGCACTGCTGCATTTCTTCTCTTTTCTTCCTTGTGTCTTATGACATTTCTTTTCATCCTCACTGTTTTGGTTTTGTTTATGCTAACTTTAAGAACCCAGATTTTAATATATTTTTAAATTGATTTCAGAGTGGAGAGAGACATAGAAACATCAATGATGAGAGAGAATCATTGATTGGCTGTCTCCTGCACACCGCATATCATGGATTGAGTCCACAACCAGGGCTTGTGCCCTGACCAGGAATCAAACTGTGACCCCCTGGTTCATAGGTCAGTGCTCAACCACTGAGCACGCCGGCTGGGTCTGATATTTTAACTACATTATTTAAATAATTTTCAGTATTATTAATTATAATGTCCCTCAAAAAAATCTGCTCAAAGGATTAGTCTGATGGCTTATGATAGATACTAGAGGCCCAGTGCATGGATTTGTGTACCAGTGGAGTCCCTCAGTCTGGCCTGCGGGGATCAGACTGAAATCGGCCTGGTGCACAAATTCATCTAGGGTGTGTCCAGTTGGTCTCGTCCAGTTCCAATCAGGGCCATCTCGCTCAGTTCCGATCAGTGCCAGCTGGCTGGGGAGGGACCGTAGGAGGGCTCCAGGGCGTGTCCAGCCTATTTCTCCCAGTTCTGATTGGATGGACGCCAGCAGCAAGCTAGCATACTGGTAGGAGCATCTGCCCCCTGGTGGTCAGTGTGTGTCATAGTGACTGGTCAAATGGTTGAATGAACGGTCAGACACTTAGCATATTAGGGTTTTATTATATAGCATGATCTGAAACTCACACCCACTTCTTGGTGAAAAGAGCAGTCTTCACCACTCTGTCTTCTAACTTGGTTTTCTGTCACTGACAATGATTTATTACAAAGGTATTAGAGTCCTATTTTATTAGTCATTGTCTTTACCTTCTATATGTAATAAAATAGTGAGTTGTATTGATACTTTCTAATATAGTTTTCTATCCATCTATCATCTTCTACATAAGTCAGGATCCAACCAGAAAACAAAATACTGTAAACATTTAAAGTTTAAGAGAGAATTGGTATCATCAGTGATGAGGCTGAAAAGACATATAAGCAGCAATAACATCACTCAGAGATTAGCAATGGCAAGAAGCTGCTACCAGTTCTTGGCAAGGGTGGGGTGGGGACAAAGAAGGAGATTGGGCTTTCTGTGGCCCAGGGACTGGAATCCATTGGCCAAACGTAGCCAGCTGACCAAGAGTCTGTGAAACCAAGTGAGACAGAGCAGGGCAGAGGGAGGGCAAGGAGTGGATCTGAGGGAAACAGACCCAGGACCTGTTCCTTCTTGCTTCCTTTTGACAGCAGCCTGGTTTGGGCACTTGTTGTCCACCTGACTACTACGATAGCACCTCCCCAGGTCCCCAGTCTCTCAAACAAGTAGATTCTTCAAGTCGCACTCTTCCATGTGCTTTAGTATCAGTCTAAACTGTAGCCATTTTTTTTTTTTTTTTTGGTAAAACTGAAGTCCCACCTCTTTCTTAAAATGTTACTGCTCACTCTAAAAATCCACATTGGAGCCTACTGCTTTTGAAACCCTGTACCAGCCATCATTTCTAATAAGTCCTTGATACTTAAACATATAGGGTGTTTTCCCCCAAAATGTATACACATACATTTTTTGATAGCTCAATTGATGTTTCTTTCTTTTCAGATTTAACCCATTAGAATGAATAATTATTCAAAGTGTGTATATATTTTTCTGGGACACCCTATATGTTTTCTTGTATTGATTCTAAACACTTCTCCCAAGTAGGCTGTAGGTTTCTCAACTGCAGGGACCACACCTTCTATTTCTTTGTATTGCCTATGTGATTTCAAACAAATATTCACTGAATTATTAGTTCTTAAAGTGATAGAATCTTAAAGGAAAAAAATCCCCTGCCAATTAACTAATTTACAATCTCTTGTATAGTCACAAAGAGATTCTTGAAAAGTCAGAAGGAGAAATTGGTATAGAGAAAATAGAGAAAGGTTTGCAGACACACACACCAGGGTGGCAGAGAGAGCAGCAGGGCCGGGGATCTGAGGGTGGTGCTCTGGGTATAGATAGATACAGGGTGATATTCTTATCACACATAGTTAAAACAACAACCATATGCAATAGTTGGTGTTACAAAGGTAAGTCATTTCAGATGCGCTTAGAGGTACAGTTACTGGAGAAGTCTGCTATGCCCCCTCTGAGGGACCCACTACCAAGATGAGCTTTTTGTCAGAAGCCTGCCTCAAGGACAGCTTCCCCAGGCCCATACTGCCAATCTCTGATGTGAGCTGCTGGGAGGAAAAGTTCAGAATATATCCAACCAAGCACCAGGGACCAAATGCCTCAGAGCCTGAGGTGATCCAAAATTTCCTTGTCACTCACAGCTCATTGTACAGCCTTGGCTGAGCTCACCTGGATGGTCTGAGATATTCCCCTTCGGTGATTCAGCTTCTCCATAAATCAACAGCCTCTGTGTTCACAGTTTGTAACTGTGTAATCATTTCCTGACACATTTTAAGGAAGTACCAGGGCAATGTACCATGTGCAGTGCAGGCATTTTCTTTCCATGGTGTCCATTAACAGCTTTTCCACACCCATATGGATGTGCCTTGTAGTTATACCAGAAACAAGTTCATGCTGGTGTCCTCCAGGGCCTGACGTACTTTACAACCAGTGTTTGTCCGTCCAACTCCTGAGGTGATGGCATAAAAGGTAAAACAATGTCAGTAAGCTCTCAATGGCTCTGCTGGGGGAACTCCCTTTGAAAGACATACCCCGTGAGAAACAGGCTCATTATTCTCTTTCCCGGACACAGACAATAAGAGTTTGGTGAACTGGAGATCATCAGTGACTTCAGGTGACACCGGGGACCTGACAGAAGCAATCAATGACACTGCAACCTGCTGGGGATTTCTAAAGGAGAAGTGACCATATCTAGGATCCACAATTTCTGGAGTTTAGGAAATATTTATATTCTATGCATAAGTACATTAGGTAATGCTCAGAAATATTTGAGGAAGGTCATACTCCCTGGGTAAGAGTATTTCCAACTCAAGAGCAATGGGGAGTCTTCAGAGCAGGAGTTTCATGGGATTAATGCATCCGCAGTTGCCCTCTCAGTTGGCTAGTGATGCCTAGCACACCCAGATTACAGGAATAGTTTCCTGACAGTAAGAAAAAACTCAAAACTGGACTGTCTCTGGTAAAAGTGAGGGTTGGAATGGTTCAAGCCTAGATACACCTAGTAAGCAAGGATTATTGAGGAGACTTGGGTTTTGTTTTCCAGGCAAATCATATGACTCTTGAAGTCTCTTCTAACCTCTAAATCCAAAGGTAAGGATTTGGGTAGATTATTCTTACTGGGACCCCCCCCCCAAATGTTCTTATCGGTCCCTGGGACTTCTCCATTATGCTGTTATGAGGCTGCATATCTTTATCATGCCATCCATAAGTTCCTATCGTCTTCATCAAGAATATGGGGGACACAAGAATGGAGTGGCAACAGAAAAGATGCATGAGAAGCAGTTTGGAAAAAAACAAATCTTCTGCCAGCTTCTAGATCTTAGAGGAATTTAGTCTTACAGTTCCTTTAAGGATCCTGGACGGTTGCCTAAAATCTGTGTAGTAGGATGTGAGGAACTTCAAATGCAAAGTTATGCTCTTCATCCTTCCCACTTGCCCGTATGGCCACATCAAATTATATAACTGACAAGATATCTTTATAGATTTTTCTCAGTGGGGTAGCAAATTGATCATTTGGGGTTAATTGAGGAAAACTGCCACACAGCCAATTGATGCTTACACATTGGTAAGCTGACCCTATCACTAACCTGGTTCAGATAACTTGACAGCACCGAGTGTCAACAGTTTACAATCTGATGGATGGCTTTAGACAGGGAAGAAGGAAATTACCCTTTAAATGAGTTGATAAGGTTGAAATATGTAAAGAGAAGCAGCTTGCTCCTTAGAAAAAGCTCAGTATCACATTTGAATCGTAATATAGTAGACATTTGGAGCAGGAAGATTAATGATAATCTAGTAGAGTAAAATTAAGTTCCTCAGTGAAATGAAAGAATTAGAACAGTTTTATGGATGTGATAACACAAAACAAACCAGCTTCACACGGTTGATATGGGCATGGGATGGTACTGACATACTACTTAGTGCCAGGAACAAAATGACATTTTGCAAAAACAAACTCACCAACCAAATCAACAGCCAATACAAGATTAATGGGCCAGTTGTGCACTTCAGTTTACTTCACCTTGTCCTTGTAAGATAATGGGTCCAGACACAAGTCCATGGATAGAGCTGTCATTTCCTTTATTTAAATGGCTTTGTTTTGAAGAAGAACTTCAGCTATTGTTTTTTTTATGTTGTTTGTGTGTACAAAGGCTTTTGTTTATAATATTAAAATTTGTTTC
>NW_006284839.1:3066755-3067525 GCF_000327345.1 Myotis davidii | reverse complement strand
CCGACATCCTCGCCAGCACTTGTCATTTGTTGATGATAGCCATTCTGACAGGTGTGAGCTCATAACGCCTTGTCATTTTGATTTGCAACTTTTGGATGATTAGTGACTTTGAGCATGTTTTCATATGCCTCTTGGCCTCCCTTTTGTCCTCTTTTGAAAAGTATCTATTTAGGTCCATTGCTCATTATTTGATTGGGTTGTTTAAGTTGTATGAGTTCCCTATAAATGTTGGAGATTAAACCCTTGTCAGTGATAACAGTGGCAAATATGTTCTCCCATGCAATGGGCTTTCTTGTTGTTTTGTTGATGGTTTCTTTTGCTGTGCAGAAGCTTTTTATTTTGATGTAGTCCCACTTGTTTATTTTCTTTTTAGTTTCCAATGCCCTAGGAGCTGTATCGGTGAAGAAATTGCTTCGGCATATGTCTGAGATTTTGTTGCCTTTGGATTCTTCTAGTATTTGTATGGTTTCCCGTCGTATATTTAGCTGTATTGGTGAATAAATTTCTTTGTCATATGTCTGAGATTTTGCTGTCCGCAGATTCCTTTAAGATTTTTATGATTTCCAATCTTATGTTTAAGTCCTTTATCCATTTTGAGTTTATTTTTGTGTATGGTGTAAATTGGTGGTCTAGTTTCATTTTTTTTTTTGCATGTATCTGTCCAATTTCCCCAACAGCATTTTTTTAAGAGACTGTCTTGACTCCATTGTATGTTTTTACCTCCTTTGTCAAATATTAATTGAGCATAATGGCTTGGGTCAATTTCTGGC
>NW_006284839.1:3038659-3065479 GCF_000327345.1 Myotis davidii | reverse complement strand
TTGTGTATGATCTTTCTGAGGTACTGCTGGATCCAATTTGCTAAGATTTTGTTCAGGATTTTGGCATCTTTATTCATGAGGGATATTGGCCTGTAATTCTCTTTCATTGTGTTGTCTTTGTCTGCTTTTGGTATTAGGGTCATGCTGGCTTCATAGAATGAACTTGGAAGTGTTCCTCTTGAATTTTTTGGAATAGTCTGAGGAGGATAGGTTTTAGTTCTTCCTTGAATGTTTGGTAAAACTCCCCTGTGAAGCTGTCTGGACCCAGGCTTTTGTTTCCTGGAAGCTTTTTGATGACTGCTTCATTCCTCCATATAAGCTGAATTGGCTCAGTGGATGGAGCATTGGCCTGTGGACTGAATGATCTCAAGTTCAATTCTGGTCAAAGGCACATACCTGGGTTGTGGACTCAATCCCCAGTAGGGTGTGTCCATTAGGTAGCTGATCAATAATTCTCTCATCATTGATGTTTCTATCTCTCTCTCCCTTCCTCTCAGCAGTCACTAAAAATATTTTTTTAAAAGAAAATAGATAGATATAACATAGACTGAAATTTTTATTCAACAAATATATTCTGAACATGTGCTCTGTGGTAAGCCTTCTGCTAGATGTGAAGTTATACAGATACTAAAGGCCTGGTGCACAAATTCGTACATGGGTGGAGTCCAGCTGGCCTGCCCCAGTGGGGGCCCATCAGGTGGGGCCAGCTGGGGGGGGTGGCGGGTCTAATGCTGGAAGCTATAGCTTTCCCCTAGCTGGATGTAATTATACACTAAGGATGTCCAAAAGAAAACTCACAACAGAACTGTTTTTGCATTTCACGTGCCATGAGATGAAGTTGTTTATGTGTTGTTTGCAAACGTATATCAAGATGGATGATGGCCCTTTAATAATTTTTGTGTTCTTCCTGGGGCTCTGCTTTCAGTTTCCCAATATTATCTTCATGTCTGTTTGTTTAAAACAGCGGTTCTCAACCTGTGGGTCACGACCCCTTGGTGGTCGAACAATCCTTTCACAGGGATTTCCTAAGACCATCCTGCATATCAGATATTTACGATTCATAACAGTAGCAACATTACAGTTATGAAGTCGCAATGAAAATAATTTTATGGCTGGGTCACAACATGAGGAACGGTATTTAAAAGGCCAGAAGGTTGAGAACCACTGGTTTAAAAGTTTTTCTGTTTTTGAATATGCCTAACCTTCGCTGTTGCTCCTGGCAACCTATGGGTCTTCTTTGTCCATTCATTCATTCATTCATTCATTTATTTATTTATTTTTGCTTAAAGTATTACAAAGAGTATTACATATGTCTCCCCCCCCCGCCCTTGACACTTTTAAAGAGAAATAGAAAGCTCACCTAATCTGCAAGGCACTGCAATTTCACAAAATCCCCACCCAGGCTCTCTACATTCCTCAGCAAAGGGCCATTATCCTGTTAATGCTTAGGTCACCTTTTTGGCTAACTTGGAAGGTCTCCTGGGGCTGCAGGCCATGGAGGGAGAATTCCACACCTTGGCTGCAGTATTAGCAGAGCCCTCTGGAGCCTCTGGTCAGGGACAGAGGGACTGATAATTATTTTCTTGTGCTTTCACTAAATGTACATGCACCAGGGAGCCAGGCAGAGATTTAGGGGTTTGGGGGGCGGTGGGGGGGGCAATTGAGCAGCTGGGCCAGCCGGCCCTGTCCCCGATCGGGGTGTTGGGGGCCAATTGGTGGCAGGGGTGGTGATCAGGGCCCGGATTGGGCTGGTTGGCTGCCGCAGTACACGCCATAGCCACCAGTGATTCTGGTCTTTCTGCCATAAGGGTTGCTGGGCTTTTATATATATAGATGTGATACAATTTTTCACATAATATATTTAGATATGAGTGTATATATTCACCTCTAATATAATTATGTGTGTGTGCATATTCATCTTAAACTTTTCCTAAACGACGAAATTTGTGGGAAAAAATTTTTGTCAATTCAATGTATCAAAGTCTCTGCTGGGATTAAACAGCTTTCTTTTATTTAGTTTAATCTCTTTTGGATTCAGGGTTAATCTTTCTACTAGTCTGTTTCCCTTTCAAGCATTCATCCCAAATCCTCTCCCTCTCCCAGGTGGGATCTGGAATAATGGCACATCGTACAGGTCCTTGGGTTGTCCTTGTCCTTCAGTGACCAGTTCTTATCCGATGTATGTGGCTAGTGAGACAGGTGTCCTCTTCTCTTGATGCAGTGATGTTCCCTGGGAGTTCAACCATCTCTTTGCTGACCCATTTTCAGGCCTGGCCCAAATGTTCTAAAGCCCGCACACTGCCCTACCTCAGTGAACTCTCCCTGGGCACCTCTATTGGACCAGAACCATCAGCTACCTGTGAGTCCACAGGACCTTCTGATGCCCTCTAACAGCACACTCTGCAGAATCTCCACCACCCCCCCAACCTCAGACCAGACATATATACCATTTAACTCTGTGTGGCTGCTTCCTCTGAGGTCTCCTTCTCACTGCCCTTCTGGGTGTATCTTCTCTCTCCACTCACAATATATTTGGGATTCTCATATAATTTCCTTTCTCTCTAAAAGGGGGTAGAAAAGGGGAAGGTTTGCACAAGGTTTTCCAGGCTCTGGAACCAGAAAGCTTTCATCTGTTTCCTGTCAGGTGGGACTTGTTCACATGGCTTCTACTGTCTATGGCTTCTAGCAAAGCTTTCCTCCTGTGACATGTAAAGATGAATTAGGTGAACTTTGAAAATCTCTTTGCTCTCTCAAAAAATGTTTTTGTTTTCAAGACAAATGTTGCCCATTCCAAGTTTCACAGGTGAGTAAATTTCACCTGTGAGGCAGGAGCTCACATACTTTCTTAAGGCTGAAATACTCAATTGTCTGCAGCTGGCGAGAAGAAAAAGGAGGCCCCTTCGTCCCCACCCTGTCTCAATCTGACCTCCACTAGTTGCCCCCTTCTCATGAGGACCACTGCCAGGCTTCAGTCTGCTCACCCCACCCCTCAGGTCCTTCTCTATATCTGCCTCCTTTTAGACAAGGGGAAGAGAGAACCACTTTCTCTATAATTGAAAGCTCTGAGGATGGGGTAAGGAGTCCTAGGCCTTCCTCAGTGATTCATCTGAATTAAGGCATTAAAGCATGGAACCTCCACTATGGACTCCAAGGCCAGAGCTTCCTCTTTGACAGAGGAAGGGGGAAAAAAGAGGAAATCTCACATTTCTGAAATGTTGCAAAACTACATTAGTAAAGAAAATTTTGTGTGCATTTTAAACTAAAACATGAAATTTCAAAGAAATGACATTTTCCACCATTACTCAAACACATACAACAGAGAGAGGGAGGATAATTGTTTAAGTATTTCTCAGACCTTTCCACTTACAGCATACAAATGGAAAAGTACAAAGGTGGGACTGGAACTCTAATCTGTTTGCATTTTGAAGGCCATGCCCTTTCTACAAAATAATGTCATACGCACTGCATCAAACAAAACCATGTGGAAGGAGAAATAATCACCAGATTTCACTCACCACTGACATTATGGTCATTCCCAATTCGCCTCCAAAAGGCAATAGCAATTGCTGCCCTAAAGGCCATAGCTCCCTGGAGTGCTCCCTGAAGATTAAAAACCTTGGTTTTCTCAAAATCAGACCCTTCTCCCTCATCCACACTGACCATCCTGACTCTGGACAGTGTCACTAGCCTGTGTCATCACTCAGCTCTACTACCTCCTTACAAGACAAGAGAAAGACTAGGATGGTGAAAGCTAAGGTAATGAGTTCTGGAGAGGCAGATCTCAGGTCATATGAGGCTACCTCTGGCTCCATTAGAAGTCTTGGAAATTTGCCTGGACAGTAGAGAAAAATGGTCAAGTCAGATTCCCCATCAACTGTGCGTTGTGTGAAAGATTGAGGTAAGCCAGAAAAATAACAGCCAATTCGCAAATGATTATTTTCTAGCATTTGTTTTGGATCCCATCACAAAAGGCAAGACCACTTAACCCTTGTCATTTGGGCTTGTGATAAATTTTTAGAAATATATAGTTTTTATCGTTTCAAAGGGGGAACATTATTCCTTATTGTTTGTATCACAATTTAAATACAATTTTACACTGACAAACCTTTTCTTTTTTATGTTCTTTGTCAATTGAAGGTAAATAAAAATAACATTTGAATAATGCATGCTAATAAAATTCATAAAAGGAAGAGTATAATAGAATTGGAAAGTCAATGCCATCAAACCCCTACACAGTCTAAAAACCCATATTCAGAACAAATTATTATTTCAAGGACTGTGACATTTTAAAGCTGCTAGAATATCTCAAGCCCTCCCAAATTATATGACCTGAAAATATTAAATATCTTTTTATTTTTGTTCCTAGTTTTTCCAGGAGTAAAGGGAAAGACAATTATGCAAATTAGCCTGGACAACTTGCTAAAGGATTACAAACCACTGAGAGGTGTTTCGATGCCCATATTTTATGTTAGATGCATCTCCTCCAAGAGTGGTAAATAGATCTGTAATTCTCCCCAAAGAAAGTCACAGACTATATTTTAGCTCACAGGTCTCTAAATTCAGAACAACCAAGTCCAGAAATAAGGGCATTATTGCTATTCCCCAGAAAGAAAGGGTCTCAGGGTATCAAGGATTGTATTGTATACATATTCTTTGGAAGGGTACAATCTATACACTAATGAGCTAGAGAAAATTAAAGAGAAATTCAGCTCTTTAATTTTTCTTGGTACTGAATTTCCCAGATAATTGCTCAAATTTTAATTGTTCTCTGAATAAGAAGACACAGCCATCATTCTGTCGAGACAAAAGCAACTTTTGGATTTCTTCCACTCACTGCTCAACTTATTTTATGATTCTGCATGTGTTGAGTGATGAGAACCATTCATATACTCTAGCCACATGTAGGGGGGAAAGCTACCGGTCTGTGTCTGTAGCATCTTGTCTTCCATTCAGTCTGCTAAACACAATGAGGAACAAGAGCTGAGTGATGAGGAAAAAGACACAGATATTCTGTGCAATAAATATGAATCTATCATAATAGCTGGTGACGAGCAGGGGAAAACTAAAAATAATACTGGTGATTTTAAAATAGTGGAAGCCAAGACATGACAGTAAATACTCGCATTCAACTAACACTTATTGAGTGCCTACTGCCCACTAGGGCCCATGCTAAGTACTTCACATATATCATCTTTCATCATCACAAGAGCCCTGCACACTAATAAGACATATGTATTTTTTTGCAAAGTAGAAACTGGTGTGCCTTAGGGTTAAATGACAGGTTTCAAGGCCTTACAGCTGGTGAGTCTATCCAGGTTTCAAATCAGGGTTCCCTGACGCTGGCTGAGATAGTTTCTCCCAGAAGCATCCTGAACCATAGATTTTAGTGCAGGTGATTAAGAGGGAAGTGTTCCAAGGAGTAGGGAAATAAAAGAAACCAGACAAGGTGGCGATTTTAGGTGAAACCTCAGATTTAGAGTTTGCTTCGAGGCAAAGGAGCTAAGATTTTGTGCTCCCTTATCAGTTATTCTGTGGCTGGCCTATGCTTACCGGTATCTCCAGAGCAGCCCTCTTACATAAGAACATTTAGCAACAAAGCAAGCAGAAAATGAAGGCGCAGAACAGGTGGAAGTGTACTATCACAGTCACTATAGGCTCCAAGACTTATGCTTCTTATGTGTTTTTCTTGTATAATTTAAGAATAATTCCCCCGCCCCCAATCATGGAGACAAAAGTGTAACATAATAAAAGTACCCAATGCAAGACCAATAGGTGGAAGACAGGTATTCCAGAGGCATCTTTGAAGATTGCACAGTTACGCAATTTCTTTAGTTCCAACACAAAAACCATCTGTATAAAGCCTATAGCTCCACAGAATTTTTGTGACATGCAATATTTTCCCTTGAGTTTTCCCGGGACTGAAGAAAAAGGAAACAATTTTTATAGTTTTATTTGCCTCCCTTTCCTAATTTCACATTTTTGAAAGTCCATTGTTTGATGAACCAACAATAGTTTGTTGGTGTAAAAGTCAAGCAGGGCCAATTCTAGTATGTCTTAATAAAAAAGGAATTTTTAGTACTCACATGTTGCTAAATTTTTATAAAATCTTCTCTCATTTTTTCCTTTCTGCACTCTTTATTTCCATTGGGTGGATACTTTTTTTCTGGTCAAATAGTTGAAACAGTGACATTTGTTTGAATGAGTTACGTCAACACTTCTTCACTGCTGATCATCACTTGGCCAATTACTTATGGGAACATACCTATTCCAAAACTCCTCTTGTAACCAGGATCCAAGTCATCTCTACTTCTCTCTCTTCTTCCAGGTGCTATTATGGGGTATGAACTTGTGTGCTAATCTCTAGGCAGGAAATAGTCTGGCTATGTTAGCACTATAATTAACCTTCAATGGGAACCAGAACTTTAATTTCAGTCAGTTGTGGATCTTCTGGGAACAATAAAAAGGTTTGCTGAGAATGACTAAACTAAACCCTCTATGTCAGTGGTTCTCAACCTTCTGGCCCTTTAAATACAGTTCCTCATGTTGTGACCCCCAACCATAAAATTATTTTCGTTGCTACTTTATAACTGTAATGTTGCTACTGTTATGAATCATAATGTAAATATCTGATATGCAGGATGGTCTTAGGCAACCCCTGTGAAAGGGTCGTTCCACCCCCAAAGGGGTCACAACCCACAGGTTGAGAACCGCTGCTCTATGTAGTATGAGCAATATGCTATGTTCCATGTAGCTAACCAAGCAAATTACATATAATGCATAACGTGCTTTTAATGCTGATTTTCTATCCTTCTTCCCCAAGGATTGGCAGAAATGTCTCAGACTTCACCTCATTTGTGTCCTTTCTTTCTACGTCATTCATGTTTTTTTATCTTCATTGGTCCTCATCTTAGCTCATTTCATTTCCCATGCTTCTTTGTGTCAAAATGGAAACTTTATTTTAATTGTCTATGGTTGCTGAAAGTGCATTCTTTCATAGAGAGCTTCAACTGGCTCTCTATGAGCTACGTCAACACTTCACTGCTGATCATCACTTGGCCAATTACTTATGGGAACATACCTATTCCAAAACTCCTCTTGTAACCAGGATCCAAGTCATCTCTACATCTATACCATTCTTTGGTATAAGAACAAGAGGAAGAGCATGCAACACATGCTCTATAAGAAGCCAGCTGTAACCACCTGTTTCACCAGAAATAGCACTTGCATTGTATGTTCTCTGACATGTTATCAGTGTGTGAGTATGTGTGTATTGTTGGGGGGAGGTCTAAAGTTTTTGCTTTTTGTAAGAGATAGAACAAAATCTAGGTTTAGTAGCTCCTAAAATATCACCCTCTTGAGTGTAGAAAGTGCTTATGTTCTGTCACAGCTGTGTGTCAGGAAGCCCCTTTGCTGGGGCTTCTATGGCCACCCTGTGTGGACTTCACAGAGGTGCTCTGTATGTGGGTGAGCAGGGTTTGAGGTTCAGATCGTTCTTGTGCCTACCTACCTACATTATTATTCTATGTGGAAATGTAGGCTGCGGATTGCAATCACATTTTGGTCCACTTTCTCAAAATCCCTGCCTTTATCAATAAGAGAAATAGGAAGACTGACTGATTTCCCTTAATAACCAATACAGTTAGTAAAATATAACCTGCCACTTAACACTAATCAAATATGAGCATTTCAAAGTTTCTATGACTCCAGAAAAGGCATTTATGTTTAATTTATAATCAGTTCCAGAAAAGTAAGTGACATTCCATAGATCAAGTATGAGATAGTCAACCTAGGATACATTAACATCACATTTAACTATGTTTTAAAAACCATCGGAGCAATAAATTGAGATGGATTATTAACTGGAGAGAAGCTGAGAAATGTTAGGTGCCTGTAAAGACGTTTATCATCACAAATGAAACTTTCTATAAAATAGTACTGATCACCTCCATTACAGAAGAAGCCAGAACCTGACAAAGGGGTGAAATATTTCATAAGCATTTTTTAAAAGATGCTAAAATTTCGTGCATCTCTTTCTACTTTCAACTGGATGGCTAACTGTACTTTTATTCTCATAGTAAAGGCCCTTTGTTACTCTCCTCCTATAAATATCACTTCTCATTTCTTGAAATGTGGGCCAATCTCATAGGCATATTCCCAGGCTATTTTGTTATGGACTAAAATCCACCACAATGCTTTCAAAGATTCAGGTATGATGTTATAAATAAAATACAGAGGTAGAATTCCTTAGCACAGAGATAGTTTGTAATTCAGAGACAATTTCATAGAAAGGAATCATAATAATGAGACATCATAACACTGTATTGTTTTAAGTATAGCATCTAAAATGTCTCAACGTGAATTTTGGAAGCACCTATGCAAAAGAGAGACCCCAAATTAATTTTTTACTGAAAGTAATATTGAGTGAGTGCCTGTTAAGAGAGAGAGAAGTTTATTGTCAGCCATCTTGAACATAGACATGATGTGACATAAATAGTTGCCAGGCAAAGTCAGATCTTTCTGTGATTAATTCAGACCTTCTGTGCCTTTCCTCATTGCTCAAACTTTAGATGGATCTCTAGTTATTGACATCTAATATTTTAATTTTCAAGACTAATTTGGGTTTCTGAACGTTACCCTCTCTTTTTCCTAATCACAATGTCCTTAAGTATATGACTAGTCTTATATTCCATAATGTCAGCTAAAACCAAAATGAAACAAGACTGCTGGCTGCCTCAGCTTCCCAATGGCGCATATCTCAAGCATTAAAGATGGTGAAAGGAGTGAGAATATGGTGAGGTTCTTAAAAGACATGGAAATAAATGCCTTTGATTCTCCTTGGAAAAAAAATAATGAATAATTTCACTCAATATGAAAGAGCACTGAATATTAGTCAGGGGTAAGGCATATGTAGAGTCCTTATTGCTCACACAGATGTTTTGGACCTGCCTTTATGAATGAAGTGAGTTCATTCTAATAAATAGTTGTCGAATTCCATCAGCAGTCCCAAAATTAAATAAAAAACGATCACCTACATCTACCTATCTAATCTATCTTACCCATCTTGTTTACATTATCCTGTAGAGAAAATATTTAAGATTTTAGAAGGGACAAAAGAGATTAGGGGTTATCCAATCAATGGAATGCTGGAGTCTCTAGGCATTATCTGATTTTATAGGGACATGGCCCTTCGATTTTCACTAGGCTATAATGCAACTCTAGAGAAAGATATTAACTTGTAAAAAATGAATGGCAATAAAATGATTTCTGTTCATGGTAATGCAAATAAATTTTGTCTAGTAGAAAATTTAAAAAATCACTGTAAATCAATTCCTCATTTGAACCAGTTCTAATATCTTACTTGTTTCTTAATGTGTCAAAATATTTTGGGGGGCATGTGTGTTTTTTAATATCTATATGAGAGTCATAAATTTATACTTATAAGACTATCATTAACAATACTCAATAAGGGACTCCTTATCTTTTTAGAGTTAAAGTTATTCTGGAGGAGCAGGCAATGGTGCCAGTAGGAACAGAATCATTTGGTATCATGTATAGAATACTGCTTGCAAAATACCAGAAATAGATGGATATGGTTAGAGATGGGACAGAGCTAAAAACATTTTTGTATTGGAGCAAAGAGCCAGTTTTGTGTTATACATGCTTGTCTGCACACACATGCATGTGTTTGTATAGACCCTTTATAGGAGTACACTACATAAGTATGCTTACGGGGGAGAGATGGAGGAAAGGAAGGAGAGAGCCATTTATTTTCCTAAAAACTTCCCCTAACTCTTCATTTCTTGACTTAATATTTCTTACACACATCATTATGTATTTGTTTTGCTTTTTTTCCTGGAAGAAATTTCACAGAACGTCTGCAATTTATCCAGCAGATACATTTATTTTGTCATGCTGTCAGCTTCATTTCTTTCAAAAGGAAATAATTTCAAAATACTTTGTCAGTTACAATTTTAAAAATCTGTCTTTCTAGAATATGTTTATCATTTTGTGTGCTTGTTCAGAGGCACTTCATAGAGCTACCCACTTTTTTTTTTTTTTTACTCATCCAAGCTCTATAATTAACTAAAAACATCACTTGATTTTTGAGATTTCTTACTAAGTGATGTGGTGCTTTTTTTGTAAGCCACCAGGGCAAATCCTGGGCAGGTCTGTGACCTACACTTAAAAATATAGCTATGTTTGGCAAAATACTCAGGATTTGGTTTCCACTCCTATGAGTCTAAGGAACTCCATGAAAACCTAGTCTAGTATGTTACCCAATCTTTGCTTTTGAGCTCTGTTGTAACTCATGGAAAATCAATTACCTTTGAGTTAGGAAACCGGAGTTTTTTTCCTCTGGACCCCACCACTTCATACCTTCCTCACAGCTCACCTGAACCATGGCAGTCACTTCATAACTGGACTTGGCTTTCCGTTTCTCCCTTCTTCTGTGCTCCAGTCTCACCAAACCTATTGCCATTCCCTGCACATGTCTCATATTTCCACCTCTGGTAGAACCCCTGTCTAGAATAAATATATTATTTTGTTTGTGAAATGATGATTTATGAGAGAAAGATAAATGTTATGAGAAGAAAAAACACCTATACCGTGGGCTATGCATGCCAAGAGCCTTGGCTTACTCGTTTAATAGTAAATAAACAATAAATAATAAACAGTGACTTTAGTAAAATGTATCCACTTGTTGGATAGATACTAAAAGGAAAAATAATCCTTGTTATAAAATGGCAGAGAGCTTAACTGAATTATGATTACTTGTCTGTTTGGTGGGAGATAAAACTTGGATGCTTATCTGAAAAGATTTCCAAGAAAAGTGTGGAACTGGGTTTCTCTTCGATGTTTATAATAAAAAGTAAGAGGACAGAGGTAAACTGAAGAGGGAAAAGCAACCAGCACATGATGATTAGAAATTTTGGAAAATTCTTAGCCTGTCCAGATAGTGTGCTCTAAGATGAGGCCAAGGGTCCAGCTGAAAATCTTCCACTAGAGTAAGCCTGGGAATTAGGGAGCCCAATGAACCATCTCAGCAGGAGTCAGTAATAGAGATGGGGTTTCCTAGGAAGGACCTGCGGTGTGGGATCTGCAACATCCATGGAGGGCTGACAAGGCTTCTGAGAATATTATGCTTGCAGAAACACTGCCAGCCTGGACGGGAAGGGACAGAGATGACAGGATACGAAGGACGAATGACTTTGAGGGTGGAGTCCTGGATACAGAGGCCTGCGGGCCTGCTGCCACCACCTGAGCCCAGAAGGCACAGACCCAGCTTAGTGAGGCCACCGATCCCTATCCTGGTTCCAGAGGGTAGAGCTGCCACCTAGGGCTGAAGAGCCAAAATCACTGCCCAGGGCCAAGAGGTCAGGGTCACCCCAGCTGGCCCAGGGAACAGGGCATGGAGCCACTGATGACGATTCTCAAGCCCTGAAATGGGATGGGATTTTCCCTGCTGGTGTGTGAACTTTCTTTAGCCCAGTGACACGTCCCCCCCCCCGCCCCCCACCTTCTTTCTTGCCATTTCTCCCTTTTGGTGTTCTCGTAAGAGGGGAGAATGTCATGTGAAGACAGAGGCACACAGGGAGAAGATGGCTATGTATGACAGAGAATGAAGTGCCTACAAACCAAGAAATGCTAAGGATTGCCAGCAAGCGCCAGAAGCTCCAAGAGGCAAGGAAGGACATGTAGTTTCCAGAAATGTGAGACAATAAACGTCTGTTTTAAACCTTCCAGTGTGTGGTTCTTTGTTATGGCCGCCCTAGAAAACCAGTGCACATGTAAGTTCCAGGAAGCAGCTGCCTCAAATCTGTGTGAAATGGGGAGAATCAACACTCAACCATTTATAGTGCCAACCTTCTTATTTCTTACTTGTCTAATGTGACCACTCCCTCTTCCTATTATATTTTATTAGACTTTTACCCTATGTTTTCGCTTAAGATCCTATTGACAGAAGTCACATGGATGGCTACCTGAACCATCCTATTGCAGTGGATGTTGAGGCCTTATCATCCTCTTCATCTCTAGATTCACTATACCATGTCTCAGTGTCCACAAACATTTTTAAATGTAACACATAGGAAGAAACACAATTGTCATTATAACCCTGTGTTTATACACCTATGTATTAACATAGCTTAAAATTATTTATCTTTACTACCTTTAACACATGCAGAACATTTATTTTCGGGTCTATTCTACATTTTTAAATGTTGATATCTACATGTATTAGTCAGCTCAGGCTGCCATAACAAAATACCCCAGACGGGATGGCTTAAACAACAGAAACTTATTTCTTACAGTTCTGGGGGTGGAAGTCCTAGTGCTCTCTGCTTTGGTTCCCAGTGAGGGCCCTCTTTCTGGAGGTCAGAAGGTTGTGTCCTCGTTGTGTCCCCACATGTGGGGCTGGGAGGAGAGAGAGGGAGGGAGGGAGGGAGGGAGGAAGGAAGGGAGAGAGAGAGGAGAGAGAGAGAGAGAGAGAGAGAGAGAGAGAGAGAGAGAAAAGAAACTCTCTGGTGTCTCTTCTTATGAGGGCACTAATACCCATGACCTCATTTAAACCTAATTACTTTCCAAAGGTCTCCTCTCCAAATAACTTCACTTCATATTGGACATTAGGGAGAGACCATATGAATTTGTGTGTGTGTGTGTGTGTGTGTATGTGTGTGTGTGTGTGTGCTGGGGGGAGGGGTATTGAAGGAGACACAATTCAGTCCATAGCACCATCCTATAAAATGGTCTCATATATTATATTATTGGGTAACAACAAACTCTGCTCTGTGGCACATATTTTGCCCAAAGTTATGGAACTCTAGTTTCCAGAAAAGGGTCCACTAAGCCCTATGTCCCACCTCTTCCTATTTTCCTAACGACAGGCACACATTAACACCACACCATGATGTTGAGATACACAGGACTGAGAATATATAATGGCAAACTTTCCCTGAAATAAAAAAAAATCAAATATGGCCTCACAAATTCAAAAGAAATATTTGTCATATGAAAACAAGTGTCTTGCTATTTGCAAACAGGGTTGCAGCTGTATTTCCTGGTATTCACAGCAATGAGGCACTTTTTATTCATGGAAGCCCTGAATGTATGGCTCCTGGAATATTCATTACCACTCTGTATACTGGTCATTTCAAGCAATTACTCATTTCCCTTAACCAGGTTGACTGATTTTCTTTCTTTCCTCAAATAATTCATTGTTTGAGTGAATTGACCAAGCAAGAGCTTGTGTTCTGGAGATAATGCCAGTAAGTGCAGAGCTGACAGCTCATCGAGATGAGACCATTTGTTTTGGGTGAATTCTTAATGTGGTCTTAAGAAAAACAACCATCAGAAACTTTCCTTTGACCAATAAGCTAATAATTTTGAGAACTAGGAGGCAGCTATTATTCAGGCTGCCTTTTTAAGTTATTTCTTAATAATTTGAAGCTACTTGGGGACTATGAGAATAAATACTCCCAGGATGTTAAGAAAATATTTGGTTTTCTCTAAACTAATAAGGTATTTTTGTTGTTAGAAATGGAACAAATAAATTCTCTTTATTACCTAAAAAGGATCAACATGAAGAACTGTCAGGGTTCAATCACTCAAACCTGCTATCAACATTTTTGTCAGATATACTTGAGAATGTCATTGAGTTATATTACCGTGTGGTAATTATGGGCCACCTAGTATATTTCATAATGCAGTTATCCTGGAGTATTGATTGGAAAACTATATTTCTTCAAACAAGATGGTTTCACGTGTTCACTATTAAGCTTTGTTCTTTGGTAAATCTAAAGGTGATCATTGACTCCCATATTAGATTGTTTGGGGCTGTAACCATCATTGTGATCATACTTGGGTTTGGAATTGTAAACCTGGTACAGTCATTTATTCTCTGTTGGTGCTAATTTAAAACTCTTTGCTATGTTATATAATGTTGCTGTCTGAATAATTCTTCCCAACCTATAAAGGTGGAGAAATGCTATTCAACCTATATGGCCAAGACTACAGTTTGGTACTTTGTATTCATCTTTAAGGGAAGCTTTAAAGAATAACTATGCATGAACAACATTCAAACTTATTTTTTTTTCACTATACACATTAATCATCAGTGTGCTTTTATATTCCTAAACAGTATAATATCTTGCCATGTGATGCATTCCAGAATCATTATTTCTTTCAAAAATACATATATTTTTTTAAGATTGAAAATATAGCTGCAATTTGAACTGAAAAAGCAGGCATCCTAAAACAGCTCACAAATTGTGGACCCCACAGAGCCAGCCATATTTTCATCCTTTCCTTGATTGGTGAATTGAGCAGAAACTATCAAGATCAATTCAAGGATGCATGAATTTTATCTTCAGTTTCTGAACACTGTATGAGACCGGTAATTCCGTCTACAAGACGACGCTGTTAGGGAGTGAACAAAGAAAGCAATTGATATTTCATTCTTATCCTCGCAGTGAATTTTGCTTATTACCTTCCTCTCAGTACAATCGAGTGAATAATGATTACTCTTGCGGAGGCATCAATGCATACATGTGGAAGAAGCTAACCAAATGGCATAGAAATAGCTTTCAACTTCCAAAATCGTTTTTTCTATCTGCTGAATGAGGCCGGATTTTTGCAATGGACATCAGCATAAAATAGAGCGGGCTCTCCCAGCTTTGTTGTAACTTAGGATCCAGTAATGGAAGGTGAACAGAACTAAATGTTGGTAACATCAATTTTTCTGCTTACGGACACAACTAAGGAAAAGTAGCTAGGAATGTACCCTTTAGGCCCATGCTATTCTAACTGTGCACATTAAAGTTGTAAAGCACTGGTTTAGGCTGATGGCTGTTGCAAAGCTTCCGGAGCGTATGAATCCATCTAAGACATTAACCATGTTTATTTCAATGCCATGTTTACCGGGCACTTTGCACATTTTAGCTACACATTTCTGAAATTATTCCCTAGATTATATTCCATTAATGACTAGAAATAAAATGTTTAGTTGGTTTAATTAGCAGAATTTTTTTTCTCTTTCCCCTCCCCCCATTATAAATTTTTCTCATCAATCAGTGTTATTAGAATGTAACACTAGAAATTTTTTTCTAGCTAAACCATTTGCAAGTGATTGCCCACAACAATTTTACTTCATGAATCTCCATTAACTGCTTATAGTATTGTTCAGCTCCCACATATACAGTGAACTCTCATTTAGTCACTCTAGTCAAGGAGTGGACCCCAGCAGTTAATTGTTGACCACTCTGGTTATCTGATAATTACATTATACATTTTTTAGAAATTAAGCAAAATCACATACATGGTATAAAATGTAATTTAATATGATCTTTCACAGGCACAGGAAATTTTAGAACCTTGATGTGGTTCAAACCCCATCTATTAACTTATTGTTTCATTGAGCACCAAGACTAAGTGTCTCTTTGGAATGTGTGTGGAACCAGCCCACTTCTCTCCACCTTCATGCCATTCCTGTAGTGCAGGTCACTGTTGTCCCTTCACGGGATAAACGTTATTCTTCTACCTGGTCAACAGGCTTGCCCCTCTTTAATTTGTTTTTCCTTCTGAAATCTGAGGGGTTAGTAAGAGAAGTTCATAGTTTAACTCCTCTGCTTAAAACACACCAATGGCTTTCTCTTTCTTTCAGGATAAACCTCAAACGTTTTAGTATGACCTGGGCCATGCTTACTTTACAGTGCCATATGTCACCAGTTCTCTCCATGTCTCCATCCCACTCTCCCACATGCATGGTCTCTACTTTCGTCTATCCTCCAACTTGAAAAACGACGTTCAGGTCCCAGAAGCCTCTGCGGACTTCCTGACCTCCAGGCCTCTGCACCGGCTGCCCCTGTGGACCACCGCCTTTCTGTTTCTAGACCACTCTATGATTAACTCATAATCATCCTTCAGACCTCAGCTTCACCACAGGTTTATCCAAGAGTCCTGTCTGCCTCTCTCACACCTTTCTGAGCCTCAGCCCAGTTGAACACATCTCCTTAGTGATCTCATAGCAAACTAAACATCCTTCATTGCAGCACTTACATATGGGACCCAAATTCCCCCTTTACCTCTCTGTATCTTCAAGTCCATAAGGGCTTTCATGGTGATGAGTAAGTCTTTCTCACCATTATAAACAATGCCGAGATCAGTGGCAGACATAGAAGTCACTCTATACATTTTAATCAAATACATGAATGTGCTACTTTCCTTGACATCAAAAGGCATATGATTTCATCAGTTTAAATATCTACATGTACTATGGGTGAATTTCTATGTGCACTATGGTGTGTGCCCTAGAAGATGCTTTCTAAACTAATACCCACTATCAACATATTTGCTTGTTACTTCTTTTCATAAAAATAAAGTGCAGATTGGGCATTTGCAAAGCTGGTTAGGGCCAAATTCACCTGGCTCCCCATTACAAAAATGAATATAAGGTTCTGCTGATTTGTATGCTCTGGTGATTATAAGAGAAGATAGATTGTGAAATGTATCTGCAGGAAAAAGATTTATAATGTGAGAATGGCAAAAAAAAAAAAAAAAGCTGAACAGGGAACAGTGGATGACACTTAAATAGATTTTCAAATCTTAAGAAATCGCAAACTAAATATAGTAGCCCATGACAAAACAGAATTTAATCAAGCAATTACCTACAGGAAAAGTATTTAATTAAGAGGTAATCAACAGAATTTCAGGTTTGTTAAGGAATAATCAATCTCAGCAGATGACATCATCACCCAAGAAGCAGCCTCATAAAGAACTGGCACTTCACCTCCTCCAGGGTGTGGCCACAGCTCAAATGCTGGTTGGGGCACCTGAGAGAGAGCTCCTCGCTCTGACAAAGGGAGAAGACCTGGGCAGAAAGGCTGTCTTTGTAGCGATCAGCTTTGCTGCGGTGACTAGTGACCCCTAAATCTCTGTGGTTTCCAACCATAAAAGCTTCTTCCTTCTGAGCATTTCATTTTAGCTGCAAGTCAGCCGCAGCTCTGCTTCAGCAAACCTTTACTTCCAATCCAGGCTGAGGAGAAGCCCCTGTTTGGAACCCGGCATTCTCTTGGGGAAGGAAACACTAGAGGCAATGTTTAAACACACAACCAATTTTATGATTCTTCTCAGATGCGTCATGTCACAAGTTCTTACATTCCATCCATTGGTCAAGGAAACTCATATGACTAAGCCTGATATTAGATTGAGGAAGTTTCTGTCAGCAACACAGAAGCCCTGCACATCATGTGCAGTGGGAGTAGTGTTACAGATTCTTCTTATTCAGAAGGGGATAAATATTTGGAGATAATAATACAATAGACCACAGTCCTCGAACTGAGAAACAGAGAGGACAGAGTCAACATGAAGGACTTGTCAGGGATCTGTTTGTTTAAAAATGGAAGGCCTTGAAGAACAACATTTCTAAAACCTGCGTCTAATTCATTATCTATAGATGCCATGTGGCTGACAGTTAACACATTAAGTGCCCAGCCTGTTTTATCTTCCAGACGGAAAGTATAGTGTCAGTCACCAGTGATTGACATGGCGCTTAACGGGTTAAGGACCCAGGCACACTGATTTCTTAATAGAAATCTGGACTATACTGTCTATTAACTTTGTAAACTGGTGAGTCACTTCTCTAAGCCTCAGTTTCTGGGCCTGAGTCTATTTTCTGCTCATCAAGTATCAAATATAAATCTGAGTGCTTCTCCATATTTACTCATCCCACCTGCATTGAAGTGAGGCCATGAAAGAGGTTCTGGCTAGTGATATGAATACTTTCAGACATGGACCCTGAGATGTTTAGCTCATTTTCTTCTCTTCTGCAGAGCTGGAGTTGCTGATGAGAGAAACATGGATCCCTGAATCATTCTGTGGAGAAGAGCAACACAAGAGAGCCACTTGATCTATATCTGACTGTGCTGGGGATGGCAACCCTGAGTTATGGTAAGGCATTGAAATCTGGGGATTTATTTGTCACTGCAGGATCACCCAACATTCATCTATAGACGAGGATAAAAAAATATCTTCAGGGTTTTTGCAAAGATTAATTGAGATAATGTATGCAAAGTACAAAGCAATGTCTGACACAAAGACTCAATAGGTAGCAACCTATAATTTATTTTAAGGCCATATTTATATAGACATTAAAAAATAAACTCTTTAGAATCAATAGATATAATAATGTTAATAATGTTAAGAACATTATTTATCTTCTCTATGCCTTAATTTTGTTATTTATAAAATGGCAATAAAAATAGCATCCAACTCACAGGTTATCTATATATATAAAAGGCTAATATAAAAATTGTCCCCTCGGGAGTTCAGCTGGGAGACTGGGAGTTCGATCGTTTGCTATGACATATACTGACCACTAGGGGGCGGCACGGAATGAAGGAAGACCCCAGTTGGCAGCCAGCAGGAAGGTCCCAATCAGCCCTGGTCGCTGGCTAGGCCTAGGGACCCTCACTGTGCATGAATTTTGTGCACCGGGCCTCTAGTAAATTTATAATAAGGCCAGGGGCTCATTGCATGAATTCGTGCACCTTGAAAGGAACTGTGGGCCACGAGGCTGTGGTGGGCACAGGGGCGGGTCTTGGCCCATCCTCCATGCCCCAACCCAGCGCCCCTCCCACCATGGCCCTGTCTGCTGGCAGCCCTGCTTCCACCTCCACTGCTTCCACATGCTGACAGTGATGGCCCCGCTCGCACCTGCTGATGGCATGGAGCGATTGCGGCCAGCACCAGCAGTGGGTGTGAGTGGCGGGTGCTGCCCCGATTGCCCCACGGGAGCAGGGGGAGGTGGAGAAGCCCTCAGGGGCAATCGGGGCTGGAAACCACTGCTTGCACCCTTGGGACTGGCGCCGAGCAATTTTGGCCAGCACCGGCAGGGGGTCGAGTGGCGGTTCCAGCTCTAGCAGCAGGTGCGAGTGGAGCCGGCACTGGCAGAAGGTGCAAAGAATTTTTAGTAACCACTAGAGGCTCGCCACGATGACAGTGGCCAGCACTCCCACTCACCTGCTCCACCACCCCACTTCAGCCCACCATGCTCTGTGCTCTGCCACCTGCTGACGACACCTGCCATGGTCCGCGTGTGCCTCCTGGTGGTCAGCTCATGTCATAGCAACCGGTTATTCAGTTGTTCCATCGTTTGGTCTGTTTGCATATTAGCCTTTTATTATGTAGGATAACTCATATAGTGGTGGTGGTAGTGATAGTAATAATGGGTGATCATCTGCTTGATATACCATCATAGGAGCAGAGTTGGTTGTCAGGAAAAAGAACTAAGGTGACAAGCTTATATAGAGACTGAATGATGATTTTGATCTGATCAACTGAACTGACCAGTCACAGCATAACTGCTAATAAAGCTGTCTTTATCTACAAAGGCAGAGCCCAGATCATGGCATATATCTATATATATAAAAGCCTAAATGACCGTTCAACCAATAGCTATGAGGTGCACTGACCACCAGGGGGCAGATGCTCAATGCACAGGCATGGAACAGGCTGATGAATCTCAGAGGGAAGGGGGGAAGGGGCAGGGCAGGAAGAGATCAACCAAAGATCTTAAATACATACTAGAGGCCCGGTGCATGGATTCGTGCACCGGTTGGGTCCCTCGGCCTGGCCTGTGGGATCGGGCCAAATCTGTGCAGTGGGCCTCTAGGAGATATATATATGTAGTTACATATATATATAGTGTATATATACATATACCATAATAATATACATATTATTACATATGCACAGGCCATTTTGACTTTGTGTTACATTTATATTTCTTTTTCAGTAATTTTACAACAGTAAGCTACAATATGTAACACTACAACTTTAAACATTAACTTTTTCCAATTATTATAGTATTATAAAAGAAGAGATATTTGGACAGAAAGAAAAACATGCATAATTCTAATCCAACAAATAACTAGTAAGTTTTCTGCAATGACATTCAAACTTTTTTCTATGTATAAGTTTTGTTTATTTAGCTTAGTTGGGTTTTCTGATGTATTAAAATCACTTCATAAATATTGTTTTCAAGAATTTAATTAAGTGGAATGTATCACATCTCACTGAACCACTTATTTATCTTGGATCATTAATTTATGTTTAGTTTTTGCCATTATAAAAAACACCCCAATTAATTTCTCTGTTACATATTTTTTCCATGTTTTGATTTATTAGGACAAATTCACAGAATTGGAATCACTAGGATAGATAGGAGAACTATTTATAAGAATTAATATAATATAGTGCTAAAGTAATGATATTTAAAAGTAATGATTTTATATGGCCTATCATGGGTTTTATTTTTTAATATGTTAATTTTAAAAATATTTACTAATATAGATTAGAGTAAAATATTTATAATATAGATATAGATTGTATATCTATATACTGTATGTTATTTTGCATTTCTTAACTACCTGAGTTTGAAAAATCTGAGTTTACTTATTTTAATGCATGAATTTTGAATTATTTCTTTGTCAGTTTCAATTTTTATCGATTTGCTTGATTGTTTTTAACATTAAAGTATTAACGTATAGTCTTAATATATTCCATGATATATTCCATTATATCAAGAGAACTAGTAGCTGGCTCTGCTCTTGTTACCTTCCTTTCAACTGACTAGATGACTGACTAGATGGCTTTTGCCCTCTCTTACATATACTCTCATAGCCAAATTTTCCTTTGACTGTAATTTAAATCTCCCTTCTGTGTGGACTTCCAAGCTTAGGGCAGACTTTTCAAATTTAGCAAATATACTTACTATCTGTTTGCTGTTTTCCAGAAATGGCATAATTGCAGAATCTTATTTAATTTTTAAGTCCTGTCTGTGTGCAAAATGTTCCTTCCAATATAACTTTGGGATTGTCAGAGGGGCACTGGCTGTGCCTGAATGTCTGTGTAAATTGAAAGGTGAAAAATAATTGTCATCTTCATAGAAATTTCCATTTAGAACCACAACTCAGTGTTCTGTTTATATTTCAGACATGTTATAAATCTCTTCACAGAAAACTACCCCAAGCACTGGGAGGCTTTTCTCAGAATTCCTTGCTTGGAGGAGCTTGGTCTCATGATTGCCTGTTCTGGTATAAAGCATGCAGAAGACGGACAACTGTGGTCCAAGTGGTCCATTGCCCATGGTTTCTGCTGATCCTACTTCTCTGCTTGCCACTGATGAAGCTAAGCTTCTAAATGCCACAGCGCTGAGCGGAAATTCCCAGGGTCACCTGTGGCTTTTGTACGTTGTGGATGGTTTGGACTATTGCCTTTCCTCAACGGTCACCGTCTCATGTTTAAGACAGCAGAGCTCAAGATTTTGGCTTCCAGGATTTCAAATGTACCAGGTCCCACACTGCCATTACATCCAAACTTAATGTCTTCTCTAATTAAAAGGTGTTATTGCTTTATTTAACAAATATTTATTGACTGCCTAGGGGAGCCAGGTGGCCTGCATTGAATTTCACTTCATCTACTTAGCAGCTGTGTGTATTTAGGTAAGTCATGCTGACCTCAGTTTTCCTTACCCGAATTGTATTATTTTAACTATAGTGACGATAAGCCAGGCATTCTGCTGGGTGTAAAGTATATTTCAGTGGATAAAACAAGCACAATCCTTTCATGAAGTTTAAACTCAGGCAGGGGAGAGGCCTCTGGGTTTTGGAGAGGATAACGGAGGCTGCCTAAACTTGAGCCTCTCTGCCTTAGCTTCCTAAAATGCATACAATTTAACAAGGAGGGAAAATTAAATCTCCCATAGTTCACAACTACAGCTTTAGTAGGTGGAAGAATATCCACTATTTTTATTTACATGTTGATGGAAGAACATGTCTGAAAACAGTGGAGTCTGCTCAGGAATCCAAAAGAGTAGATTCAGATGGGAATCTTGTGGAATCAGAGAGGGCAGTGGAGTCGCAGTGTCAGAGAGGCACAGGTCGCATCGATTGAAGTTCATCCCCAAAAGGACAGGGTCCCACTCTGAGTGGAGAAGTATTCACTGAGTCAAGTGTAGATTCAGAAACCTGATGGTTAACAGCCCTGGCTATGGAGGAGTCTGAAGAAGGAAGCTTTGAAAGTGAATGTTGTGGAACAGGCGGCACCATGGAACCTGCAAGTGTTTCTTGGTGGCTCAGAGGTAAAGGGAAAGGAAGAAGCAGCTGAAGGTGAGAGACACAAAGAAAAAAACAGACCCCCAAAAAGTCATTTATAAAAGTAACGGCATTTCACTATAGTAATAGAAGAAGGCATTCTTAAGCCAAGAAATCAAGTAAGCCATGCAATCGCCTATGTTACTGCTGCTATAGGAAAACCCAGTGCAAACAAACTTGGATGTCAATAACGAAAAGACTCAACATCCCTACTAAGTTATTATGTGTAAAAAAAGCAGTGGTTTGAGGAAAACTCATGGTTTAAAAGACTTTTTCTTTATGTTAACAAAGATGAAAAATGCCATGAAATCAAACATCTAACTCAGAGAAAAAAAATTTAAACTGAAAGAAAGAAGGAAAGAGATGTTGAAGAAAAATGCTAAAGTGACTATTTAGAAAATGAAAATTGAGAACAAAATAAATAAGTATCATCAGTTATTTTCAGGAATGAAAGTGGTATTGTGGTGACATGTTTAAAAAATCTCCTGGAACTTTCTTACATTACTGATGGGAGGCAACATTTTGGAAAAAAGTTAGGTAGTTTCTTAGAAAGTTCAACAAACCCTTATCATAGGACCCCTCAATCCTACCTCTGAAACATAAAGTGAAACATAAACTATGTTCACGCAAAAACCTGAATACAAATGTTTATAGTGGCTATATTTATAATGATCACAAACTGGAAACAATCTAGTCCTTCAGCTGGGGAGTAAAGAAACTGTGATAATATCCACAACACATAATACTGCTCAGCAATAAGAAGGAGCAAACTATTACTGGGAAAATCACTTACCCTGCCCTGAACCTCAGCTTCCCCGTCTATAAAATGGGACATCACCTCCCCGCTCCCCCTAAGATTACCATGATGACTAAAGATAATGCATATAAAATGTATGGAGTAAAAAATGGCTGATCACAATGATTAATATTATTATTTGCTTTTAATTTTTGTATCATCTATTGAAAGAATGTACCAGAAGCCTCCGGAGCATGCACATTTTTTTGGAACTTGCGGTCGGCCATTTAATCAAAATTCTTATCTGTCTTTTCTATGAGCCTTTAATTGTATGGAAGAAATTTTGTAATTACAGGCTCTGCAATTTTGGAAGCTGCTTTCTGCAAAACTACTTCGTTGCTTATTAAGAAGGGAGACAGGTTTTTTTCCCCCTCTCTTGAACATTTAAAGCATATTAGATAAGCTTGAGTAGTTTTTCAGCACGACTAATAGTAATTTGCTAACATATGTTCAGAGCACCAAATGGCTCCCCTCATGGGCAGTTGTCCTAAAATCTTCACCATTTGATACACTAATGGGTCAGATGAAAAAATTAAGGGCATTCCCTCCACCCCCCCACCCCTAGAAAATCCTGAAACCTTAGCTCTCCAACCCCCTCCTTTGGAAGCCTCAGAGCAGATCTGTTTGTTAATTAATTGGCTGCCATCTTGAGATAGATATAGGCCAGGAGGTTGGCAATGGCAGGGGGTAACATGATAATTTAAAGTGCTGGATGCACGTGAGGCTTCCCCGGGTTCTGAGAGCAGGTTTATGGACTCCAGGGAGGGCAGGCTGAGAAGCAACAGGGGACCACTTTTAAGGGGACACACCAATGGCACACCTTCTCTACTTCTGGACCTAGTTTTGTTCTGAAAAAAAAAGTTTTGAAGAAATTTGTCAAAAAATATTTCAAACAGTATAAAAATATACAGTGAAAATCTGTTCACCTGCTGTCCCTTATCCATTTCTCTCTTCTCTTCCCCAGGGGTAAACATTGATATCAGCAACTTGATTATTCTTACAGAGCTCTTCTTTGCACAGAAGCAGAAATGTGTATATGAATATACTACTCCCGCTTAGTGTTTTACTGATGTTAACTAAATGAATCCTTACAGGTGACTATGAGAGATTCTATTATTACCATCCCCATTTTAAAATTAAAGATGAAGAATAGGTTTAGAAAGTTGTCCAAGGATACAAAGCTCATAAATGATGGATCCAGGGGAGGTTTTATTCTATTAATAAAAGCCTATGTCAGCGGTTCTCAACCTGTGGGTCGCGACCCCTTTGGCAGTCAAACGATCCTTTCACAGGGGTCGCCTAAGACCATCCTGCATATCAGATATTTACATTATGATTCATAACAGTAGCAACATTACAGTTATGAAGTAGCAACGAAAATAATTTTATGGTTGGGTCACAACATGAGGAACTGTATTTAAAGGGCTAGAAGGTTGAGAACCACTGTGTGGTTGTAACGCCCTCATGCCATAAAAAGCGATCACCAGGAGGATGCGTGTGCACGCGGATGGGCGGGGGCTTGACCCTGCATGTGCAGCGTGGAGGTGGGTCGCACCATGAGGCCTGGGGGTCCCACAGCTCTGCGCAGCAGAGAGGCAGGACCCCCGGCTCCAGCCTACCTCTTTGGGGTGATTGATCATGGGGCTCCCACTCTGTGATAGAGCACAGGCTAGGCTGGGGAATCCCCCCGCCAAGTGCATGAATTTCTGCACCTGGCCTCATATTATAATATGTAATATGTATTATGTACTATATACATACCATATAATGTATTTTACTAATAATCTGTCATTTGAAGGGCACTTACATTTTTTGTAGTCTTTTCATATTTCAAACACTGTTGTAATGCATACCTTGAACACAAGGTTATCTGTGTAGGTTGGCCATTGGCTCAATACAAGGAGGTGCTATTCACATAGATTATCTTGAGGTATAATTCACATAGAATATAATGGCATCCTTGGAATTGCTCAACATGTCAGCAATGCTATTTCATATCGACCTAATCTTATATTGAACGTCTCATCCTCTAATCAGCTAGTGTTTTCATTGGGTTATTTATCATGTAGGATGAAAAAAGGTGCCCTTTACACAACGGTGCTAGAATGTTCAAATTTAAGACTTGAGAAATTGCCTTGGTTTTTAAGTTAGATAAAACATGATTGAATATTTTTTCCCCTGTTGCTTCCACCTCAATTAATTTTTCATAAAGGATTGAATGCACTGTTGAAACAATTGATTTTTATATTCTTTAAAGATAAGAATGACTTTGAGCTGAGTCTAAAAGGATTAATTGGTAAAATGTATACTTGTATCGACTGTTTTTGACTCCCAGATATTCATAAGAGGTCATGCTGCCTAATCTGTGTGCCGAGAGCTAGTGGAGCTCTGGAAGCAGGAGGAGTTATAGTCCTGCTCTTTCTCGCTCTGGAAAGGTCTCAGGTGCACATGGTCTGCAGCCAGTGACACCTGGATGCTACTGGGAGCTTTTTCTAGAATGCTATAATTTTGACTCTCAAAAAGATAGACATCATATTTTCACCCAGAACGCTCCTGGAATATAAATCATTGAGATGGCTAAAACTTCTTTCTTGATGGCATGATAGATCACTGGGCATTAGATCTTTGAAGCGATGCTATTTTTCAGGAGTTGCCTTTAAAACATCACTCACCCTGTCACACGGATCCAAGTTTTATAGCCCTGGAGCTAGAACTAAATTGTGGAAGCCAACACTAAGTAAGATATCCACCATAAATGACTGAAATTGGCTTCTTTTAAAACAATGTGTTTGAAATTATCTATTTCTATAAATTATATTAAACTCATTTGAATTTATTGCACAGTGTTCATGAATAGTATTGTCTGCCCTGTGCCCCCAGAGTTTTTCTTTCGATTCTTTAAGAAATAGTTCGTTTTGTTTTAGCCATATAAGTCCAGAGCACATTTGTCCCTTCACATTTATATGTGAAAGTGTTTCTGTTGTTCCCCCTGGAACTGAGACAATCCTAGAAAAGAGATGGCATTTATCTTTGCGCATAACTTCAATCCTGTTCCTCAACATCATCAATCGATTTCTATGTTTGTCAGTTTGATTTTTTTCAGCCACCACAATTGTCAATTACTAAATAAGAATTGATCACCAAGTGGCCTGTTGCTGTTACCTTAGAAACCCTGCATACATTATAGTTATTCTAATCATTTAAATGCCTAGATCAGATTATCCATTTGCCATTTGATCAGTAACATAGTGAGCAATGAAAGACTGACTAATCTTATTGTGCAGTTAGGCAAAGTCGTAGGGGGAAGATGGTTGTTTAATTAAAATAGAAAAATATTTCTCTGGGCAAAACAAAATATTTGCAGGTCTAGTATCTAACACTGTAGTTTATTTTATGAAGTGAGAAAAATGCTAGCATAGATGATTTATTTACTCAACAATCATTATTAAGAACAATGTAAGTTGTTAGGTATGGGATGTTGGGAATATAGTGATGAGTAATTTATTGTCCCTACAGGCAAGTAAATCATAGGCTCCTAACAGAGATACACCGGTAAGGAAATAATTTCAGTACAGCATGATAAGTGCAAACAGGGTATGATAAGTGGGAAAAAAGGGAAGCTATCTGGAGAATTCAAGGACTATACATACAGAGGAGTAGAACTTGAGTAGGTTCTTGAAAGTTCAATAGGTATTCTCAAGGTACACCAAGAAGAGCATCATCGTAGGGAGAAAGCTAAGAAGTTACAAAAATCAGAAAACAAATTTGAGAAGAAATGGGATTTTTTGGAAATTGTAGTAGGCAGAATCATGACTACCCAAAGATATCTACATCGTAATTCCCGAAACCTGAGAATATGTTGTGTTAAGGTTGTGT
>NW_006284839.1:3036519-3038532 GCF_000327345.1 Myotis davidii | reverse complement strand
GGGCTTCCCTCGCCTCCTGGGACCCTGCCCAGTCCTGTCTGCCGGGGCAGGGTTTCTTTGTCATGGGGGCCACAGCATTAGTAACAAAGAAATAGAATTTCCGGAGAATGGGGCCCAGAAATCAGGATTTTAAAAACATTCCCAGGAGATTCTAAAGTGCAGCCAAGGTTGAGAACCACTGCCCTACAGCAAGTGACCCAAGGTGTTGTGAGAGAGAGCACACTCAAGGTGAAAGGCATTTTATGGCCCAATCTCAGAAGTATCTCCTTGCTTCTGTCATATTCCATTCATTAGAGGTGAGGCTATTAGTCTGGCCACACTCAAGGGGACAGAATTCCCCAGGGGTGTTTGCCCCAGAAGGTGAGGATCACTGGGGCTCATCTCTGAGTGGACCTAGTGCACGTGTCCCAGAGCTTTCCTAAAAACGCCACCTTTTAGTCAGCATCTGATTATGCGAAGCTCTGTACTCACATTGTGCACATGATCTCTCACCCTCACAATGACCCTATGGAACATAATTATTGTCTCCAGTTTGAAGATAAGAAAAACAAGGACCTGAGAGTTTCAGTAACTTTCCAATGTTATCACATAGTTTATAAAGAGCAGGAACACAATTTGACATATAGCCCAGTAGCTCTTTCAACTACATCTCTACTTCTTTAGGCACCTATGTAAGTGGATGCATTATCTAAAGATATATTAGCATGTTTTACTTGTCAAGCACTAAAATGCAAATGAAATCATAAAACTAAAAATAAGATAAAATGTCAACAAATAATCAGAATAGTCCTCTTATTTTGTTCACTGAAAACCTTGCCTTGAGATAAAAATTCTGTTGGTGGTGCTTTACTTAAGAGAATTTAATTCTTATTTCTGAGTAACATAAAGTAAATAAGAATTTTGGAAGTGACGATTCTCCAAATGGAGAAATTTGTAATTATCGGAATATGATGTAACAGGTAGAGGGGCGATGGTTAAAAATTCTTCTACTTTATAAAGTACAAATGCATGCAGCTTAGTTTAAGAAGCATATACTACATGAGAGTTATGGTCAATATTTATATCAAAACTTTCTAGAGAACCAGGAGTTTGATTTTCACTGGAATCAGTGTAGAGCAGAAAAGGAGCGTTGTCTATCCTATGAGCTGTTCTCCGTACTGCGTCTGATGGAAGAGAACAGAAACAAAGAAATACTGCCCACAAAAAGAGAGTGAGTTGAAAGCACCAGAGAAATGTGTTTTCTAATCGTTGTAATTAGATTTCACCAGGTCTGAAATCACATTCCACAATGATGGTATCAGTGATGACAGAGACACGGCTCTGGCTTTCTAGGTTACAGATATACACTACAAATCTAAATTAGCTCAAAACCTCTGGAATAATCAGGAGAATGTGACAGGAGTTGGGAAGAAAGTGAATACTATTCAACCTAAGTTCATTGAAAGAAAAAGAAGCAAACCTGACACAATTCACTTTCTTATTATAGCTAATTTAATTCATTGTTATAAAAGAGACTAAGTGCTATGATAGACAAACTCAGCGTTTGGGGAGAGACCAAAGCAACACTAGGACATGACTTATATTTTGACTCCTTTACCCTTCACCCATATCCCCATCACACTGACTCTGCCCTCTCCCTCTGCCACCCTAGAAGCTGATATTTCAGAGAATTGCATTATGTTGTCAACTTCTTTCTGCTTCCAGCACAAAATGACCTATTCCGAGTCACATCCTCTCAGATTCACTCTCTGTTAGGACACAATAATAAAAAAATAAACTTAAAAAGGAAGGAGCACTTTTAAGCAAAGAATGCCATAGGTAATAATAGCATATGTTCTTTCTCTTAGAGTACCAGCAAAACTTATAGAATAGACCTCAGTTATTTTGTAACTGATGAAAGTGATGATGACTCGTATAGGGGTGACCTATTCAAAATATTTCCCTCAAAGGACTTGTGCAGAGGTCAGTGGTTTAAAATCCGTGTCTGAGAGTAAAGTACCCCACCAGGTGAGT
>NW_006284839.1:3035238-3036487 GCF_000327345.1 Myotis davidii | reverse complement strand
GGGAAAGAGAAGAAGGAGGCAGTCAGATAGTCAGTTAGCCCTGCTTAGAATCTAAAATGTTGTCTGTTCTGCTATAATATGATAGTCATTGATAGATATCGTCTAGATAGCATCACATTATTAAAATTTTCACTATAAAATAATTGTCTCATTGCGGGGAAAGGGCTAGGAGCTAAGGAAATTTTATCATTCAATAATAATGTGAGCTTTCCTAGAGGGATTTTTAAAATGATGTTGTTGTTTTTTTTGTTGTTTTTTTAAATATATTTTATTGAGTTTTTACAGAGAGGAAAGGAGAGAGATAGAGAGCCAGAAACATCGATGAGAGAGAAACATCAACCAGCCGCCTCCCGCACACTCCCCACTGGGGATGTGCCCGCAACCAAAGCACATGCCCCTGACCGGAATCGAACCCGGGACCTCTCAGTCCGCAGGCCGACGCTCTATCCACTGAGCCAAACCAGTTTCGGCTAAAATGATGTTTTTAAGAATATAAGGACATGTTCTTATTTTGAGCTAAAAATAATGCGTTGATGAAATTTGACTAACCAAATGTAATTAACATTTTTAAAAGTCTGGGGTAGGGTATATAAGATTGGCAAAATGTACTGGTTTTATAAATTATCAAAATAAACTGCATCACAGAACCCAATGTCCAATGTGAATTAAACCATTCCAAGTGAGCAGCCACTCAAAAACAAAGCAGCTTTATGTTGCTATGTGACATGAATGCATTTGAACACCAGCTTCGTATAGCAATGAATACTTTTGTAAGTACAACCACTTTTTATACCTGTATTTTTCTATCTGATGTATAATCCCCTTAGTAATCACTCAAAAGATACATTCCACCCAGAAAACATATTTCCTAATTCAATGATTACATTTCTGCAAATATGCATTATTAAAATGTCTGTCAGTGCCCTCTGGGCAAATACCATCAGGAACACATTCATAGTTGAACAAGTCAATTTTATGGTTTCCTACAGGGAGGGGGAATATGCACCATTGAACCAGGGAGACTCAGAAAGAGGGTGTCAGAAAGGACAGCCTATATAATAAAAGGCTAATATGCAAATTGACCAAACGGCAGAACAACCAGTTGCTGGGAGCCGGTCCATCCTTGCTGTTTCAAGGGACCTGGCATATATGGCATACTGTTCTTAATATGTTTGCTCACCTTCTTGACGCTATGTGTTTTAACCAAGGTCACCTCTCCGAGAAAGGTTGTTTCCCCAGGTAGAGATTT
>NW_006284839.1:3007115-3035037 GCF_000327345.1 Myotis davidii | reverse complement strand
AGACCAGAACTTGGCTGGAGATCCTGGCTAGAGATCCTGGCTAGGCTGCTGATCAACTGAACGCTGTCTCCGTGTCATTCCTTCTTTGCCGACTCCGTCTACACCTTTGGGGACCCCTGAACCTGCTGGGGTTGGACCCCGGCAACCAGTCATTATGATGTGAACTGACCACCAGGGGGCAGGTGCTCAACACAGGAGCTGCCCCCTGGTGGTCAGTGTGCTCCCACAGGGGGTGCACTGCTCAGCCAGAAGCTGGGCTCAAGGCTGGTGAGTACAGCAGCAGTAGAGGGAGCCTCTCCTGCCTCTGTGGCAGCACTAAGGACCCCTCAGGGGTCCCGGACTGTGAGAGGGTGCAGGTATGGCTGAGGGACCCCCACCCTCTAGTGCATGAATGTCATGCACCAGGCCTCTAGTCTTTAATAAAAGAATTGGGGTACTATTATGTGATTTAATTATAATTTAATTATAATTCATTCAATTCATTGTTATAAAAGATACTAAGAGCTATTACAGATAAACTCAAGGTTTGGGGAGAGACCAAAGCAACACTAAGGCATGAGTTATATTTTGACTCCTTTACCCTTTAAGGAAGTGGGACTTTGTCCCGGATTAGATGCTCTCAAGAAGCGGAGGCAATTTTGATTATTTATTTTAATTAATCTTATCTAGAAGGAAGGAGGACTAGACCAAGGCAAAGCTGGATTGGGAAAGAAGCAGCAGTTACTCATATTAACCAAGATAGAGAGACATTTGATCATTTTGTGATTTGGACAATGTTTATATTTTGCTCTGTGTTCGAACATGTTTACAGAGTGGTCCTGTTTTTGTCTTCATTATCATGTTCCCAGTAGCTTTATCTGATGTTGATGTTCTGTGTACTGTTTATGTTCAATAAGAGAGCATGTAGCCTGGGTGATAATACTCAGTCAGCTCCTGGATGTCAGGCTGCGTGTCTCTTTCTCATGTCTGTATCAGCATCCATAAAAGGCCAACACTTAACCCAAAGTATGAGAGCTGGGTCAGATATAGGAGAGAAGGTCAGAAATCAGGAACCAATAATCAGAGGGATATAGAATCTTAACAGAAGTTGCTCAAAAATATCACCCTAAAGCCGGGGCCGGTTTGGCTCGGTGGATGGAGCGTCGGCCTGCGGACTGAGGGGTCCCAGGTTCGATTCCGGTCGGGGGCATGTGCCTGGGTTGCGGGCACATCTCCAGTGGGAGATGTGCAGGAGGCAGCTGATCGATGTTTCTCTCTCATCGATGTTTCTGACTCTCTGTCTCTCTCCCTTCCTCTCTGTAAAAAATCAATAAAATATATTTAAAAAAAATATCACCCTAAAAACATATGCTGACGTCTTAACCTCCAGAATCTCAAACTGTGACCTTATTTGGAGATAGAGTCATTGCAGATGTAGTTAGTGAAGTTAAAACAAGGTCATCCTGGGGTAGGGTGAGCCCCCTAACTCAGTCAGACTAATGGCCTTATACGAAGATAGACAGGTGAAGACAGACACCCAGGAAGAACACCAGTAATCATAAAGGCATGCATCTGTAAGCCAGGGAACCCCACAGATTGCCACCAGAAACTAGGGAGATACAAGGAAGGATTCTTCTACATTTTCAGAAGAAGCATAGCCCTGCTGACACCTTGACTTGGGACTTCTAGTCTCCAGAACTGCGATACATTTCCGTTGTTTTAAGCCACCCAGTGTGTGGTACTTTGTTACAGCAGCCTAGGAAACTACCATAGGTGGGCCAGAATAACTCTTGACAATAATATTGTGCATTATTGGATGAGAAGCTCTACTAAGTGAGTGTGGCTCTAGCTGGCCTAAAGGGTCAGAATCAACAATGATCTAATTCAAGATTTGGGGAACAGTTGCCATTTGGGGATGTTGTAAAGATAGTCTTGGTTGGAGGTTCCTTACTTGGGTTAATTCGAATCATTTTCTTTAAGGAATTGCCTAAGGTTTGAGAGTGGTTTGCGTAATTGGAAAACCTAGAAGGAAATAGTAGAGGCAGAATTGGAAATATAATCATCTTTTTCACCTCCATGTTCCTCTCTCTTCTCCTTTCCTCTCCCCTCACCTCTGTCTCCCCAATTAATTGAGCTTCTCCACCTGCAGGCTGTGTAACCCTCCACCCAGCTCTCCCAGGCTCAGCAACTCCTCACATCTGCATCAAGAACCTCAATGTAAATGCCTTTGGCCTCTAGTTAACCTCCCTGACTTATGCCTGTATTACTACATCATGGCTCCTCCTTCTTCCCTTAGCTTATGCCTTTGCTTTGTTCCAAGGCCAGTGACTTCTCTGTCATGACTAAAGTTTCCTGGAACCTCATAAAGTGTCTGGTACACATAAGCTCTCCGTAAATGGCAGCTTTCACAGGGAGCAGATTTTATGACCAATGTATACACTGCAGAAGATGAAAATGAGACGTACAGTGCTAAGTGAACCACTGTAAGTAAAATTAAGAAAGAGTATTAAGAGTTCCTTGTAGCCAGACCTTCGGACCAAAATCCAAGGCACTTTCCAATAGACTGAATATTCCTAAATAAACTCTTTGGTTGCTTACAACTGAGTTTGACCCAAACACTAGCATTTCTTGATAAGAATCTATTTCCAGGCACAGGCACTGACTTTCCTCATAGTTGACCAATTCCTGAATTTCCTCTGCTGAAAACAAGATGATGGACCAATGTAAGTTGAACTCATCTGTCATACACTCCACCTTTTGACAGAAGCCTCTTAAACATATATTTGGGGATGCTGGAGTTCTGGGAATCATTGAAAGTCCACAATTAGAACTTAATGATCTGATCTAGCTATTCATGTGAATTTGGATTGAACTTGTCACTGATTTCAAGCTCCTACTATAGTAAGCCCCTTTTAGTACATTGCATATGCTGTACTAAAGCTACTATTCAATTTTGTGCAACCTTCTTGTCCCTTTTATCTTGGTAACAAATCTCTCCGTATTTGCCAAATTGATGGGCACATGAACTAAGCTGGGATGATTAATATCATGCATGCCAAGAGCTTAGTTCAAATGTTGGACATTTGACTCAAAATAGGCTAGATTTCTTTTTCCTATGGAACCAAGATAGAGAAATATTTTTCTCTCTGTTTGAAATTCCGTAATTTATGAGCCCAGAGTAAGTGACCACTACTGTCAAAGAAAGAATGGAGCCGAGAGAGAGAGAGAGAGAGAGAGAGAGAATAAGAGCAAGAGAAGAGGAAGAAGAAGAAAGAGAAAAAAAAGGAGGAGGAGGAGGAGGGGGAGGAGGAGGAGCAGCAGCAAGAAGAAGAAGTGATGATGATGGAGAATCTGGGTCCAGTTTGGTGCTGGATTCCCCAGCTCTTCACTCAATTAAATTTCAAGTTAACTGAATTTCAAGTACATGTCTGCATTCGTTACTATTACAAATCACCACAAACTCAGTGGCTTAACACAAATTTATCTTAACATTTCTAGAAGTCAGAAGTCCAAAGTAAGTGTTACTGGACTAAAATCAAGCTCTCATCCAAGTTTCATTCTTTTCTAGAGGCTCTAGGGCAGTGGTTCTCAACCTTCCTAATGCCGCGACCCTTTAATACAGTTCCTCATGTTGTGGTGACCCCCAATTTCATTGTTACAAATGGAACATAATTAAAGCATAGTGATTAATCACAAAAACAATATGTAATTATATATGTGTTTTCCGATGGTCTTAGGTGACCTCTGTGAAAGGGTCGTTCAACCCCCAAAGGGGTTGCAACCCACAGGTTGAGAACTGCTGCTCTAGGGGAAAGCAGCTACCCTGTTGTGTGGCAGCCCTGGAGCGCGGCCCACGTGGTGAGTGGCCAGGGCCTGTTAGCAACCACGTGGGTGAGCTTGGAAACAGCTTTCCCAAATGAACATTCAGATGAGACTGTAGCTCTGATAGTCAGCTTGTCCGCATCTCGTGAGAGACCTTAAGTCAGAAACCCCAGTGAAGCTGTGCCCAGACTCCTGACCTCACAGAAACTGTGAAATAGTTAATGTTTGTTCTTTTTTTAAAAAATATATTTTATTGATTTTTTACAGAGAGGAAGGGAGAGAGAGTTAGAAACATCGATAAGAGAGAAACATCGATCAGCTGCCTCCTGCACATCTCCTACTGGGGATATGCCTGCAACCAAGGTACATGCCCTTGACTGGAATCAAACCTGGGACCTTTCAGTCTGCAGACCGACACTCTATCCACTGAGCCAAACCGGTTTTGGCAATATTTGTTCTTTAAGCTGCTAAATTTTGAGGCAATTTGTGAGTGACAATAAATAACAAATGTACCATAACAGGCAACATTAGGCAGATTTTAGGAAAAAATATTTTTTCTTTTTAATGAAAATTATTTGGTATCCTATATAATGAAATGCTAATATGCAAATCGACCCAATGGCAGAATGACCAGTCACTAAGACCTGCACTGACCACCAAGGGGCAGATGCTCAACACAGGAGCTGCCCTCTGGTGGTCAGTGCGCTCTCACAGAGGGAGCGCTGCTCAGCCAGAAGCCAGGCTCACGAATGGCGAGCACAGTGGCGGTGGCTGGAGCCTCTTCTGCCTCTCTGACAGTGCTAAGGACCCCTTGGGGGATGTCCACCTGCTGGCTTCGGGTGGGGAGTGAGCCTAAACTGGCAGGCAGACATCCCTGAAGGGGTCTTGGACTGCGAGAGGGCGCAGACCAGGCTGAGGAATCCCCTTCTCCTCCCACTGTATGAATGTTGAGCACCGGACCCCTAGTATTTATATAATAAGCTTATATATAATTCACCTTAAAACTATATTTGATGTGTATTTAGCTATGAGGTGGTAGAGGAGAGAGTCTGAAGCAGTTTTAGGAGGTTCTGTCTATTTATCTGACTATAGCCTTGAACCTCAAAATGGATCCAAGGAACATTAGGCATCTTTTTAAAGAGCTCCAATAGATGTGAGCTTTGTGTCTGTAGGTCAGGGAAACACCAATACCTTCATTTACTCCTGGAGAGTCACATGAACATAGTCTGCTACAGGCTCTAGAATTCTGAGAGATAGTACTAAGATTTCCAGTAGGTCGATGGTTTTAATAGGTTAACACCCCACAGTATACTTTCAGAAATCATGGTTACTTTGACCAATATAATGCCAAAATGCTGTTCCTGACACTTTACTTATGAACAGCTACTTTCAGTTTGTTTGACCTGGCCTTGATCCCAGGCCTGAAGGGTTCAACCTTTCCCCAGAGCAAATGTTTTGTCGTAAAATGACAAGAACTCAGTGTTATGATCACCAGATGGTAATAGCTGAGCAAGTTCTAATCTGACGACATGAAGAAATTGTTCCCAGTCTCATTCTGTCAGTTCTCACTTGATAATTTTCCTCCTAAATGTTGAGTCGATTATTGCTTGATCCCAACAATTCACTCATTTTGCAGAAGAACTTGTTAACAATGCCTTTTCCCCTACCCCGGAAAATTCATATAAAAATCCTTCCCATTTAAAATTCCTGCCTAAGTAGAGTTTTAGTTCTCCATGGAAAACTCCTCTTCATTTATGACTCGCAGCATTTCTGCTAAATATTGTGTAATGTTTTTGCAACATATTGAAAAATTCTTTGGGAATGTTTGCATATCTCTCTAGTATCATTTGCAGCAGTGTGTGGCAGTTGCTATGACAACTATCTTAAAAATTAAAAAGAGAAATTAAAAGTTTTGCATAATTGAAAGGACCTTCTGACACTAAGTCTAAAATGTTAGGATTTTAACATAAGCTATATATTAGTGTGTAGGGTTGTTCCTATTAGGACAGGATTTGAGAGATTATAGGAAATTTATTCCACCAAATTTTCTTTCCATGTCAGCTACCCTAATACCATTGTCAGAAAATGTTTACAAAAAAGGTCTCCAGGTTTTAAATTTTATGGAATGTGCTTGGTTAGCAAATTCTCCTCTCTGAGTACTAGTAACAACCACAAAACCAAAGCAGTGCTGACAATCACCGAGTTGCTATGTGCTATGAATTATGTCAGGTGTTTGATATATGTATATTATATACAGAGAATTTTTGTAGGATTATTGTGAGAAGGAAATATAATTGTGCAATTTTATATACATAATTACATACACAAATCTCTCACAAAATTTTACAAAATATTATAATCCCCATTTTACCCATAAAGACACTGAGGCTCAGAGACTAGATAATTTGTTCAAGATCATAAAGCTAGTGGGTGGCAGAACCAGCATTCAAGTTCAGGTTTTTTTACTCCAAGAGCTATTTTCTTAATCCTTTCCTTGCTTTTCCAACATTTTTATATACCTTAATTGTTGTTATTGTTGTTATGGCAGTTTTTTGTTGTTGTTGTGTTGAAAGTATTACATATGTCCCCTTTTGCCCCCCATTGACCTCTTCTAGCCCGCCCCCTCCCCCCACCTTCACCACCCTATTGTCAGTGTCCATGGGTTATGTTTAATTTGCCACTTTTTACAATTTATACACAAGGAGTTTTGACATGACAACAGAGCAGAAGTGATTAAGGGAGAGGCTCTCTAAGGCAATAGGAAGAATCTTTTTCACTTCTGGCTTGACACAGGCCATCAGGAAAATGCCAATCAAAACCACAATAAAATACCACTTCACACTAGGCTCTCTATGATAAACAAGAATGAAAAGTAATAAATATTGGTGAAGATGTGGAAGAACTGGAACCCATGTGCACTATTGGTGGGAATGTAAATGGTGTAGATTCTGTGAAAACAGTTTGGTGGTTCTTCAAAAGCTCAATATAAAACTGCCATGTGACTGAGTGGTTCCACCCCTAGGTATATATCCAAAAGAATTGAAATCAGAACTTCAAACAGATACTTGTACACAAATTTTCATTGCAGCACTATTACAACAACCCAAAGGTGGAACCAATGGAAATCTCAAACACCATATAAATGGATGAAAAAAGTATGGAATATACATACAATAGAATATTATTTAGCCATCAAAAGGAATGAAGTTCTTGTCCTGGCCAGGTGGCTCAGTTGGTGGAGTGTTGTACCGTACACCCAACTGGTGCAGATTCCATCCACAGTCAGGGCATGTACAGGAGGCAACCAATTGATGTTTCTCTCTCTCTCTCTCTACCTTCCTCTCTCTAAAAATCGATAAAACATATCCTTAGGTGAGAATTTTTTTTTAAAAGGAATAAAGTTCTGACACATGCTTCAACAAGGAAAATCCTAGAAAATATTATGCTGTGTGAAAAAAGCCAGACACAAAATAACATATTTTATGATTCCACTCATATGAGGTATCTAAAACAGGCAAATCATAGAGATAGAAAGCAGATTAGTGGTTACCTGGGGCTGGACAGGGGTTGAGGGAAGAGGAGAAATGTGAGTTATCACTTACTAGTCACAGAGTTTCTGTTTAAGGTAATGAAATTTAAGGATAGACAAATGGTAATAGTTGCCCAGCATTGTGAGTGTAATTAATGCCACTGAATTGAACACTTAAAAATGGTTAAAACGGCAAATTTTATGATATAAATATAGCCATAATAAAAAGTGTTCCAACGATCTTTACTATAATTACTAACATTCCCTTAACTAACCTGCTTCAGCTTCCTGCCACTCAAGTCTAGCTTTAGTTTTGTTTCTGTCATAGCTCTATCCAGAAGAGTTTCCCAGTACTCCAGAATTGTATATGTAGATCTCATAATTGTAGAATTGGGAAGACTTTTGAAGTTCTTCTTCATCTTCTTTTTTTTTTTACCACTCCTTCCACGTTTTTAAAAGTTTAGATCTCACACACAAAAATTAATCCATATAACTATTTTCAGCTGCTACCACAATGCCTGATATGCAGCCCTCAACAAATGTCAAAAATAAATGAAATAAGGAAGAAAGCAAAATTAAATCCAGAAAGGTACATTTTAGTTCATTTTATTCCTCAATCTGTCCATTCATTCAAACAAAACTTCTTGCTGTTTGCTTGGTGTTATGGATACAAGGTGCCAATACGGTGGCCCTTTTACCTGAGGAACGGAGTCTAGGGTGGGAGGCAGATATGGAGGAATATGGAGTATTTGGCCGTGTGTACAGTCAGGGTAACATAGCTGGTTAGAGGGAGAACCAGCCATGGTCTCTTGATTCCTATACCAGCTTTATTTCTGTGTCACTTGGTAGAAAATATTGAATATAAGCCCCACTGTGCCAATAACCTCTCTCCGTTAATGGCTGCAAGGAGGCCCAAAAGGGCCACTCTGGTCACTAACATTACAGAGATTTTCGAAATTGCATGACTTATAACTGCTTCATAGCTTAGGTGGCCAACCTTGTACCTGGCTATGGTAGGATATGGGAAGTCTTTGGGAGACTGTGTCAGGACCCAGGGTGCTCAGCACGTTATGGACTCAGTATTTGTCTTCCCCCAAACTCATACTTGAAGCCCTAACCCCCAACGTGACAATATTTGGAGGTGGGATCTTGGGGAGGTTATTAGGTTTAGATGAGGTTATGATAACGGGGCCCCCAGGATGACATTAGAGACACTATAGGAAAGGGAAAAGGGACCAGCGCTCTCTTTCTCTCTGTCACATGAAGACACGGTAAGAAGCAAGCTTAGAAGAGGGACCTCACTACGAACTGAATCAATCCTTGACCTTGGACTTCCCAGCCTCCAGAACTGTAAAAAAAACCCCAAAACGCCTGATGTGTACGTCACCCAGTCCGTGGTATTTGTCATAGCAGACTGAGATAAGAGCATATACATTCAACAGCAGGCAGAAGAAGGTTTCTGGAGAGGTGGTGGGACTGGTTGTCTGTTCTGGGTTGATGTGGAGTCAGGGAGAGGTACTGGAGTGACTCTCACCTTGAATGTCAGCGCATGAGGTCAGAAGGCCAGCGTCATGCCCTGTGGTGGGAAGGGGCAGAGGAAGGTTGGGCCAGAAAATATATGCAGTGTAGATATTCAAGACAGATTGCAGTTTGTAAGGCAGGAATCGGGAATTTTAAGGTCCAAAGTAAAAAAAAAAAAAAGTGAGAGAAAAGGAGGAGGATCAAAACAACACAAGGAATAGCCAGCAAAACAAGAAGTAGGTGACAAATTTTAGAGGTTGAACTTTTGCTGACACCTCCACAGATTGAGCAGGGGCTGTAAAGAGGGCCAAGATGGAATACACTGTTGTATAGCCACCTTCTCAACTTGATTTTACTCTCTTGGCTCTGCCACCAGACATGAACCTGACTCCCTTTATCAGGGCCATGGCGCTGTGTTTTCTTCAGACTGCCACAGTGGCCACCAGTCTGCTTCCTCAGGAATCTCAGAGGAAGGTTGTGAACATCACAGGGACACTTAGCTATAACCCGGATTCTGAAGAAGGAAGGAACCAAAGATATACCCATGAGTCATCCTTACCATCTGCAAGTGGAATATGATTAGAATTACTTTGTTCTTTTTCCCTCAATGGTCTATCTAGCTTGGTAAAGGCCAGACACCTCAGAAATACACACAAAGATCCTCCAATTCATCCAACTGTATAATTGGAAACATTTGTATTATCCTGAAAACCTGTAGCCAGATCAAAGCCGCTTATCATTTATTCATGAGCACTAACAGTCCTTTGAATGTCATTGAAATTGCTGAGTTTTAAAATTGACAAATGCTTGCAAGTTAAAATTGCAACCACACGGACTGCTTGCAATTTTATGTTCTTTGCAAATTGTCATCATGTATATTTCTGGAAATATGAAGGACCCCAGTTTAGCAGCTCGTCTTTCTTTCTTTTATCCTCCTTAGTATTCCAACCTTGTTTCAAATCAGGCCCCATCTCCTAAAGAAAAGCTGCTGCAAAGAGATCACTCTGATTCAATTTTCCCCCCCTTCCATTTGGCTAATTCAGAATATCAGAACTGTTTATATTGCATTGCAAGTAAGAGATTGCTCTTTCCAGATTCTCTAGTTTTGGTTGTTTAAAAAAAAAAAAAAGCCCCAATTGAGGAATTAAAAATAATACATTTGAGCATCGCTCCCTGCCTGGCTGTGATGGACCAGGTTTCCTTGAGTGAGGTGCGGTCATCTGCTGCTGCCGAATCAGCTCTGACTTCTGCCTGGAAATGCAAACAGTGCCTCTCCTGTGGCTCCTTGGCAGACAGCTCCTCATTTTCTCTTGGGACCTTCCAGCCCCCAACCTTGCTTTCTTCCTCTCTCATGGTGAAATAAGGGAAATGCTCACTGTTCTCGAATTGAAATGTTCTCTCAGAATCAGCTGGATGGATTTGGGTTTCTAGAAACCAAAGCCTGGGAGCAGCTTTTTCTTTCTGCTTCCTGATTAGTTTTATCTATCACCAGATACATTGATTACGAAGCTGACCATCTGTTTGAATGGGAGCAGGGCACAGAGAGAAAAAAGGAGGGTGCTTAGAAACAGAAGGTCCAGGAAATGAAGAAATGCTCCTTGGCAAAAAGGTGTCAGGAGCTCAAGAGAGAGCATCTAGAGATTTACACCAAAAAGTAACCGGTATAGGGGATCGAAGTCAGAAGGTCGCTTGCTATTTACTGCATTTTTGAATCACCTGTTTAGTGCTTCCTGCTCAGGGCAAGAACTGATCCCAGAGTATGAGGCCTGAGTTAAAAAACGGGCAAATATGCTGTAGTGGAAGAGAAAAGGAACACAGAAAAGAGGAGTTCTTGACAGTTTATGACATTTCTGTACATTTCAGCTGGTTGAGTATTAGACACATGCGATATTAAAGCTCAAAGAAGTCCTTAGAAGCAAGAAATACTAGTGATGGTTGAGCATGATGGGTTAAGGCTGTGTGTTAAGCGCTTTCTAGACACATAATCCTAAAAACCAACCCATGAAATTGGCATTATTATGCCCATCTAACAGACTCAAGAGAATTTACGTGTCCTGCCCAAAGGCATTCAGCTCAAAGGTATGCAGTAAATGCTCAAGGCAGAAATCAAACTTATATATGGAAGACTATGAAATCCCCAAAGCATGCACTCTTGATTTCTACCATATTGCTCCCTTATAGTCTGAGCATGAATTTTCTGTCACTACCTAGAACCCACAACTGCAAAAGCATTCTAGCTGCAGTCTTGCTGCTAAGGTTATATGAAAAGTCACATGCAATCAAACAGTTTTAATTTAACATTCAACACATTTCCGGATGATAGAAATTGTTATTTCCTTTTAGAACTATGGGCAAATCTTTCGACACCCAGTAAAATGTGTCTGTAATCTCCCTGAATTCTGCTTATTTCTGGCCAGCAAGGCACAGCCCAAATCACACTGCATTGGTTTCTAATTTAACGGAACATTAAGCATCCATTTCTGGTATCTAAATTATACAGTCTCTGTTATTTATAGAGTTTACATGCAAAATGGAAATAAAAATAGGAAATGGATGGTTGCCTGCTATCGAGTCTCATAAGTGATCCCATAATATTATTATGTCCACTAAGTAATGAGTATTAAACAATTTACATTTTCAAAATTTTAAAATAAAGACTAAATTACTTCCTTCCGCTAACGAGCTTCCATTTTTTCTTCTGTATTCCAAACATGAGCTTCTGGAAATAGTCAGATCAGTTGTATTCCATATAATAGTCAGCCATCTCTTGTTCTCAATGGTGGTGGAATAGCAACTCTTTCATCCCTCCCTCCACCCTTCTCCCGCTCCCTTCCTCTTTGCCTTTCTTCTTTCCTTCCAATAAATCAGTGCTGTGATTGAAAAACCAGAACTGGACGCTGCTAGCAGTGCACACGCCCAGCAGGGCAGCACTTTGTAAGCCTGTCAAATGCAGTTTCAGGATTTCATGGACAAAAATAAATATATACAATCTGAATGCTGCTTTTTGCTATTCAAAATGAATAGTTGCTTATTTTTATTGATTTATAAGCACATGGAAAACAGGTACTTGGTAAGGATTTGAGTACCTAGGGTATGGATCTACACGTAGACAAAACTGTCTGACATCTGATTTCACTAATTGCTTATTCAAAAGCAGTTAGGAGTCACAGACTCTCCGCTTCCATCACTCCCATCAGGTCAGGCAATTCCCATAAGGTCCCTGTCCCCTCTTGCCATGTAGCTGCAGCCCTATATCCCATGCAGGCATGTTCCTTTCTGTATCAGCTTATCCCACAGGTTACCACTCACATTCCTGCCAATTCCCAAAGGACCACATGGCTTTTCCTGAAGTTTTTGGGGCATCAGTTGATTTACATCAAAAAAGTCATGGAAGAAGATTAAACACCTAGAGTCCCTTCACTGTCCCTCTCACTAAAGACCTTGTCCAGGCTGCCACTCCAAGGAAACCTTGGCTGACTGGTATGTTGTTTTGCTTCTTCTCCCTATACCTACACTTATCTCCTCACATTATTGCCTCAGACACTCAGGCTTTCCAAGGAAACTTAGCATTTTCCCTGCTATATTCTGCAGAGCAATCTAATTCTCTCTGCCTCACTCTCTACCCATTCTGACGAGGTAATGAGGGCTTTTGTTTTAGAACCGAAGGTTGTTATGCTAAACAAACACGGTTTTTGAAGTTAGGAATTCTGCAGCTAGAATTAACTGTGTGTTACGTTGGCCATTTTCCTCCTCCTGGTCTCACATTCCTGACAGCATTTTAAATCCCATAACATCACTATAAGTTAGGCCTCATACATTATCTCCGTTGTATGGACAAAAGACCTGAGTCACAGAGTTTCAGTGACTTGAAGTTGAAAAATTACAGGTCAGAGCTAAAAGACAGACCCTCTGCTGCCAAGTCTTCTGCTTGTATCTTACTCATGGTGGTCTACAGATGGTCACAGTTTTAGCAAAGGTCTGCAAGGAGTGTGACCAGTTGAGTGCTGTAAACAGTTGGGTGGTTAATTTTATGTGTCAACTTGACCAGGGTAAGGGATCACCAGATGGCCAGTAAAAAATTGTTTTGGAGGGGTATCTATGGTGGTGTCTCCAAAAGAGATTAACATTTGAATCAGCAGACTTAGTAAAGAAAGTCGCCCTCACCAATGTGGTGGGGAACACCCAATCCACTGTGGACTAGAACAAAAATGTGGAGGAAGGTCAAATTCTACCTCTTTGCTTGAGCTGAAACATCCATCTCCTTTCCATCCTCAGTCATCAGTGCTACTGACTCTCAGGCCCTTGAATTTGAACTGAATGACACCATCAGCTTTCCTGGTTCTCTAGCTTGCAGATGGCAGATTGTGAGACTTCTAGGTCTCCATAACCATGTGAGCTAATTTCTATAATATCTATCTATCTATCTATCTATCTATCTATCTATCTACCTACCTACCTACCTACCTACCTACCTACCTGGTCTCCCATTGGTCCTGTTTCTATGGAGAACCCTAACTAATACAGGTGCTATTGGATCAAAGCATTGTGATGAACATAACATCTTAGATATGATGAGCTCATATCTAAGAAATGCAATGTATTGTCTGAAAAAGGGTGGCATTAAACTATTCTCATAATTGGGAAAAATGTGTCCTCCCCTTACCTAGGAGAGGAAAAAGAAAGAAAGAAGGAGAAAGAAAGTTTCACATCGTTAATAAACCTATAAGTTTGGAATCAGAAGTCTTAATATCAGCTTAGCTCTGCCACTAACCACTTAGCATCCAGACCTTGGACTAGGCTATCAGTCATGTCCTAGCAGAAGACAGATGTTCAAAGTGGTTGGAGAGAGTTTCAGAAAGAGATAATTTACAAAGATGTAGGAGGTAGGAGGTTCAGGAAAATCAACAAGTAATATAAAAACCCTGAAATTAGCAATGTAGAAAAATAGCTACAACTCCTAGAGCAATGGGCGGGGACCATTTACAAGAATTCCATGAGACCTGCCAAGGAAGTATCAGAGGAATAAATGCTCTAAACCTCACTTTCTTCCCACCCTCTGTTCTCCTGCCAGCGCCTCGGTCTGGCTGAAGCCAGATGAAAGTCAGAAGACATAGGGGCCCGTTGAGGCGGCCCACAGACATCAGCCTCCCAAGGCACAGAGCAGGATGGAGAAGAGTGGAGAGTAGATCTGATGGGACAAACAAACAAACAAAATTCCACATAATCATTATTAATAACAATCTCCTTGTATGAAATAGAGAACCAAAGTGCCTATCTGGGAGTTTTCTGTTTTGTTTTGCTTTTGATAATTGAATGAGAGAAAATGACTGCACGGGGCCTAGGAAACCTCTCGGTGCACATTATGTGCAAAGTCACACTCTGCCAAGGGAGGAAACTGGCACTAATACGACAATGTCTTGCATCCATCTGGTCCCATCACGTCTATGGTCCTTTAAGTCAGTTTGTCCACATATTGCACAGTCTCTGTGGGTGAGGTCAGGGACTGGGGAGCCAGGCCACTGAAAAACCTGCAGAATGGTAGCAGGGCAGAGCCGTCCTTTATTACACTGATAGTTCTTAGTGCCTAGGAAACGATGAAATGCTGGTTCGGGAGCAATGACTATAGCGTATAGTCGCAAGTGTGAGTTTGATTCCTTTATCAGAGCTTCTAATATGAAAAAGTTTTTTTTTAATCACATCAAGTAAAATTGAGGCACTTGAGCCATATCGTGTCCGGAAAAGAATACTCTTGTCCTATCCTTACCAGGTCAGGAGGACCAATAGCAAAGGGATTAATCAATATTTTGACAGCTGGAGGCACTGATTGCTTTTGGTTTCCCCCATATGGGAACATATTTTCAGCTTAAAAGGAAGGAATTCTCCGAGGTTTTCAATTTCTTTCTCTTGGATTTGTTATGACAAAGGATTTGTGACATAATGTTATAACCGTAGGTCTGTGGAACATTCAGAATAACTCATATAACTCCCTCAGTTACATACCAGAGCCCCAAGATGACAAGATTGGCATGATCACTGTGGGAATTTAATAATAAAGGGGAAATTTAACAGAGGAGAGAAGAGAGAGTGCTGAGGAGTGCAGAAATAAGACATTAATACTTTAAATAAACATTTAGGATTGATGCTTCCAAACTTAAAGGTTCATGTTATAAAAAAAAAAAGCGCACAGTGATTGAGGCCTGTCCAAGAAATTAACTAGCAAAATAATTATTATTCATCTACTAACTCACTCATTCAACAGATATTTACTGAGAAATTATTATGTGTCAGGATCTGTTTTAGGTGCCCAGGGTACAGAATGAGACAGACAAAACAAATGCTCTCATGGAGTCTAGGGAGCAAGTGACATTTGACATTGGAAAAGGTAGGCAGGAGCCACGCTACAGAGGCCTTAGAGGTTTGGGTAAAAGTTTGTATTTTACTCTATGTCTAGTAATGTAGCATCAAGAATGCATTCGTGTAAAAACGATAAGAGTAATGTAACTGACATTAAAAAGGGGGGAAGATGTATTATCTCAGGTAAATTCCACCAGTAGGGTTACTTAGAACTTCAATAGTGCCCTCAGGTCTGTTTTGTCACCCCTAGTGTGTTGCCTGTGTCTTTATGGTTGCAAGATGGCTCCCTGCTTTATATTCTGCAATTTGCAGCTATGAAGAAGTCTGTTGAAATAAGAGTTTCTTCATGAGGAGATTTTCATACAATAACTGAAATAAGTCAAATAATAATGGATTAAAAAGATAGAAACTTCTTTTTGTGTAAGGAAATCTGGAGTTAGGGTTGAAATGCTGTCTCCATGGGATTATCAGGATCCGGTTTCTTTCAGCTCTCTCCTGCCATCACCCCTAGGGTGAGACCCTGTCCTCAGAGATGAATATGGTTGCTGGGGCCCCAGCTATTTTATCCACACTCTCAGCAATAAAATGCAATAAAGAAGAACATAGGTATACCCTTGTCTTTTAAGTGGAGTTTCCAGAGTGCACTCCAAACTTCTACTCACATCTCACTGGGCCGAACCTAATCATAATGCCACACTTAACAGCAAAGACATCTGTGAAATGTGGTCTTCTAGCAATCTGATAGCACGACGGCAACACTAAAAACACTAGACATTTCTTCATAAAGAATAAGAGGAAGGGCTGGGGAGGGGACAGGAGCAGGGTGGTTGGGGCTAAGGGGGCATCTGTAATACTTTCAACAATCAAGATAAATTTTTAAAAATGAATAAGGGGAAATAAATATTGGGGAGAAACAGGAAGTCTCCGGCACAAAGAAGCATGTCTTTTCCAAGTGCCTTGACTTGAGAGTAAGGAAAGCATCTTTAGAGATAGCTTAGTTATGTAAGTTTTGAAGTTAGAGAACATTTTGGGATCAGAAAGCTGGTTTTTCATCCCAGCTTTGCTATGTGTAAGCTTTGTAAATTTATGCAGGATGCTTTACTTCTCAGAGGTTCAATTTGCTAATATGTAAAATGGAGAGTCTAGGTTCATAAGGTTGTTGGGAGTATTAAATAAAATCATGTATTGTAACGAACGGTAATAATAATTACAAATGATTTCAAAGTGGAACTGCATTTCACTGTGGGGATTATCCTAGTGGCTAATAGAGTCTGGCATTGATCTGATCTTTATTTGAAGAATCCACGCTCCTGGAAGGACTGTTACTAGGGGGTGCAGAGGGACCTTGCACTACCAGGTCCTCTGCAGGCCAGGTGCATGCGCCTCAGAACCTGGCCCGTGCATGGAGCACAGGTCCTTTCCCCTGTAACAATGATCAGTTTTATCAATTGCTACCTTTCATCAGGGAGGACTCCAGGACATTTAAAAATGGTCTTTAGTAGGGACTCAGCTGCAAAATATAAATTTTCATAACATATGGTTTAGAGTACAATAACGGTCAAGTTCCAAAAAGAAGATTAAAATTTTAAAGGACTAAAAATACTTCCTTTAAACAACCTTTTTCAGTACAGCTGCTTCTTTGTTAAACCAGCTGCTAGGAACCCCCAAGGGTACTTCTGGCAAGGGTGTCTTTTCTTTTCTTTTCTTTTTTATTGGTTTAATGCTTACAGCTCAAACTGCATTGTGTTTGTAATGGTTTTAGATTTCTGCCTCTGAAAGACAAAGAAAGAAAGAGGGGCAATGAAAGAATAGAAGGTTGGTGGGAGATTTATAGAGTTGTGTATGTCCTAGTCAAAGTATGGTGGGAGGGAGGGGGAGCTTGCAATATAGCAAAGAAAATTAGGATGTGAAAAATAGGTATTTCCTGATAAAGAATAGCTTCCGCTCTAGCAAACTGGAATGTGCTCAACCTTCAGAATATTAAATAGTGTATACACCGTATTGGCCAGAATACAGGAAAGCAGTTGGGTGTGGTATTTCAGATAGAAGACAGAGTACAATGAATGGGGGGAACCTTGGCTGGCTTCCCCTCTTATCAGCAGTGGGACCTTAGCCTCAGGAAACTTAATGTCTTTGAACCTTGGTACCGTCATTTCTAGAACAGAAATAGCAATAGTAATGGCTACCCCATGAGATGGTGTCAGGGTTAATAGCAATGTGCCTAAAACATTTAGGACACTACCAGGCACACACAAGAGCACATGATACATTTAATGATTATTTAAACAATTTAAAATTTCTGAAAAAGTTCATACTTGTCAAGAAAAAAACAGTAGGTACAAAATAGATAAAAATATTCTCTTTTAGATAGGCTCTGTGAGAAAAAAGAAAGTCTTGTAATTTTACTCCTGTCCTCAAATCAGTCAACTTTTCTTTCTGATAATCAAAACACAGTGCCCAATATTATTCAGCTTTAAAAAAGGACATTCTGTCATATGCTGCAACATGGATGAACTTTCAGGACATTATATTAAGTGAAATAAGCCAATAACAAAAAGACAAATGCTAATAGGTTCTACTTATATGAGGTATCTAAAATAATCAAACTCATGGAAACATAAAATAGAAGGATGTTTTCTAAGGGCTGGGGGGAAAGAAGGAAATGGAGAGTTGTTCAATGAGTGTAGACTTGCAGACATGCAAGATGAAAAGGTTCCAGAAATCTATTCTACAACAGTGTGCATATAATTAAAGATACTAAAATGTACATTAAAATTGTTAAGAAGACAATGTATGCTATATGTTTTTCACTGCAATTTTATAAAAAAGAAGGAAATTCTAGACACATACTACACCATAGATGAACCTTTAGGACGTTATGCTAAGTGAAATGAGCATTACAAAGGGGCACATATTGTATGATTCCATTTAGATGAGGTACTTAGAGTAAATTCACAGAGACAGAAAGAATGGTAGTTGCCAGCAGGTGGAGGGTGGGTGGAATGGAGAATTATTGTTTAACGAGTATCGAGTTTTAGTTTGGGAAGATGAAAAAGTTCTGGAGATAAGGATGGTGAAGGTTGCACAATGTGAATAAACTTAATGCCACTGAACTGTGCACTTTAAAAATGGTTAAAATGGTAAATTTCATATTATGCATTCTTTATCACAATAAACTCTCTCTCTCTCTCTCTCTCTCTCTCTCTCTCTCTCTCTCTCTCTCAGACTGCCTTTTCTGGAATGGAGTTTATAAGCACACCTTCACAATTGAATTGATCTGGTGGTAGTATGGCCAACTGAGTGCTCACAGATGCTGTATTCAAGGGCTCAAAAGAATGGGGCCTCCCTTGCCTATGCAATGCATGGCACTCTGTGCTGTGAGAAAAATGAGGTTTGCTTAAAGAAAACCTTCAAAGGAGAGCTCCTTGCCTGATCTGCCTTCTATAAGAACAAGAATCAGATATTTTTTCTTCTAGAAAAATACCTAATGTGAATTCTTAAACTCGACTTCAAGAAGATGGCAAAAGAAGATCTTATCCAGACGTCATCTTTTTTCAGACTATGCCACGTTTTTTGTTCCATGAAATCTGAAGGGGGGGGGGGGCGCACTTATTGCTTTAGGGCAATTATTTATAAATTTTTGAACTTATGTAGGCACTTGATTAAATCGAATAATTTTGTCCTGAGTCTTTTGAATTAACTAGAGGCCCGATGCACAAAATTCGTGCAAGGGGCTCGGCCCTCACAGCCGCGGTGGCTTGTCTCTGCCCTCACAGCCCCGGCTTCGTCCAGAAGGTCATTCAGCTGTCCGGTCTAATTAGCATATTACACTTTTATTATTATAGATTTCTAGAGAAGGCTTTGCTTTCTCCAAGATAATCAATACTGTGCTGACTATCCAAATTCTTTGCACTCCTACTTTTCTTTTGTGATCACCAAATTCCTCACTCTATAAATGGAAGATGAATTTTAAACTGGTATTAGTGGAAAAGGTCCCTTCTTACTCAGATCAGAAGCTAGAAACAAGTACTCAGCATTGTAGAGACACTTCCTGTGCAAGACCTTCATGTATACCCTACCTCCCCCACAAGCAATAGTAATAATTCAAACATTATAGTTTAATCTCTCTATGTACAATGTTTTGATTTTACAAGGTAAAAATATTTTGAAATGGAAGTTCATGAAAGGTAAAGAAGCTCTTTAAGTGTTTGCTTATAAGAAAAGTGTTTTAAAAGTTTAAAAAACGATGAAGTACTCAGAATGATAAGTACAGAGTATCTTTTAAAATCATAAGTAAGCTCACAAGAAAGTAAGGAAAACCCTTTAAGGGCCACAAAATAAGAGAAAGAAGAGTGTTGACATTTGCACCCTCCATAACAAGTGTCTGCGTATCAGCAACCACACAAGTATACAAAATAAGGTATTGGGCTTGTGTAAAGTAGGAAAATTGTTACTGAGACTCTTGAATAAAGCTGAGACTCTTGAAGGACTAAGCCCTTAGTGAAAAGAAGAATAAAAATTTAAAAAAAGAAATGACCTCCCTATGTATTGCAAGGGAAATAATGTAAAACTCTTCTATTTGACCATTCGCTTTGATAGGAATTTTTTTCTTATAACCATAGCTTTTTCTTGTGTGGATCTAACATATTTTTAGTACATACATACAACAAGTGCAAAATAGTCACATTCTTTTCCATGCATATGGTAATTTCAACAAGATTGGATGGGTCATAACAAACTCAATAATTTGTATTAAAATAACATTTTACACAGTATATCCCTTAGGATAAGGAAATTAAATTAGAGACCAATAATAAGTTATCTAGAAACTTTAATAATTTTCTTGGCTTACTTCTGGTTACTAATTTGAATCACATGGAGACTATTAGTTATCTATTGCTATATAACAAGTTACTACCATTAAAAAGCAAACATTTGTTTTCTCATACAATTTCTAAGGGGCTAAGAGCAGTTTGGCTGGGTGATCCTGATTCAGGGTCTCTCATGATGTTACTGTCAAGATGTAGACCAGGAATGCAGTCCAAAGGATTGATTGGCCTGAAGCACTGGCTTGCAAATTCACTCGCATGGCCTCAGTTCCTTGCCAAATGGGCCTTTCCATTGAGCTGCTATTGACATGTCAGCTGGTTTCACCAGAGTAAAAGGTCTGAGAGATAGGACAGTTGAGTAGGAAACTGTAGTGTCTTAGTAATCATATAATCACTTCTGCACTATTTTATTGGTCCCATAGAACAGCCCTTGACACAATGTGAGAGCGGGAGTGCCATATAAAGATGCAAGGACCAGTACGTGGAGTTCATTGGGAGTCATCTTGGAGGCTGGCTACTATGGAGAGTTTGAAAAAAAATACTCAAGCCATGCCCTGACCTGGTGGCTCAGTTGGTTGGAGCATCATCCCATACACCAAAAGGTTGCAGGTTTGATTCTTGATCGAGGCACATAACCTAAATTGTGGGTTTAATCCCCAGTCGGGGCACATACTGGAGGACACCAATCAATGTTTCTCTCTAATATTGCCCATTGTCTCTCTCCCTTCCTCTCTCTAAAATCAATAAGAATATATCCCCAAGTGAGAATTAAAAAAAAATTACTCTAGTCCTGGTCCAACTTCAGACAAATTAACTCAGAATCTGGAGATTAGGCACCAGTTTTTTTGTGTTTGTTTGTTTTTTAAAACCCTCAAGTTCCCCAAATGATCCTCAGTGTTTAAGGTTGAAAAATATTATAGTAGGGGAAATCCACTCTAAATCATCAAGAAATATCTGCGTGTCAAGATCTGGGTAAAGTAAATAAAACTCCAACCCAAAAGGCAGAAAAGGAGTCATAAAAGGGACATAGATTTAGAAATTAATTAATCAAACTTGAATTCAATCAACAGGTCAAGATTTTCAAAGACATATCCATAGAAATTTTCATAACAGCACTGAATATGTGCAGATTTCATGGGCAGCTAGTACTTTTAAAGCTCCCCAGATGATTCCGATGAGCAGCCAAATTTGAGAATCAAATCTTTACATGATACTTGCCACTGGGGTCCCACTTTCTTTTCACCTGTGTTATTGAGGGAGTTCCCAGGCACACTCAGTCTTCCTGAAAAGATGGTTTCCTTAACTGGCCATCTTGAAAAATATTAGCACTGGTGTTGGAAGAAGACTCCTTCAGCACAAGTGAGAAGAGGCTGTAATTTGCATGTTCCAGGGCAGCTTTTCAAAGCTGTACACAAGGTTTTCATGACTCTTACACTCAAGGTAGATAAGAGGAGGCCTGTACTACTTCCTTTCCATTTCACGCTTGTCTTGGAAAATACTTCCCTTAGACCCAGATCTCAAAAGCATAAGGAGATGGTGGAGAATATTCTCAATTGCAAGACCTTCCTTATATTGAAGAGTCCAGCCAGCCCCCATTTTAGGTGTCTCTGTATTTGGAAGGTGCGTAGAATGTGAACATCATTTTCAAGAATAAATGATCAATTCTGTGAACAGGAAGATGTTTTAAGAAATATCCCTTTGTTTTTCTTTCAGATGAACTAGAAAATACAAAGAAAAAAAACACACGTTGGTGTTTGTCACCTTTCCTCTAATATTTGTGACTTACTTATGTAGGCAAAGAAATAGACATAGATTACAGAGAGTTAAGTACTGCAGAGGGGGACAGAATTTATATTCGGGAAAGCACAGGAAACCTAGGTTTGGCCGTGGCTTTTTGATAATTCCCTGTGTAAAAACAAATGATGCTTTATCTAAATCTCTCTGGAACTCCAATTTCCAATGATGACAAAGAGTCGAACTTCCTCATTTCTAAAGTGTCTCATATCTCTAATATTTATAGCCTGTGATTGAAATGTGCTGCTCCTTGAAGCCTGGGGGTGATTTTACAATGTGAGGTTCAGCTTCAGGAGAGAAACCTTCACAAATGAAACACCTGAAACCGTGGGAAGCTCTTTTCTGGATGGAGCTTTGACCCAGTGTGCCTTCCTGGGTGCAGATGGTGAAGTGGGCTGTCTGCATTTTAAAAAACACAGAGTTTTAGTACGATTTACTGGAACACAACTGCCTCCTAGAAGCTGGCTGAAATGTGACTGATAAGAAATTCAAGTATTCTCTAAACAAACCCAGCGTATAAAAATTTGAATTTATTTTTAAAGGGAAAACAAACAGGAGTGATGATTTGCATCCCAAAAGGACTGGGTGTTCAAGTGAAATAATTCTTTTTGGCAATGTTAATGACATTGAGTCATTTGCTTTTTAAAAATCTTATGATTTTATATAATTCTTAAATTATGACTATTTCTTATGAGAAATGAGGTGTGCCTATATTTCTAAGGTATTTATGAGTCCAGCTGTGGATTTGCACCTTCTTTTAGGTTTTCAGAGTGCCAAGGAAGCCAATACATTGTATTTGGATATGGCTCTTCCTGCTCAGAGTAGATTTGTCAAAGGGTTTTCTGTTGGTCTAAAGAAAATTTTAGTTCCAGTCTACAGTTTAGATGCACCAAACACCTTAGTATGCTAGTACAGTTGACCCTTTAACAATGCAGGGGTTGGGGTACCAACCCCTAATGCAGTCAAAAATCTGCAAATAACTTTTGACTTCCCCCAAATCTAATTACTAACAGCCCCGTTGACCAGAAACTTTACCAAAAATGAAAATAGTTAATATATATTTTGTATGTCATATGTATTACATACGGTATTCTCACCATTAAGTAAGCTAGGAAATCTAAAATGCTATTAAAATTATAAGGAAGAGGAAATACATTGACAGTACTGTACATACTGGGAAAAAAAAGTCTATGAGCAGACCCCCATAGTTCAACCATGTTGTTCAAGGGTCAGCTGTATTTACGAAGATTAACACTTTGATTCTCCAAACTGAGATATCAGAGATCTGTTATTGAAAGAAAAAAAAATTGGGACCCAAGCTATTGGATGCACATTTTTTCCAGTTTACAGGAGGCTCACAATAGATTTTATTTCTTCCCAGGCCCATGAATTAGAAAAAGATGGTTTAGCTGTCTGCCTGAATCATTTTGAAATGTCCAGAGACTGGTTAAAGCATAAATCCACACCCTGACTTCTTCCTTCATCAATGGAAGTTGCTGTTTTCCTAAAGCTATTATCTTGTAATTTACAGCCTAAGCCCTGACTGAGTGTGGACTATAGACATGGGACGTGGGATTTTTAAGGTGACAAGAGATAATAAGCCCTTCTCCAAAATAAAGAGCCTGTAAAAGGCCATTGGGAAAATTGTCACATTTGTTGGAAAATGAAGGAGATGAGGAGAAAGAATGTTCCAGATTACCGGAAGCTAACACCTTAAAGTGATAATTTTCCCCTCTAAACCAGTGGTTCTCAACCTGGGGGTCGCAACCCCTTTGGCGGTCAAAGGACCCTTTCACAGGGGTCGCCTAAGACCATCCTGCATATCAGATATTTACCTTACGATTCATAACAGTAGCAACATTACAGTTATGAAGTTGCAACGAAAATAATTTTATGGTTGGGTCACAACATGAGGAACTGTATTTAAAGGGCCAGAAGGTTGATAACCACTGCTGAGTCTAAACCTTAGCTCTCCCTTATCAGTTTCTTAAAATTACACATTTTTCTACCCTTTAAAAAAGAGAACAATTTAGTTTAGCTTTTTCTTATACCTCCAGGACATGGATACATATGAAAATGAAATTTCTCTTCAGTGGCCACATTGTTTCTCACTTTTCCTTGTTCTTTTTATCCTTCTTTAATTTCATGCTGGCATTTATGCTTCTCTCAGTTTATCCATCTCTAATTGTGTTCTCCACTATTTTTCTTACAGTTTACTTTTTCTAGTATGATACTGAAAAACAAACCAATTCAGGAAACATAATTTGGTGGGGAAAAGAGTAGGGCTACACTTTTATAAAAAAACAAAACAAAAAACCACTGATTTATATGTTTATATAGGGAAGGAAATATAGCTTACTGTTAGCAGTAGTCTTCTCTGGATTGTTAGAATAATTTTAGTTTTAGTATTTTTCTCTCATTTCTGCAATGACCATGTGCTTATTTTATAATTAATAAACAAAAATGTTTTTATTTATATATACTTGATTGGTTTTGAATCAAAAACTAATATACTTTTTTGGGTTTGACTCTAAGCTCTGCCAATCCAAGGTAGAAATTATCCTGCTTACATCACCACTGAGTGACCTCAATTAAAATACCTCTCAGAATATCAATTTCTTCATTTGTAAAATGCCTCCTTCATAAAACTGGGAGAATTAAATGAAAGGAACTAAGTGGAGTGCCTGGCACATAGAGAGTGCTTACAAAAATATCAGTCCTATTTTTAAGGATTTTATGGTAACTGAGGAAAACGACTTAAGAGACCAAAATACCCAGGTTTAAAATAAAGACTTTGTGAAAAATGACAATTATTTTGGTACTTGGAGTTGATTTCTCTCAATGTTTGTGTTTTATACTGTGTCCCAAAAAGCTCAACTTATTGCTGCTGGAGGAATAACAAGTGGGAATCCTCCACTGTCCGTTGGAGTGGGGTTCTTGGGCGCCACTGAAATAAGAATTTTCAGAAGCCCCCATGAAGAATGATTAGTAGAAGAGTTTGTTGGTGTGGAGTTACATTCCTCAGTTTCCAATTCCCATTTCCCCCAAGCCGGTCCTGAAAGAGGGGGATCTGAGGGTTCAGCATAGCCAAAAACAGGGCCTGAGTCCAGAGCTTCCATTCCATGTTGCAGCCAGGTGTGGTTCAGTATTCAGGCCAGATTCAAGTACATTAGTCTATTGTGTAGAGTCCAATATGATCGTATGTCACATGGGCCCAGGGCTAACATGTCCCCCTGCCTCAGGAGAGCCAGCAACCCAGTGCACCAGAGGGAGAAGAGAGGGAGAAGAGAGGAGAGGGAGCTTCGTTTGGAAGTTTATATATTCAGGTTTCTGGAACTTGCAGTGGCCAGACCCATCCTGGCCACTAATTTGTTCCCAGGTATGACTGGCGGACTGGTAGGCACCTCTCCATGTCACTCAGACCTTACTAGACGTGCATCTAAACTGCCTTTGTCTAGTCCCTTCCCCCAATTGATCAGTGGGCAATGGACTTGGAAAATGTTAAATATAGCTTTTGGGCAAAGCTGTATAAATGGCATGCCTATATCTCGTCTTCCCTTTCCTCCTTTCCTGTTAAGAAATAACCAGGTTATTACAATGGCATCATTATGAATAAGTGGGTATACTGTGCCCCACTGAGTTGTAATATTTTAGAGTTAGGAGGGAACTTCAGAAACCACTGGGCCTAAAACTTTTGTTTTACAGTTGAAAAGACTGGGAAGAGGATTTATTGAAGTCTTATTGTAACTGTGTCTTTAAAGTACTAAGAGGGGGATCATCTCTTAGCTTTTAGCAGTGGGCTTGGGTCGTTTGTACTCCCCTTAATAGGATTTCTGGGCTCCTGGGTCTCAGGCTGGTGGTTGGAATGGAGACAGTTGGGGAGAGAAAGGCTGGAAGAAAGGAAAGAAGTGCTCCAGGAAGGATATGCTGAGGCACCAACCCAGCAGCAAGTCCACAGTGATAACGTTTATCTTTAACTCTGGCTAAAAAACACCCTGGCAGAGGGGAAAGCTCTTCCATGCAATTTTATAAACCGTGGGAATAGGCAAAGCAGTTATTTCCTCACTGGCTCCTTATTTCAGAATTCCGCACGCTGCATTGGAAAAGGGGCAAGACTATGTGTGGGAAGAGGGTGATTTAACAGTATGCATTGTGTCCTTTTAAGGTTGATGGGAAAAGCTCAGAGGGGTGTGCTAGTTAGAAGAATTTCTATGTAATCTTTTGTTCTTTAACAGAAAAACCTTCTTGCTCTTAATTTGAGTAATAAAGCTCAAGGAAATATTTGTATTTCTTAGGCTAATATTAGACTCCCCCACCTCCTGGCTAACCGTTCTCATAAACATGCTAATTTGGTGGTAGGGGCTTGGGGAGTGAGAGAGTTAGGCTTGTGAAGAGTGTTAATTATTCCTTCAACAAGACTCTAACTCTTGGGAAACAGCTCTCCTTTCGATCGAACTGCTTCTGTCTGCTGCTATCTGAAAGCAGCCACCTGGTTTCAGGTAAGAGGAGGGGACAGAGTTTAATTAAGTTTTCCTAATATTGATTTAATTTTGAAAGACTTAAAAAAATACAAACACAAGAGTTGTGCCTATGATTTACCTGTTTCACTCTCTCACATCCCATACTATCCACCCTCCCTTCCAGATGTTTTTGCTAGGTTTTTACTTTCTGAATTTCAGCTTGACATTTTTCTCCACCTAAAATTGTCTTGTAACAGGCGTATAAAAATTACGAAGGAAGATGCTGTTCCAGAGGCCTCGATACAAGAGGCTCAATGGGCATACATAAACCAGTGGAGAACCCAGTATAACACTGAAGTAGCTAATTAATTTAAAGACAAAGAGTTAATAGAGATGGTGGTTCTGTTAGCACAGGCAGCTAGTTAGTTATTAACCAAGGAAGGGAGCAAATGAAAATAGACATTAAGCCTGGCTAACTAGGAAGCTGCTTCACGGGACCCCAGGAGACAGTCATGGCCTCCACACCAAAGGGACTTAGTCCCAGAGTGCTGGCAGGAAGAACTGGCTTTTCAATCTCCCCTGGAGACAGGGAGGTTACTGTCTGTTAGAAACAGTAAAAGGGAAATTTCTTTGCTGGAATGTGCACTAGGAGCCAAAATGGCAACATAAAGGGGAGGAAATCTGAGGAAAGGATTGAAGAGAATAAGGACATGGAACCCTGGAGCATCCAGGAAAGATTGGATAGCAGGAAAGCCCAGCACAAATCCACAAAGAATGAGGAGGACGATTGCTTAGTTTGAAAGAAATCTTACTCCTTCCCAAACCCAAGGAAAGATAGGGAAAGCTTAACAAAGGCCGAGGCTCATTCATTCCTGTGCATTCCCTCTTGTAGCAGCTGTAGGGCCTGGCAGCAGCACAGGTCAAGTGCAGACCCAAGTGCAGTGCTGGTCACAGCTTGGGCACCACTGGGCCTTGGTTCTGCATCTCTGGGTCTTGGCCCTTGTATGCTTAATCCTTTCACATTTCTAAGCATATATGTATCTTACCTAATTATAGACAAACATGGTAATTGACCATATCTTCGCTATGCCTCCCATTGGCTAATCAGTGAGATATGCAAATTAACTGCCAACAAATATGGCGGCCGGCAGCCACGGAGCTGGAATGAGCAGGAGGCTTGCTTGCTCCAGTGATGGAGGAAGCCAAGGTTCCCCACCTGCCATGGCCCGGCTCTGAGCTCCACTCAAAGCAACAAAGTTTCAATTATAGAAGATAAATAAACCCCAGATACCTGCTTTCAGCTGGCCGTGGCCACAGAGCTGGAGCCTTGGGTTGTCCCTGGCAATGGAGGAAGCCAAGCCCTTGCTGGCTCTGAGTTCCACTCCAGGCTACAAAGTTTCAATTATAGAAGGTAAATAAATCCCAGGGGGGGAAAAAAAAAAAGGAGAGGCTGAGAGCTTCTGTCGCTAGGGAGGCTTGGCCAGCCTGAAAACTGCCCTCAGCCCTTCACCCAGACTGGCCAGGCACCACATTGGGGCCCCCGACCCTAAAGGTGGTGTGGCCAGCCTGAAAACAGCTATCAGCCCCTCATCCAGGCTGGCCAGGCACCCCATTGGGGCCCCCACCCTGAAGGG
>NW_006284839.1:2980858-3006837 GCF_000327345.1 Myotis davidii | reverse complement strand
TATATATATATATATATCCTAATGTTTTTTTACTTAATCCCTTCACATTTTTTTCACCCAACCGCCAATACCCCCTCCTCCCTCTGACAGCTGTCAGTCTGTTCCATGTAGCCATGCCTCTGTTCCTATTTAGTTCATCAGTTTATTTTGTTCATTAGATTCCACATACAATAGAGAGAAAGGTGATTTCTGACACAGGAAAGAAATGAGTGTGCATAGATGGGTTGACACCTATCCTCGGCCTGCCCAGTTAATGCTAATAATCAATTAGAAAGCATTTGGGTTTCCTAATGAAGAAAAAACTGAAGGAAAAAATAAAGAGAAATTTTACTGAAGTTTAAAATGTTTAAATTTTCACTCCCTTCTCCCCCCAAATGTTATGGACTTTTGGCCATGCTTATTTAATTTTTATTATAGTAGAAATGAACCCGAAAATCAAGCCAGAACAATGCTAAGCCTGCAACTCTTTAGTATGATTCTATTTGAGTAGAAACATGAAAGACTTTACTTTTTCCTTATACATTTCTGTATTTTTCAAATTTTGTACAATGCACATTGCTTTTACTTTGATCAGAAAAAAGATGTTTACATGAGTGTCATAAAATCTATGCAAAAAGAATTCCAGGTTCTATCTATGTTTAAAGGTGAGGGAAATGCCTACCTAAAGGCTCAAGAGTATAGACCAGGGGTCCTCAAACTTTTTAAACAGGGGGCCAGTTCACTGCCCCTTAGACCGTTGGAGGGCTGGACTATAGTTTTAAAAAAAAACTGTGAACAAATTCCTATGCACACTGCACATATCTTATTTTGAAGTAAAAAAACAAAACGAGAACAAATACAATATTTGTATTTGCATATGGCCCGCGGGCCGTAGTTTGAGGACCCCTGGTATAGACTATGGATATTGAAACTTTCTACAAAATTGGATCTGAAATTTGAATTCCTTTTTAAAATTTATCCTTTAAAATGTGAGTGGTGGTAAGTCTTTGTAGTAAATGGACCCTGCTAACATACTATTTTTCACTGAGTATGACATTTTATTTAAGGTTCAACATTGGGACATTTCTGTGTCTGAGGAAGGTGCCCCTCTTTGTGAGCCCTGATCCCACTCTACTGTGAGAAGTTCCTTTTCATTGGCTTGAGATTTGTCTCAAACAGGGATTGGGCACAAAAGAAAGTGGAGATGGGCCAATGTTTAGTGACTCTACTCACTGCAGAAAGCAAGCCAGAGCCGATGGTTCAGTGCAAAAACCATGCACTCTAGGGCCAGGGTTGGTCAGTTCATTAGGCCTCTTCACTGGAACCTAGCTCGAGGCTGCTCAGAGTAACAGCACATACGTGAAAGGACCACATGGCATCATCAGCACAGGCTGAAGGACTGGCGCTCAGTTAACTGCCCTTCAGGCTGAGGTAAGTGGCCACTCCTCTCAAAGGCGAGTATTTCCTACTTTATTGCTTTTCTGCAGGGCCCTCTGCTGGGGGGAGTCCTAGCCCATCGTCCCTCTTGCCTCGGGGTGACACTGAATTAGGAAATAAAACCAGATTCTGCTTTTGCTGCTGGACTCCAAGAACAGTATCTGGGAAATACAGGAGTTGCAACTAATCATATCTTGACATTTTCTTCTCTACAAATAAGTAGCAAAATAAATAGCAAAAAAAAGTATTTTAATGCCAGCCAGTAATGGAAATAGGACTCAGAAATTTTAATAGAAGCAGTGCCTTTATCCATAGGTGAAGCATCCCAAGAAAATGTATCTGCAGCACCAGTAGCACATGTGCCCCGAAAGGACTTTATCGAGGTTCCACGTGGCCTCTTCAGGATCACTCATCTCTGGAAAGCCTTCTTGGGTAAATACGAAACTAAATATGTTTTGAGTCTTTCTGTGACATGGCTATGCACTTGTTTATTATGCCCCTTCTAATAAGTTATTATATTGTTTGCATTTCGTCTCCACTAGATTATCAGCTCATCGGGGACTGGAGGCCTTAATCATCTTTGTTTGATTAAGAAGATTGTCCAGAAGAAAATAAGGGCTCAGATATGCGTGTTCAATGGTAAAGTAATATCAGCCAACATTTATTAAGATCTTATGGGGCCGATTAGTATGTCACCTGGAGAATCTCTTCTAGTCGCTACTAGGTAGGTGGTATTGCTGCACGAGTTGTACTGACGGAGGAAGACACTGGGGTTTGACATGGTTACTGTGCCGGGTCACATGTTGGCATAAACCAGGACAGGTAGCCCCCGCCCAGGTGGGCTGACATGGGGATCTGCTCTTCTTACTACTCTATGATGTCTTATACTTACATGAAAGATAAAAAAATTTTTTTTTGTTCACACCCTACATTTTTTTTTAGGGTAACTTATTGCAATGGTCAGATTTCAGCCCACAGAAATCCCTGGGGAGATTCTAGTTGAGAGGCTCCATGAGCACAGCAGAGGTTGAACTCTACCTCAGTCACTCACAAGCTATAACATTTACTAGTAGCTTCTCTGAACTTCCATTTGTTTATCTTTAAAGAGGATAATAATACTTTGCAAGGTTACGAGGATTAAATGTCATTAATGTATGACATTTTTGGCACAAAATAGGTGTACAACAAATGTAGCAAACTTTTACTTTTTCTTTTTAAAGCATATATATATATATTGATTGCAGAAAGGAAAGGAGAGGGAGAGATAGAAAGAAACATCAGTGATGAAAGAGAATCATTGTTTGGCTGCCTCCTGCATGTTCCACACTTTGGATCAAGCCCTAGGGTAATGGCAACACTCATGTTTTAATTATTCTGGAAGTGGAAACATTTCTAAAATGAGGCTTCATGAGCAGGGAGTCAAATGAACTCCATACACTGTTGTTTTTTAAATAGGCTATGGTCTAGAGCAGGGGTGGGCAAACTTTTTGACTTGAGGGCCACAATGGGATCTTAAACTGGACCGGAGGGCTGGAACAAAAGCATGGATGGAGTGTTTGTGTGAACTAATATAAATTCAAAGTAAACATCATTACATAAAAGGGTACGGTCTTTTTTTTTTTTTTTTTTTTTTTAGTTTTATTCATTTCAAATGGGCCGGATCTGGCCCGCGGGCCGTAATTTGCCCACGGCTGGTCTAGAGTGACCAGTGGTCGGCAAACTCATTAGTCAACAGAGCCAAATATCAACAGTACAACGATTGAAATTTCTTTTGAGAGCCAAATTTTTTAAACTTAAACTATATAGGTAGGTACATCATTATTAATTAGGGTACTCCTAAGGCTTAGGAAGAGCCACACTCAAGGGGCCAAAGAGCCGCATGTGGCTTGCGAGCCACAGTTTGCTGACCATGGGCTAGACAACTTATTTTTTTCTTGATGGAATCAGAATCAATATTTCTGGCAACTTCAATGCAATGATGCCTTTAGGTCCTAATTAAGTTTTTGAGTCTTTTGTCGCTATACTAAATAACTTGAAATTGCTCTATTCTGAGGTTCTTGTGTTTGCTTTTTTCCTACCATTTTTAATGTAACTCTTATTTTCAGTTTATCAGTTCACTCTTTTTTGTAGGCTATCTGCTGAGGGAAGTCCATGTACACTATTCAAATTTGTCATATGCTTTTATGTAGAATAACAAAGATTTTTAGAATTGTCTGTAATGCTGAGATGATAGACTTAAAGCTTTCCTAAAAACTAAATAAATGTTTTAATATGTGAAATTTTAAAGTATCTATTCGGACTTCTATGAGGCTCTCCTCCTTCACCCCTCTTCCCTGGGGTCTTGCTGCATTCTCAGTACTTGCCTTTGTTGGATATGTGACAGTCTGTCCCCTTCTCAAAGTTGATACAGTCATCAGTCATTTGGATGCCCTGTGCATTCCTTCCATCTTGCATAGTTGACATTTCCAAACTGTTACTTCCCCTATTTCTATATTTCAAAATCCAAATTCAGGAACCCTAATTATCATTCAACCAAACATTTCCTTACTGCTTTCTTATCAGTAGTCAAAACAGCTGAATGCTAAGCAATTGATCAGTTGCCCAAAACAGCCCTAGGAATGGAGAAAGAGAGGTGATTAGACCAGCTCTGTGAATTGTTCACTCTGAGAAATGATCTTGGAACCAGAAAATGATTGCATTCAAAGCAGTACATTATGACAAGAGAGAATCATTGATTGGCTGCCTCCTACACACCCCACACTGGGGATCAAACCCACAACCCAGGCGCATGCCCTAACCTGGAATTGAACCATGACCTCCTGGTTCATAGGTTGATGCCCAACTATTAAGGCATCCCGGCCAGGCTAGGGTCAGTGTTTTAGTGAGCCTTTGCCTCTGAGCTGTGAACTCGGCTTCTAACCCCCTACCCCTCAGATTGGACAGGATGGACTGAAGTGGGGCATTTCTAATTCATCCTGTTTCCATTTTATATACACTTCAAATATATCATAAGTTGTCTGAGTGTCCTGATACTGTCATTATCATTCCTGAATTTTCTATTTATGCCTTCTCTCTTTGTTCTTTGTCAGCCTTTCTGTCAATTTTTGTTTCATAGATATTAAAGCTGTGTCATTACATGCAAAAATTTTGTTAACTGTTTTATCTTCCTGTTATATTGACCTTTCATTAGAAAATATCCATTTTTATTTATAATATTAGAGGCTGGTGCATGAAATTCGTGCACAGGGGTGGGGAGGGTCGCTCAGCCTGGCCTGCACCTTCTCGCAGTCCAGGACCCCTCAGGGGATGTCCGTCTGCCGGCTTAGGCCCACTCCCCGTGAGAAGCATCCCTCTCACAGTCCAGGAGCCCTCCTCACTCCTTATCACTCACTTGCTCGCTGCTCCTTAGCACTTGGCTTACTGCTCCTTAGCACAGCCATCGAAGTAGGAGAGGCTCCCGCCACCACCACTGCGCTTACCTGCCATGAGCCTGACTTCTGACTGAGTAGCACTCCCCTGTGGGAGTGCACTGACCACCAGGGGGCAGCTCCTGCACTGAGCATCTGTTCCCTGGTGGCCAATGTGCACCATAGTGACTGGTCATTCTGGTCATTCTACCGTAATGGTCGCTCAGGCTTTTATTATATAGATTATTTATTGTTTTAAAATCAATTTGTTATATCACTATAACAGCAGTTACTTTTGTTAATTTTTCTGAGTTTTCTTTATTATGTTGAATCTTTATGTAATCATATTTATATTATATTTTCTTTTATTTAACTTGACAATTGTTATTTTTAAATGAAGTATTTATCCCATATTTGTTGTGCTTGAATTTATTATCTTAATACTTATTTTCTATTTGTCTCCTACCTTATTATTTCTTTTCTTCTTCCTTATAGTGTTATTATTTTTGTATGTGTGTTTCTATTATGTTTCCTTTCTTAGTTTACTAGTTATGCATTCTATTACTAATACGTTTAGTGGCTACCACGGAGATTATGACATACAGCCTCGATTTATTAAAATTTTATAAAAATAGCAATTTACCATCTTCTAGAAAATACAAAGACAAAAAAATAATTCCCTTCACCCAGCCATCCACCAGGTTTTGTGCTATTGTTGCATGGAATTTAATTGATATATTAAATTCCACAAGATATTTTATTATTATTGAATTATGTAGTCAATATTCATTTTGTTTTTAATACACATGTACCCCTTTCTGTGTTCTTTATTCCTTCTTACTGAACATTTTCTCATTAGGGAAACTTTGTCTTATGTTTGAAGAATACACTTTAATATTTTCTTTAATATGAGTTTGATTATAAAAACTGAGTTTCTGCTTGTCTGAACATTTCTTTATACTTTTATAGGTTATATTTGCTGATATGGAATTCTAGGTTAGCAGGCATCACCATTCTCTATTTTGAAGATATTCTATTGTCTTCTGGTGTCAATTACTTCTGTAAAGAAATTACTGTTAACCTTATTATTCCTCCTCTTCACGTAATACTAGTATGTTCTTGTTTCCTGGCTGCTTTTGAAATATTTTATATCTTTAATATTCAGCACTTTTCCTATGATATACCTACATATGTATTTTTTGGTTATTTTTCTGCTTGGACACCTACTTGGGGTTCATAGCACTTATTAAATCTATAGATTGATATTTTTTGTCAGTTTTGAAAAGTAATTTGTCAGTATCCCTTCAAAATATTTATTCTGTCTTATCTGTCTCTATTATCTCTCCAGAGCACCACTTGACTCATTGTGGCAACTTTCCTCTGTGTATCATATACTTATTAGACTGCTGTATTTTCCAGCTTCATCTCTTTATACTTCAGTCTGGATTTTTGTCAGCCCTTTCTTCCAATTTATTAATTCTTTGTTTTTCTGAGTGTAATATGCTATAAACTCATTCTTTTATTTCTTAATTTCAGTTATTGTATTTTTCTTAGTTATATGCTGTTTCTTTATTTTAATTTCCAGTTTTCTTTTGAAATTCTCCACTTGTAATTTAACTCCTTTAACATACTAAGCATTGTTTTCTATTTTTTTAAATAAGTATATGTCTTGCAATTTCAATATCCCTATTTCTTCTCTTGAATTTACTTATCTATATACAAACAACATGTGAATATAAAAACTACACTTTTAACAAAATCAGTTTATTCTCTTCAAGTTGAATGGACAGTTCATAAATACTTAAACCTAGTATTGCATGTTGGCATACTTTTCTTGGTAGGTTATTTGATGGAAAATATGGGGTGGGCCATAGAATGACATATGCAAAGACCAGGAATAACAGCATTTCTGACAGAGGGAACAGACAGTGCAAAGTCCCTGAGTGACAGGTAGTTGAGAAACAGAAAAGAATTAATGTTGAGAGGGGAGATCTGCATGAGGTGGAGTGGAAGAAGTAGCCATGGTCTGATTACATAGGCCTTTCCAGGATAACGAATTTGGGGACTCTTAACATTGTAATGGAGAGACATTGGAGGGGATTAAGTGACAGATGGGCATGATATAATTTGAGTTTTGCAAAGATGACACTGATGGAAGTGAAGTGAATATATTATAAGAGTAAAATTGTAATAGGGTATTTTGAAGACTATTTCATGGACTCACCCATGAAACATATGCACATTCATAATGTTAATACAAACAAAATGGAATAATTTTTAAAAATTCCTCATTGTTGTAATTTTCCAAAGCACAGGGTCATTATTCTGAAAATTGGTAAATAAAGAGCAAAGATCTAACATTCATCCAATCTTCCCTGTATAAAGTGGCTTTCAGGATAACACAATAGTTGTGGAGGGAAAGTTCTTTATAGAGGAGTTTCAGTCAATATATGTAGGTGGTAAAAACAATATTTAAAATCATGTTTTGAGAGTCATAGTTACATAGCCATAACAATTTAAAAATTAAATTGAGGAAATAGGTGAATGTGTGTCATCATCTAAAGCAGAAAATAAATATATAAAGAATAAGACTTAACATCAAAAACATTTTTTTCTTATTGATATATACTTAACCTCACTGAGTTTGTTGCAATACGTTCATTTTATTATTATTCTTTTGTTGCAATACTTTTAGAATGAAAATAAAAAGACAAACTTTAGGAATTTTTCTCAAAAAAGATATCTATGAAATGCTTAATTTCTTATCTGAAATATTATAAAAATTCAAACTCATAGCAAGGAATTTTTAATGTATATTATGTCTAATGTGTCATGGAAACTTTGTTAAACAATCTTATTTCTGCATACATTAGAAATATACATTTAGTGGCAACAGGAGACCACTTTCCTTGAGCTTATGGTTTCTGTCAAATGGGCTAAATGATGCTAGAAGATAATCAAATTTAATGTAGAAAACTTCTCTTGCCTGGATTTTGTTTAACTGAGATATGGCTTGCAAATGGCACATTCAATGCTTACTGTAAGTTTTGTTTAATGCAAGAAGGACAGGTGGCCTGAATTAGGTGGTCATGTTGATTTCCTATGTAACTCAACTCAAGTTATAGGAAAAATAATCATTCTTTTCTTCCTTTTAAGAAAATTAGATGTGTTCATCATTCCAACATGGTGAAGTATAAATGAACAGAAAAAGATAGAAAATTCATCTAGAAACAAAAGAGAGGAAGATTCTTTGAGGAACAGGTTGCAGTCACAGTTCTAGGTTATGGGAATAGAAGCTGTCACATCTCTAATCAGAGCTTTTGCCCCACAAGAAATGAATTGTAGAAAGCACAAAAACAGATGGAGGTGAAGACTGGAGTTCAAGATCAGGGAGTCTGAAGGTACTGTACCCAGAGGCTGCTCCTTTCCTCTATTTCCTTATCACATGCCTGCTCCCATTACACCCACTATCTCAACTGTATGGAGAGTGAGGTTCAAAATAGGTATCTGCTGTTCTTTAAAATTGCTGGTTTAGCTCTAGGGCCAAGCTGCTTTAGACCAAGTCCCCGATCATCTTACTTTATAGGCATAGCCAGCTTATGCGATTTGCAGAGCTTGATCTTGGGGACACCTAGATCACCTTCTCAGAACATAATTGTAATTGTTATGTTCTGTCATGAACCATGACCAGAAACTTACCACAGAAAGGCGTGCCTTTCATAATTGTTTTTATTATGAACACTAATAAAATGATCCCCTAAAGTTTAAGGCCTTAACATTTTTTTCTTTCAGCCAAAATAAAAGGTTATATATTCAACCAGAAAAAAAAAATCAGCTTTCAAGGTCTTATTAGACTATAGACAACATAAATCTGTGTCCCGAGGGATACAAGCTAAACACTCCTTTAAAAAAGTCAATATTTGGGAAATGTGTGAAGAAATGTCTTAGCACATCTGCTCAAACAGTTAAAATAAAAACTTTAGAAGATATACAATGAATTTTCTAGTGATTATAGTTCTTTCAAAGAGTGCCACTAGAGACCATTTATTGGAATAAAAAAAGATCACATGCCATTCTTGAAATGTTCTAAAGCCTATTAAGTCTAGCTTTGTTCATTTTTCCTAAAATGGAATAATCAGCAACATAACATCTCAGTTCCCATAAGCGTAGATTATAATTGGAACATAAACTCTCCCAGTGTGACTTTTCTACAAATAAAAAGAGAATCTTTTATTGGACTAAAGAGATGGTGGGGGGCGGGGGGAGAAAAAACACCTCAAACAGAATATCATTTAAAGCATTCTGTGCTACTCCCAAGCCTTCATGGTAGATTAAAAAGTGGCTCTTTGCAGCAATCCTAATTAAGAAATGGGGCTAGTGCCGAAACCCGTTTGGCTCAGTGGATGGAGCGTCGGCCTGCGGACTGAAGGTTCCCAGGTTCAATTCCGGTCAGGGGTATGTTCCTGGGTTGCGGGCACGTCCCCAGTGGAGATGTGCAGGACGCAGCTGATCGATGTTTCTCTCTCATCGATGTTTCTAACTATCTCTCTCCCTTCCTCTCTGTAAAAAATCAATTATACACACACACACACACATATATATATATATGTATATATGTATATATATGAAATGGGGCTATTTCCCCATCCCTAGATTCTGGCTGGGCTCTGTTACTTGCTTTGGTCAGTAGAATGTGATGGAAGTGATAGCATGTGTATCCTGAGCCTTGGCTACAGGTAGCTTTGAAGCTTCCATTCTTGCCCTTTTGGAATTCTGTTGTCATGCGAGTGAGTGTAAGCCACCCTAATGAAGAGGTCACATGGAGGAGAATTGAGGTGTCCAGTCAAAAAAGCCCACACACTGCAACCTTCCAGCTAAGACCATCCCAGTTGCTGACCCACAGAATCATGAAAAGATAAGTTACTTTTGCTTTACGCCACTATATTTTGGAGTGGTTTATTGTTCAGTACAATTGCCCCAATGCTGCCTTGTGCTGTCAATCTCTTACTGATCGATGCCCTCATTAGCCAATCAGAAGAAGGTATTTCTTTCACATTTAAGATCTTTCATGTAAATGCTGAAATCATATTTATTTTTAACCACCATCATGCATTAATAGTGGGCCGGCCTCAGTCTATAAGTAATCCATTACTCTTGTCCCTCTCATCAAACTTGCTTCCTTTACGCACATACACACACGTGCATGTGTCTGCATTTTCACCCTCATTTGAATTTCTGCATGAGAATCACTGTTATTAACCTTGATGTGTTGAGGAATTCTGTGAGACCAGAGTGAAATAGACTCAGGAATCAGATGGCCAGATAAAATCAGGTTTAACTTATTCTATTCTTCCCTAAATCTCCATCAAATCCTGATTTTTTTTTTCTTTTTCTCTTTGAGTTAGTTTCCTCCCTAATCTTGGCTCCAAGGTCTAGCTATGATTCTACAAAAAAGACCAAGAACAAAAGACCGTAGATCAGACATTTTCCCAAAGAAGACATACAAATAAATAGCCAACAGATGCACGAAAAGATGCTCAACATCACTAATCATCAAAACCACAATGAGGTATCATCCCACACCTGTTAAACTATCATTAAGAAGACAAGAGATAACAAGTGATGGCGAGGATGTGGAGAAAAGGGAATCTTTGTGCACTGTTTAGAATATAAATGTAAATTGGTTCAGCCACTAAGGAAAGGAAAATAAAGTTTCCTCAAAAAGTAAAAAAAAGAATTATCATTTGATCCAGCAATTCCACTTCTCGGTATATATCCAAAAGAAACAGTATATCAAGGAGATAGCTGCACCATCATGGTCACTGCAGCATTATTCACAATGACCAAGATATGGAAATAATCTACTGATGAATGGATAAAGAAATTGTCACACACACACACACACACATATAATATATGCATAATAACCATTTTTTTAGCAAAAAAAAAAGGAAATCCTGCCATTTGAGACAACATGGATGAACTTCGAGGACATTAACTAACCGATGTAAGCCAGACAGAGAGACAAATACTGTATGACCTCATTTGTATATGGAATCTATAAGAAACAAACTCATAGAAACAGAGAGTAGAGTAATGGTTATCAGGGTTTGGAGGGTGGGAATCTTGGGGGGGGGTGTTGATCAAAAGGTACAAATGTGCAGTTAGAAGACGCATACATTCTGGAGATCTAATGCACAGCATAGAGGTTATTGCTAAGAGACTAGATTTTAAATATTCTCACCACAAAAGAGAAATGATAATTATGTGACATGATAGAGGTTAACACTATGATGATAATCATATTGCAATATATAAATGTTTCAAATTAACACACTGTAGATGTTAAATTTACACACTATTATATGTCAGTAATAGCTCAATAAATAATAAAAAAATTTAAGATGCTAAATTTTGTATGTGTAACAATATTTTAGAGATTTTGTTGATATGTTTCAGATATTTTTTTCAACAGACAACTCATGAAATCAATTTAAAATATTCTGCAGAAACATATATATGCTAATATTCATAAGAAATACCTTGTAGCAGACTTTCTGCTTTATAAAAAGAGAGTGACATAGAACATCTGGCCACACATTAGGGACATAACTCAACCTCCACTGAGACCAAATCTGTGATAAGAACATATGTTTTACTACTCATGCTTTTAAAACAACATACAATCTTATGATCGGCATCTTTCAGGATTTCCACTTAGCAGAATGGTCACCATGGTAACAATGTGAACATTGCTGATCTGTATGTGCTTTTTCATCTAAGGCTGAATGACCAAAGTAGGCCACTTGGCAGCTGTTTTCAGTTATAACAACATATGCTCCCCCACAGAGTTCATAAAATTGCTCCTCAGCCCATCTGAATCAGTTGATGTGCTAGTCAAAATGTCTGGTTGACCTTTTTGAGGATGGAGATACTTCAGGCATCTTATAGGCCAGAATGGACCAATTTTACCACATGGTCTTCAAAGTGGCAGCACACTGTGTGTGCCCAGGGACCTTACATGGTAATTGGCAGTGAGACAGATAATTTCATAAAGTCATGTAGATGATTAAACAGACATCTGGATAAAAACTAAAAACATTTAAAGTGTGGATAATGAGTTAATGTTCTTACATTTTTATTCATATATTAAATCTTATCTAGACACACAATCAATTTTTCTTTTGTAGCAATTTTGAAGTAGAATGATGACCGTTGCTTTATCCTGGCTCTAAACTATGATCTCAGGAAGAGAGTACAGACTTTATGAGAGAAATTGGCATATGGCTGGTCAATAAATAATAGTTCAATAAATGAATAAAAAATTAACGCTGGTCGTTATTTTTAACAGGGAGTCCCTGTCTAGAAATTTGATTAAGAATATTAATGAAAATATGTTTATCACTTTACAATTTATAAAGTATAATCACAATAATTTAATTTTTAATCTAGTGAGAAAGTTTATAATTATCCCAGTTTTATAGGTGAATAATATGAGGTTAGTAAAGATAATGCAACTAAGTCAAAAATACATAGCAGATAAATGGCAGATTAGAATTAAGTCTAAGGTTTTCTAATACTATGTATCATGTCCTTTAAAATTCAATATGGTGCCCACTATAGTAGATGAATTCTAAATAGTGCTAACAAAATCCATGTGGTAAGGTTTCATCCATTTTCTTCATTGCATCTTCTGCAGAGTTTAAAAGAGTTTGCTGGATGAAAATGTTTAAAGTCCCAAATGTCAAAAAACAAATTTTAACAATTTATGAAGAAAATATAGGAAACTGTTTTACACATGAATAGGAAAGAAGCCTCTAAGTAAAACACAAAAAAGGACAAATCATAAGGAAAAGATCAGTAACTTTATTGCATTAAAATTAAAATTTCACTATTACCAAAAAGACTAAAAGAATTAATTTGCAATGTGTGCAACAGCAAAGATTTGTTATTCTGAATTTTTAGGGCAACTCTATAATTGAATAACCCAGGAGAAAGAAATGGAACAAAGGAACAAGAATGTGAAACTATGGTCAACTTTTCTGGGAATACAAATTAAATAACACTAGGAAATTCAATAAAAGGCAATTTCACATAAGCTATTTTGGTAGAGTCAGCACTCTTGAGAGGAGCATTGATGAAGGCAGCCAGCTCAAGACAATGTTTGAGAGAGAGAGCCCAGGCAAATAAATACACTCACTTCATTCTGATCTCCTGCCAGGGCTTGCTATTGGCTGAATCTAACTACAAACTAGAGGAATATGAATCTGTCATTATAGTCCATACTCGAGGCCCGGTGCACGAAATTTGTGCAGGGAGGAGGGTGGGGGTAAGGGGAAATCCCTCAGCCTGGCTTGCATCCTCTCGCAATCTGGGACCCCTCAGGGGATGTTGGGCCTAAACCAGCAGTCGGACATCCCTCTCACAATCCAGGATGTTGCATGTACCAGTGACCATACTTTTCATACAGGTGAAAAGCATCTTGACATGATCCTTCTGAGGAGGTAGTACCATTTTCCCCATCTTACAGGTGGAAAAACTGAAACAGAGAGAAGTTGAGTAATAGGCTATGTCACAAGTATTAAGTGTCAGAATCAGGGCTGACCACAAAATGTGCAAGCCAGAGTCCATGCATGTCATCGCCTCATCATCCTGTTTTTTCAGTGTTAGAGTAGCCTTGCCAGGTTTTAATTTTTAAATCTAAGATACTGTTCCCAATATATAGGGTAGGGTCCCTAGGCCTGGCCAGCGATCAGGGCCATCTGTGGGGCAGCGGGAAGGGCAATCACCCCCCACCCCCTCTTTGCTGGCACCTACCTTGGCTGGCAGCCTGGCCTCCTGATCACTGCCGCTGATCACCTGCCTCTTAGGGGCAGACACTCAAACGTAGGAGCTCAACCTCCTGCATTGAGCATCTGCCCCTTGGTGGCCAGTGTGCATCATAGCGACCAGTCGTTTGTTGTGCTGGTCTTTCCACCATTTGGTTGATTTGCATATTGGGGTTTTATTATATAGGATGGCCAGACTGCCAGCACAGATAGCAGGTGAGGTGAGTAGAGCTTATATCTGAAGGGATCAATCAAAGATATTTGGTGCAGAGGTTCAGATGCTCAGTGGCCATAAAATTGACAAATGTCTACAATTATTAAGTCTTTATTAAATATATCCAATATGTGTACATGGGAAAATACACTATTTAAAATTTTTTAAATGGGAAATGGAAAACTTACTTTACACCATTATAAAAATTCTAATTTTAAACACTTTATAATCCCTCTTGATTCAAGTGCATAAATTATCTTTCTACTGGGAACATAATTTACACAAAACAACATATTCTCAAAACTAGATTACAAAAATAGAACATTTTAGCAATACCAATTTCAAATAGCATTTTTGCTGCTTTAAAAAAGAGTCCTCAGGGAATCAGTATTTTAAAAATAATTTCATAGAAACAGTACAGAGTGGGGAGGTATATTTATTCTCACTATTCTGTAAGATTCTTTTATAATTTGTTTTTATTTTAATGTTTGCTCTTGGCCTTTGCAAGTAATAATCTAAAATGTAAGAGCTTATTTTACTCACTTGACTACTCTTCTAATTATACACTTATATACTAAAGGAGCATCTACACATTCTGGTTATCTTTGTTTAGATGGAAATGCATAAATTGAAACTGCTAAAAATATTTCCAAAAGCTTTCAAATGAATTTGGAAATGGCTTTCTTTACTATATGAATCAGGTAATACCCATAGTAGTTGAGATAACTTATACAACTTAAAAAAATAAATTGTTAGTTCTTAGTCGCTTAATGGAATTCAGCAATTCATCCAACACCTATTTTGAGTGCCTTCTAACTATTCTAGATATTTGGCCCACATCACTAAATTATAGAGTGATTCCTATACTCCTGAAGCTCACATTTTAGCAGTGAAGACATAGTTAATAAACATAATAACTATGTAAATTACATAGTACGTTAGAAGTGTATATGTGCCACAGATGAAGGAAAAAGTAGAGCAGGATACGAGGAATTGGGATGTGGGGCATGAAACAGGGTTAGATGTAGCCCACTGAGATGGTAATATATGTACGAAGATTTGAATTAAGTGTGGGAAGTACTCATGCATATCGCTGGAGGAAGAGCCTTCCTTTGAGAAAAGCTTTCTCTCTGTAGAGAGAGCACTGAATTTAAAATAGAAATAAGTGTGAACTTAATAATTACATCATCTTTTTTATTTAACCTTTTCTATATTACATTTAAAATACCATACTGCCTCACCAAGAATTCTAGTCTTCAATTCCAGTAGAGATGATAGGATAAGAATATTCTCATAATTATTTATTTGCTTATCTCATATTACATATGTAATACCAGTATTAATACCACCAATTATGACTGCTGCGAGAAACTTTTTTTGTTCTTTCCATTTCCTCTAATTTTTGTGGTTATATCATATTTGCATTGTAAGAGCATATAGCCAATACATACTATATTCTTTCCCTTCTATTTGCATTTAATACTAATTCTATAAGTAAGTATATATATGATGCTTACCACTATGCCTATATTGATGTATCTCTGCACATGTGATTGTCTGAAGTTTGTTATTTAATTCCTTGGAGAGGGAATATGGCAATATATCCTGAGTTCTTATTGATGCTGATACCAGGTGTGCATGTTGTGCTTGAAGGTCAGCTTTCCTGGATATAAAATCCTTTTCTAAAATATTTTTAATTTCAATTAAGATATTTTCTGTGTCTATCCCATTTTATCCAATGTTTTTTGTCAGGTACTAATTTCTAAAATTAACTTTCCTTTATTTCTAATATTTAGTTGAATTATATCACCTCATTTCTGAGTTTTTCTAATTCTGGGTTAAGTGGTTATTTAAGTCACATCATTTTCTTAACATATTTTAGTTTGTTTTAAAATATAGTCATGCCTTGTTTTCTTCTGCTTCACCTTATTGTGCTTCATAGGTATTAAATTGAAGGTAAGATCCTCCACTGGTGATAAGCTGTAGCTTGCTTTATTGTGATGCTAATTTATCGCAATAGTATGAAACCAAACCTGTAATATCTCTGAGGCTTGCCTGTAGTAAGTTACTGTTTTAATTGGTTTTATGGGTATGCCCATTTGGTATGCTTTATTGCCAATGGGAATTATATTTTGCTCCATTTTCTCTCTCTCTCTCTCTCTCTCTCTCTCTCTCTCTCTCTCTCTCTGTAATTTATGTGGGAATTGGTTCCAATGTATTCCATTTACAATTAATTTTCTTGGACTTTTAGAAGGTATAATGCAGGATAGCTTTTCTAATTTAACAGAATCCCCTTTTTTGTTAGGTTCACATAGTGTACAAGGTTATGGTGATTTGTTTTCTGAAGTTTCTTTCTAGCTCTCTTTTCCTCTGTTTTTATCTTGATATTCTCTTTCCTTTGTCTCCACTGTCCATATCCTGTTCAATATTTATTCCACTCCCAGCAAGTTCTCTTCAATGTTGAGCCCTATCTTGCTCAGTGGCAAGAAATTACAGGGGCTGAATTGCTCTAATTTCTTTATACTTTGCCATGGATCCATCATGGTGATCAACTCTTAGACTGTTCAAAAACCCTTGCTCACTTTACATGTTGTTTTTCAGTTGGTACCCAATGCTTTTCATTGAATACCTGTGTTATTTGGGATTCGATATTCCTAGGTCACTTCATTTCCAGTGACTTTATCTCATTGCTTCTTCCTTCAGAAATGCTGGTACTGGAAGTTGGTGGTGGTTCTTGTCACAAACTTGTTCTTTGGGGTTAGAGGGAATATTATTTTTATTATCCATAGGTTTTTAGTTTTATCTAGTTGGTCTGCCTATTGGAATCGGAAAGTGACTTAAACAAAACTTCCTCTACTGCCCCCATTTTCCTAAAATCTCCTTCAGATTGCCTTTTAAGATTGAAATACGTCTGTTTAAATTTTCATTTCATGGAAGATTTGAAACCATTACCTCATTATCTCCAAGGACTCTTGGAGTCCATAAACTGCCATAAGAATTCTCATGACAAATGTCCAAAAACAACCTGTAATAAGATGATGAGCTGTCCTATTTAGAGAATCATTTTCAGTAAGTTTTCTTAGCTGAATTCTTGGTAAGACTCAGAACTTCTGCAAACTGTTTGGAATCTGAGAGATCAATGCCAACTATTCCTCTGGAACACAGTGACTTTTCCATCTTTCAATAGAAAAACATGATCATTATTTTTTTGAATGATCTTCCTTTTTCAGTAGTTATCACTGATCCAATCTGGATCTGAATAAGCTAAAGATATTTTAGGAGTTGGTTCTCTTCCATGTTTTCTAATGGGCCATATACCAGGATTTGATTTTCAAGTTTCTAACAATCATATGAGAGATGAAAACATTTTGATATTATTAATATAGCTTCTTAAAGTTAATCAATGAATCATCATATTCAGTCAATTATTCACCTTTATATTACCCCTACAGTTTTTACTCATGAAGTTTTTATTTGAGGCCAATCAATCCCAATGATTGGCAATCTTATTAACACCCTGCATAACTCAAGAATATCTTGAAACAGCAGATATCTAAATTTCCAATTCCAGAAAAAAAGATTAAGGGGAATTTTAAAAATAGATATACTTTGCATTATAGCACATAATTAAACAGACTTATATAAGGGGTAAAAATGCCAATAAATTGGCTAAGTTTCAAAAAAGTCTAAAAAGCATATTCTTTTTAATTCAGCAATCCCACTTGCAGGGATAAATGTATTCTAAAGAAATAATGAGAACTGCACACAAAGTTGGATGTGAAAAGAATACTCATGGCTGCACTTTTATAATACGGGAAGATTAGGAACAACCAAGTTCTATAAAGAAAATGTCAATCATTAGGAGAATTGGTGATAAAATATGCCATTACACATAGATGGTGAAAAACAACGTAACCTAAATATCATTTTTAGGAATACCTGAAACTAGGAAATAATTGTTATAGTGAATTTTTAGAAATCAAGTTTAAAATTTGTATGTAAATTATGAGTTTAAATCTATTTTATGCATATGGACACTATATATATATGTATCCCATGTTCAAAGGCTGTTAAATCGCATTGTTTACCCATATGTTCAGAAAAAAAAAATCACTTCTGTCGTGGTAAACAACCTGCTTCCCTATTTATAATGATCTGGCCCTCTAGCAACTTCAGTGTGAAATTATAGCTAATTTGGCTACAAACGTCAGGTGGTCATAATAATCTGGCCACTCGGTGTATGTATGCCTTTGTGTGCATGTATGTATAGAAAGAAAAAAAACAGATAAAGACAAAGAAACAGAGAGTGAATTTTAGGTACAACATATTCAGTCAGTAACATACCCCCATCACTTCTCTACCACCTACTCACATGGCCACATCCTAGATTTTGTCATTACAAAAAGTGGCATCACCCTATAAGGGCCATCTGTCAGCAGGATTGATTCTGTTTCTCTGGCTGGAAAGGTGGGGGTCCCTCCACCCTTCCTCACTCCAAGTGTGTTCCCCCCAGATGTGTAGGGGTGGCTTTCCTTGAGGAAGAAGCTATTATCCCATCAAGAATCTTTCATCAGCAGGGGCCATAGGAGGAAAGAATATGTCAGATCAAGAAGTCAATTCCTCTCACTACTGTTTTGTTTTATTCTGTTTTGATTCTTTTAAAATGAGCTCATAATAAGAAAATGCAGACTTCTGACTTTCACTTTCCATGACTCAGCTTTTCCTTGGGGTTTATAGCCAGCTCTTTTGGTTTGGACTATAAATTCAAAGAAAGGTGTTCCAAGACCGCAATAAGCTCTCTGAGCCTTGGTGTTTATAATCAGTTCCCCAGGGATGTGGGTTGCATCTTTGTTAGATAAGTAGATCAAAAGCCTCTTATTTTAATCATAGTAGATCAAAGAAATACTTTCCTTTCTGAAGATGTGCTGATTGAGTTCTGTTCACTCAGAATAAGGCTTAATGACATGAGTCTTCCCATCTAAGTTTAATAGTCTATATTTCTCTGTTATTAATGTTTTCTTCTCTCTATCAAATAAAATGTAAAATACATTAAAGAAATACCATGAGCCAAACCCAAATTTCTCTTTAGACTAACACTATGAATCAATAACATCTGTTGATAAGGACTTGTAGGGAATATGAAATATTTAAAAATTCCTTAGTTATAAATGGCAATTGCAATCTTTTTTGAGAAGTGATTATTTATTAATCACTTTATTAATATGTAAGATTAAAATCAATATATTTTAAATTAGAATGAATTTTCTATGGGAAATTATCACTATTCATGGAGAATGGGAGAATTATCTTCATAAGGTTTAAGCCAGTCCTTTGTCTAAGACCATAAAAGAGTTGGATGACAAGTTTCAGAATAAAAAAAGCAATGTGTGATTTCAGGGCAGGTCCAGGATGCCACTCCAATTTACCTTTTTTGTTTGCATCTACGACAAGCCATCTAACTTTTCCAATCTCTATAGAACTTTTTAGTGTCTGATCTACGCAACCTGTAAATCACCTTATTGTTTTATTTTGTTAAGTAGTTTTTAAGATGTATGTTTCATTTTCCCCTATATGAGAAATTCTTGAGTACAAACACAATTTCTCTTTGTTTTTACATTTTTCTTTGGCACCTAGCACTAGCCCTGGAATATGGTAAGTGCTAAAGTAATATAATAGCCAATGTTTCTAATACAGATTTCAGTGGACTAGGTTAGTTATTTGCAGACCTGTATATAGTAGAATCACTTGGGTAATTTAAAACAAGATCAGGTCTCCTGATCTCTAGGTAACAGAGCTAAGGGAATCAGTAGACACAGAAATAGCCTACACACTGCATTGAGCACTGCTAAGTACTCTATTAGCTATTTTACTTATTTTAATTTTTAAAAATTGATTTCAGAGAGGAAAGGTAAGGGAGAAAGAGACAGAAACATCAATGATAAGAGAGAATTATCACACGACTGCCCCCTGCCCATTCCAGGCACGTGCCCTGACTGGGAGGTGAACTGTGACCTCCTAGTTCATAGATCAACACTCAACCACTGAGCCACACCAGCTGGGCCATTATTTTACTTAAAAGGCCTTTAACACTCTCAACAACTCTGTAAAGTAGATGTTAACAAATATATTATGCAAATAATAATAATATCATAATAATAAGTAGCATTTGCTATGTGCTTACTGTATACCAAAGTTCTAAGTGCCTTTCACACATTAGCTGATAAGAGGATAAAAGGAATTACATGACTTTCTGAGATCTGGAAGCTAGCACATGGGAGAGGCTGGCTTTGAACTCGTCTTTTCAGCTGTAAAGCTTTTTTTTCACTGCATCAGCAAAAAAAAAGTTATTTTTTTATCTTTCAGCAAAAAAAAAGTTATTTCCTAACTTACAGCAAATGTAATATTTTCATATTAGTTAAAAGCATTGAAATCAAACTGTTTCACTCTGCCTAAGGTTTTTGTCTTTTGGGATTTCTATTCAGGGAATGCTGGTCTGCCCAAAGCCTCCTCAGCCAATCTTCAAGTTAACTTCAAAGCGAATGAATATACAAGCAGGAGAAGTCTCCGAATTTTCTATTTACCATAACCATTGAGACTGATCACCTGGATTACTGGTCCACACAAGCCACATGATGAGAAGATGTGAGTAGTCTCCCATTAAGACCAATAAATATTGATAGAGAACTAAGTCAGAAAATAATAACAATGTCATCTTCCATTATGGAAACCACTGAGCCTATTCTTACTAGCTGCCTTATTTTCTATATTCACCAGAATTAATCTTTGAGAAGTTCAGTACCTCATGATCTTTCCTACTTTCACATCAGTCCTATTTCAGTTGTGCTGTGTAAACAAATTTAGGCTCTTTCTTATATCTGATGAAACTTTCATTTTACATTTTAAAACCATTATCTGGAATCATAATGACCATCCAACCTTCTCTGCCTGCTCCTCAAATCCCCTGCCACACACACAAAAAAATCCAGCAGTTCTCACTAAAGCTGGGCTCTTTTACATGCTAAAAATAAGGTGTTTAAGCGCTGTGGCCAACATTAACATTTAGGTTAGCACTTTCCAGCATACCAATACACACTGAAGGGTCCAGATAAAGTATGTAATGAAAGACAGGAATCTGGAGTGGAAAGCTTTGGGTTGTGGGACGGCTTCTGACTTTCACCAGTTTGTATAAGACACATCACCACGCTGAGCCTGTTTTCCCATTTGTAAAATGGGCCTAGCAGCATGTACGTGGTAAAGTTGTGAAGATTAATGAGATAAGCTATAACTTTCTCCCACAACAGGAACTAGCCTGCTGGCCTCAGGGTGCTCCATTTCCTTGCTCTGTACCTTTCCTCTGTTGGGAAGTGGGGGCCAACGCTGAAAATGCACTTAACCTTGTGCCCTCCCTAACTCAGCAATGGACAGTCTCTGCCACTCACGCCCACTGACACATGCTTCTCAGGATTACTACCAAGTTAACTCAGAGTTCTAAGACTTCAGACACAAACTGGGAATCCTGTAAAAACAATGTTGTAATGCAATGTTGGGGGAAAGAGAAAAGATGAGAGAGTTATACAATAAATGTGTGTGGGCAGAGAGGTGAGGCAGGCATCATCTTAAAGGAATACAGTCTTCAGAGTATGCTTTCTATGTCTCACTATATCCTTCACTGATTGTCTAAACATCAACCTTAATTTTTAAAAATAAATAAGAAAGAGAAAAGCCCAATGTGTCCATGCAAAGTGTTTCAAATATTCTAATTCCATTGAAAGATTAGTGTGCAGGGATAAAGGAATATAGATATCAGAATACCATATACAGACTGTTTCACTCCCCCCCTACCCATAGTTTCAAATTCCATAGTTTCAATTATCCACAGTAAACCACAGTCCAAAAATGTTAAATGGGAAATTCCAAAAATAAACAATACATAAGTTTTCAATTGCATGCTGTTCAGAATAGCATGATAAAATCTTGCACCATCCCACTACATCCTGCCTGGGATGTGAATCGCCCCTTTGTCCAGTGTATTCACCTCACTTCATCTCATCACATAGGCATTGTATCATCTATACAGCATCATCATCATCAGAAGGGTGAGTACAGTACAATAAAATATTTTGAGAGAGAAGGAGGGAGAGCTGAATAAGGAAAGAGAGAGGCCATATCCACATAACTGTTATTACAGGATATTGTTACAATTGCTCTGTTTTATTATTGTTGTTAGTGTTTTACTATGCCTAATTTATAAATTAAATTTTATAGGTATATATTTATGGGGAAAAACATAATATACATAGGGTTCATTCAGTATAATCTGCCATTTCAGGCATCCACTGGGGTCTTGGCATATATTCCCTGTGGATAAGAGAGAACTACTATACTTAGTGTTCCAATAATAATTTGAATAGCATAGAATTTTATGAAGCTTTTCACATGCACATTTCTCTCAACAACTCTGTAAAATAGACAAGGAAGATATTATTGTCCCCATTGTATAAATGAGAAAACCGTGACACTGTCCAAAGCCACCAGGTCATGCTGTATAATGAACCCCAAATTTCAGTGTGTTACAATGACAAATTTTTTTTCTCAGTCGTGTACTGGACAGTTGTGAATTACCTTTGGCTCAGTCACACATCTCCTTCATTCCAGGACCCAGGCTGAAGCAGCAGCCCTGTCTCATTTGCGTGGCTGAGATAAGGGGGCAATGGTAGAGCCACATACAGCTCTAAACGCTTTGGTGGGACTTAGCATACAAATCTTGGCTCCTATTTAATTGGCCAAAACAAGTGGCACTCTCAAGCCTGTTTTTAAAAGTAAAGGGCATATAATCCTCTTAAAAGAAATAGAAAGAAAAACTGGGACCAACAATATGTGCAGAGAGAAAGTATTAGAATGGGAAGTAAAACTGAGTTTTTGTGATTCTTAAATGTAGTACTATTAGACCTAGCACACTCTAGGGGTGAATGAACACAGTAGGCCCTAAAAACTAATTGAATGAGCAAGTGATTAAATGAAAAAAAAGGGGGGGGGAGGGGATAAATGAATTTTACCCATTCATTTCCTCTTTCCTTGAGAATCCTCTCAGACAATTATTAGGAGTTATGATTGCTAGACATCAGCCATACATTATCTTAGTTTTCTACACATAGTTGATACTTTGCAGGATTGAGCCAAGGAGATTGGAACCAACACCAGAAATATACCAACACAATCTAAACGAAAAGCCATTAGCAGGATAATCTGTCTACAGGATAATAAACAATGCTATTTCTCAAGAGCAATCTTCAAATGAAGGCTAAAGATGAACAATTCTTACCATAGGACATTGGCAATGAGGGACATGAGGTTCATCTTGGCTAAAGCTTCTGATTCTTTCAGAGGAATAAAGTGAAAGACTCAGTTTGTAAAGTGGATTGTCAAGGAGGTGCACTCTGCAAACTGTAATGCAGAGCTCAATATTTCAATTCATTTATCCCAAGTAGACTGCCAACCACTCTGCTAGTAACTCAACAGTATTTATTGTGTATCCATTATATGCCAAAAACTATTTAAGGTGCAAGGGATATAAATTTTAAAAGGAATAAAAACTTCATGTTAACACAGACCTTCTTTTCTAGCACAATAAACTTAATTATTTTTCTGTCAGCATATATGAGAAAAAATATATGGAGAGTCAGATGCTAATACATTCTATAGAAAAAAACAAAGGGAATGAGAAATCCAAGGAGAAGAGGGTGGTAGTAGGAAATGCAATTTCATAGAATGGTCATGGAAGAAGATGACTCTTGAACAAAGACCAGACCATGAAGGTCTGGGTAAGAGTGTTCCAAGCAGAGGAAGTAGTAAGTGCAGAGCCTTCAAGTGGGGGAGTACCCAGCAAAGTCTGAGAAAAAGGAAGCAGCCAGTGAGGCTGAAGCTGAGTGAATAAATAGGATAAAAGTAAGAAATTCGGTTAGAAAGGTAAAAGGAGGGAGGACAACTTAGAAATTAAATTTTAGCACAAGTATATATTTACAATACATTATAAATATTTTGACTTTTCCTTTAAGATGGGAAGTCACTGGAGGTTTCTAACATAGGAGTAACATCATCTAACGTAAACTTTTAGGAGATCACTCTGGTTTTGTTTACAAAGGGAGAAACAGGGAGATCAATTGGGAGGATATGACAATAATCTATTGAGAGATAATAATAGCTTGCAGCAAGGTGGGAGTGGTGAAGATGGTGAAAAGTGGATCTTCCTCAGTGTATTTTGAAGGTAGACATAATTTGCTGAAGGATTGGACATTGGGTATAAGAGAAAAAGAGACATCAAGGAAAGCTCAAGTTTCAACTAGAGTAACCAGAGAGATAGTGTTGTATTTACAAAGATCAGGAAAACTATCAGAGGGAAAGATGGAAGAGAAAAATGAGGATTTTAGTTTAAGGAAAATTAATATTAAAATGAATATCAGACATTCAAATGATAATTTCAAATAGGAAATAAGATATAATTTTTTATGTCAGAGAGAAGGTGTAGCTGAAGATAAAAATCTGAGAGTCATTAGGGTATAAATGCTTTAAAGCCATGAGACTAGATACAATCATCAGATGAGTAACAACAGAGGCAAAGACCAATGTTTACAGGTCAGGGAGATGAGAAGGAACCAGAAAAGGAGACTGGTAAAGGCCAGTCATCAGGGTAAATGAAAAACCAAGAGTGTGGAAAGTCAAGGAGAAAAAATATTGTAAGGAAGAGGGATAAGCCAACTAATAAAATTAGGTTAGAAATTAGATTTAGCCATATGAGATCATTGTTGATCTAAAATCTAGACAAAAACGATTTTGGTGGAATGGTGGGATTATAATATTGATTAGAGTGAGATTAAGAGGAAATGGGGTAAGACCTGTTTCCAAGTGTACTAGTAGCTTTAGACAGGAGCATGGGCAGTTCAGTTCCAAAAGGGAATATAGGATTACAAGAGGGAGCACAGATGTAGGCAGGAAGACAGATATGATGGTGGAATCTTGTACACATTCTCTGCTAGATACTCATATTTTTTAAACAAAATAGGAACCAATACCATCAGCCAAAAGTGAAGTTTAAGAATAGAAGTGAACATATTGTTAAAAACAAAACAGCAGACCCCAAATGGAGTCACTTACACTAAGACCCACATCTCCAAACTAAAATATAACTTAGTTATAGTTTCGGCTCTTCCAGAAATAAATCTTAAACCAGTCAATTAGGAGTCACCTGATCAGCAAAACTTAGGTAATCTGATAGATTCCTGCCATCCCCTAGAGGAAAATTACCTTGCAATAACCAACTCACTTTTTTTGCCCAGTATAATTTCTTGGTTTCCACTCCCTTCAGCCTATAAAAGTCTTTCAGCTTTTATACATTTTTTATACAGCTCCTTGGAGCTACTTTCTATCTGCCAGATTGGCTGCTGCCCTATTTAAATCAATTTTTGCTCAAACTCTTAAATTTTTAAATATGCCTCAGTTTATATTTTAACAGTTCAAAATAGTTGCCTGGAATAGACTGGGAAAATAAATGAGTTTCTATGTGTACTGTAGCTGGGTACATATTGCTGAGTTGTGCTAAGGTACAGACATGAATATGGTTTTCATAAAATTAAGGTGACACAAGTTAGCAAGGATATGTATTTTTTTCCAGTCCATTCTAATGTGTGGGAGCAGAAAAGAGTAGGTAGAAAGTTGGATTTAACTAGAATTGGGAGTTTGCCAAATGCATGCGATAAAGGGAGGCAGTGAGTGGCAAGGGAGTTAGGGGACAATACAGTAAGAGACTATGACACAACAGAAAATTTAATCTACATAAGAAGGGACATGAGAATGCAGAGGTGGCACTGGGACGCTCCAGCAGGTCCAGGGGTTCCCCATAGGTGCGGACGGAGTCGGCGAAGAAGGAATGACACGGAGGCAGCGTTCGGGTGATCATCATAGCCAGGTTCCTCTAGCCAAGTTCTGGTCAGGATCTCCAGCAAAGTTCTGGTTAGGATCTCCAGCCAGCCAGGTTCTGTGGCCATGTTCTCTCGCTAGGTTCTCCAGCCAGGTTCGGTCGCCAGGTTCTGTAGCCGGGTTCTCTTGCCACTTTCTGTA
>NW_006284839.1:2976806-2979768 GCF_000327345.1 Myotis davidii | reverse complement strand
ACTGAACAAAAATTTTGTAGAATGTCCCTCATTTGGGATTTGTCTAATGATTTTCTCATAATACATCTGGGTATGTGGATTTGGGGAAGGAAGACCATAGAGTTCAAGTACTATTTTTATCACAATATGTCAAGGCTACTATTTTTTTTTAATATATTATTATTGATTTCAGAGAGGAAGGGAGACAGAAATAGAAACCTCAATGTTGAGAGAGTATCATCTATCGGCTGCCTCCTGCACGCCCCACACTGGGGATCAAGCCTGCAACCTGGGCATATGTCCTGACAGGTAATCGAACTGTGACCTCTAGTTCATAGGTCGACGCTCAACCACTGAGTCACGCCGGCTGGGCAACACGTTCTTTTTTTTTATTGAAGTAGAAAGTTGACCAAATGCTTTTACAATGTTCCCAACTGCCATAAACTGAATCGTGCCCCCCAAATTCATATATTGCCGCTCTGATCTGGAGATAGGGTCTTTAGGGAGTAATTCAGTTAAATAAAGTCATAATGGTAGAGCTATAATCACATAGGGCGATAAAGAGATGCATCTCTCTCTCTCTGACACACACCCATGTGAGGACATAGACGGTAACCATCTGCAAGCCAGGAGGAGAACTTCACAGACACCAATTTTGCTGTCTTGGACCTGCAGTCTCCAGAACTGTGAGGAAATAAATTTCTGCTGTTTAATCCACCCAGTCCATGGCATTTTGTTACGGAAATCTGAGCAGATTAAGACAATGAGACACTAACCTCCCCAACTCTCTAGACGTGATGTTTGTTCCTAAAGAAACAATAGATTCATATCTCATTTTGAGGCAAAAGTTGAATTTTGAAAATGTATGTGACAGTAAAATAATTTCTATGGAAATGTTTATTTACTTTTTAAAATATTAAGATATTGTAAGATCCTCCCTCAGGCTGCTAGAGTCTCACTGCAATGGTGCACACCAGCATGCTGAGTGAATGAACAAATGCATGCAAAGAATCTGCTGCATGGCAAGGGACTGAAGACAAAAATAGTAAATAATATGTTGCCTTTCAGAACTCACATGAAATGAAAGCCTTGACTGTCTTTAGCACCCATCCTGGTGTTCATCTGTATCGGGATATCAGAAAGTAGAGAACTCATTCGTGCTTTTTATTTTTCTAATTTAAAATTACTGGCTTGACACTGGCCAAGTCAGTATCAAGTCTCTTTGTCCGAATCAATAAAAGCAATCACATTTTAATGCCACTGTAGGCTTCTGTACCTGAGATTTAGCATTACCCTCAAATAAATGTCAGCGCATAAAAAAGGAAAAAAAGTTTATTGCACACAAGAAAATATAAGTACATAAAAAAGCACCAATCCTTACTTCTAGATATTTTTCAAGACACTTCTTTGTTACTTCCATATTCTTATTAATACAGGTCAGATTACCCGAGCTTTCATTTTCCTCTCAGTTAGTTGATCTTGTAAGAAAAGCCAGAAAATGTTACAACTCTTATTAAAACTGAAAGAAAAAAATCATTACAAATAACTCAGGTCTGTTCTCCAAGCAGTTGGCGAGACACCTGGCATGGAGGATGCAAAGGTCGGCTCTGGGGAAGAGGAGTCCATTGCCTTTCTGTCACTCCAGATGGTATGTTTTGCACTGTGCTGTTCTAGAAGGAGACCTAGACTAACTGGTTCCCACAAATGTGTGAACTTTGCATTTAAAAAATGTTAGCATTGAAAACGTCAATTTGCGTGTCCTGGGTCATTCAACTAGAAATCATCTGTGACATTTGTATGCGGCGTGGCTGGCAACAGCTCTTCTCTATTCCTTTCTTCTCTGACTCCTTACTTAATGCTCTTCAATCTATCACCTACCCAATACTGTTTCCTCATTCCCTGGGAAGGCAAAAGTAGAAAAATAGCAAAGTACTATTTATCAAGTTTTAGAGTCAGAACTAGTTTAAGTCCCAGCTGGTCCACTTAATACCTACATGACCTTGAACAAATTATTTCATCTCTCTATGACTCAATCTTTTCCTTTCTAATAAGGGAGCAATAGCAAAATCTAATTATAGATTACTAGACAAAATTAAGTGAAATAATATAGATTATACTCATTGCCTACAGTTAGGCATTATGTTAGCCATTATTATCTCGTTATTGCTTGAGATCCTTGTAAAGTGAGCTAATTCATTTACTATTTTTCTTGGTATTTTATCTGTTTCCTTTCTACTTCTAAGGATATCAGTGTGAGAAAAATGGGCCTGCTTCACCTATAGAAATTTGATAACATAGACAATTGTCCTCTTGGGATAACTTTCTAGCTATCTGTGCATCTCCTTATTCTTCATTCCTGGTTTCTCAGTTCTATCTTATTTTGCTGTTCTCCATCATTTCTTTCCCAAAGCCAAGTAGCTTTTCATCTCTATTTCTATGGAAAGCCCGAACCCCCTCTATTCTGTTTTATTTCTATCTGAGCATCTTCTCTATGTTCATCTGGGCAGGTATTCTTAGCATGGGTTGCTCTCTCTGCCTATCTCCCTTGACCATGAGGCTGGGCTGACTGGGACCCCTTTGCTTTAGTTTAAGTATTTAGGGAAATATTCTTAACATTGCCCCCTTTTTTCCACAGTGTTACAAACAAAATTCACATTTATTGTTTGCTCTCTCTGTGGATACAAATACCCAGAGCCCTCCAGGAAGTTTAACCACTATGTTCTCACTCCTTCATGTTTCCCATTCTTTTTTGAAATTATTCGCCTGCTTGCTCATTCTCCTCTAACTCTGCTCTCAGGATCATCTTTCAGTTTCCCTTAAACACCAGTCTATTTCTGGGCTCTGAGTCTTCCTGCATGTTCATCCTTTAGGCTGGAATGTTCTCCCCTTTCCTGTTTGCTTGATCAATTTTTATTCATCTTTTGTAACTCAATTTAGATGTCAGGAAATGTACCGTGATTTCCCAGTTTCTCACTGTATGTAT
>NW_006284839.1:2974296-2976718 GCF_000327345.1 Myotis davidii | reverse complement strand
TATTTTTTTCTACATTCCAGAATTGTATAGTTACACTTCTCAGTCCAAACTCAAGTAAGCATATTTACCGAACCCTCTGAGATTCAAAGCATCGCTTTAATCAGTTTCCAATATGTCGTTACGGATTCTTTCCTCCGTAGTTTGCTCAGCAGAACCATGTGGTCTCTATCCACAGGACTCGCCCCAGTTATCTCTGTGGCCGAAGAGCTGCTTTCAACGCCAGAGAAGCAGGTGCTTAGGGCCCATCTCCACTTGACGGTGTTCTCTAAATAGCCTCTTCTTACTCCCACAGACATTTTTCCTTTTTCTTTCTCGCACTTTTTGTTGTTTATGACCCTTTCTGGAGGTGGAGCATCAGGTACAGGTCTCTTTTGAGAACTGCTCTTGCTGCCTTTGTCCCGTCTCCCGCAAGCAGGTATTTTGAAGTTGAAACCCAGTATGTTGGCACTTCCTGCCTACCTGCTTCACATCCTGCACGGGTTTCCTGCTTGGCATCAGTTTGTCCAGTTGTAGCTCTTCACTCTTCACTCTCTCTCTTTGTAATATCTTCTGTACTTTTTATTATTCTTATGAACAAGGAGAGAAACACTTTGACTCTCATGATAAGCTACAAAGTCAGCATCAGGATAAGATTTGGACCATTGACTTTGGGGCAGACTCCTGAATTCCAACTGAGGTTTACAATTTCTTCTCTGAATATGTGAAACAAATAGTTGTTTTCTGAGAATGTTATTCTCAAAAAATGATCCATGTGAATTGCCCAGTTAGAGAGAGGAAAGGTTAAACTTCCTAGAGGGCTCTGGGCATTTGTATCCAGAGAGAGAGAGAGAGAGAGAGAGAGCAAACTTGGAACCTAAAGTCACAGAGTCCTTCAGTCATCTATCTGTGTGGCCTGGTGCGACCTATAGCAGGACCCCGAAGTCCTGGTGACCAGTCGCTGGGACTAGCTGCTGGTACAATGGTATGAGTAAAGGGGAAGATGGAGGGAAGGTGGAAGACAGGCTGAGGCAGTGTGGACTAAGGTGAGAATAAAAGTAGGGGTATTTAGCAAAAAGGAGTGGGGGCAGCTGTGTAGTGCCAAGGCTGGGGGAGTTGAGGAAAGAGAAAAAGGAAAGCACTGCTGTAGATTACAAATTGTACTTTAAAGGTGTTTAAGCAATATTGACTTCCTCTTAATTACATCTGGTTGTTGACTGTGTTGTTTGGACTGCAATGCTGTACAGAAGCTGGGCCACGTGACTTGCCAGGGTTTTTAAAATTTTTGTTTGTTTTTTTGCTTTAGGATTTCATTTCTTATCCACGATTTTATAGTTATCACTCACAGCTACACTTCTGATGAACAAAATCAAACCGATCTATGCCAAGGGCGCATTTTCACCACGACTGCCTGACCACTGGATGCAGAGTGTAAGGGAGGAGGGCTTCATTAGATGTGAGTTGTTATAGTCTTGGACTCAAAGTACAAAGTCGTTGGGGAGAATGTACAGTTGAGGACAGGATGCTGCAGGCAGACAGACGCGCATAGCATTATATGAAATTGCAAACTTGGAAGGAGTGTAGTTTTTTTTTTAAGATATTTTTATTGATTTCAGAGAGGAAGGAAGAGGGAGAGAGAGGTAGAAACATCAATGATAGAGAATCATTGATCAGCTGCTGCCTGCACACCCCCTACTGGGATCAAGCCTGGGACCCTTCAGTCCCCAGGCCGATGTTCTATTCACTGAGCAAAACCAGCCAGGGCAGGAGTGTAGTTTTTAATCTAAACTCTACGGATCCCCAATTTCATAAGCTACCAGAGTCTTTTGAGGTCAGCAAGAAGATATCAACCCGAGACCCCCTTGCAATGGCCGTCAGTTACTGCAATGCTGCCCCAATGGAGACAGGTTCTCTGCGGACTGCCTGGGCTGTTCCTATGCAACTTTAGTGAAACAGGCTTTCAATCCAAGTATGAACTTTCTTCCTCCAGAAACAACACATTTTCAGGAAGAACCAAGCCAGAGAACAGAGAAAAGACCTGAGTCATGGTATAAATACGCCAATAATATGGTGCCAGGATTCAAATCCTCAGAAGCTGAGAAATGTTCATGCCAAGTGAGAGCCCACACACCTGCAAGGCCGCTCCCAGCCACAGAGACAGCCGTCCCGCAGAGGACTGCGCACATCACAGAACAAGGGTGCGGAAGGTAGACAGTGGCTGAGACTGACAAGACTAACTTATGACCATATCAGTGGACAGGGGAAAATTGCCACAGCTAGGTGTTAAGAGCAGAGAACTCCAACAGTGATTCTCCATCAGAGCTATAAAATGAGGCTCAGAATGTCCAAAACCAAATCCCCAAACCCCAAAAATGCTGGATCAAAATAGTGGGAGTGCTGAAACCGGTTTGGCTCAGTGGATAGAGCGTCGGCCTGCGGACTGAAA
>NW_006284839.1:2960675-2974098 GCF_000327345.1 Myotis davidii | reverse complement strand
GAGATGTGCAGGAGGCAGCTGATCGATGTTTCTCTCTTATCGATGTTTCTAACTCTCTATCTCTCTCCCTTCCTCTCTGTAAAAAATCAATAAAATATATTAAAAAAATAGTGGGAGCACATTAGAGTCCAGATTCACTGAGCAATTTTGTAATTTATGGAAACCCATAGGAATTCCTGGAATTCTCTGTAAGTGAAGCTACTCGGGGTGTAGGGATGGAAGAAGGGTTTCCTGTCAGTACTTTCACAGTGAGTCAGAATACTGGAGCTGTGCTCAGTGATGGCCAAGAGGGCTCAGGCAGCCAGGATGCTGCAGGAAATCAGGTCGCTTGAAGTAATACCTTCCCTTCTCAAGCAAGGCCTAGGTAAGTGCAGTAATAAAGCTGCTTTATTCCCATTTGGGAGAGACTCCTGCAAGCTTCCCTGAGCTTGAGTTGGAGGCTGAATTTCATGACTTGCTTTCAATATGGTTGTGTTGCTATAATCATTCACTTGTGTCTCCTCTTTCATTGTGTGGTGGAACAGGGTAAGTAACCAGGCCTAGGCTATCTGCAATTTTAATGATTGGAGAGAGAGAGAGAGAGAGAGAGCGAGAGCGAGCGAGCTAGCTCTGCATTCAGTTAGAACAGTGATAAACAACTCATACCCCTCCACTCATGACAGGTAGAGAAATTAGGAAATACATCCTATTCCTCCCCATCTCAAAGTCACAGACCTTTGAGAAGGAAAAACTGCAACCTCCAACCACTATTTTAGCTGCAGGAAACTCTCCACTCCCTAAACACAAAGATTGCAAGAAGGGGCCTAATGGAACATCAGAAAGTTGTTTTTTGTGGGTTTCCATTCTCTTAGTCCTAGGACTGGTGGTGGAGGATCAGGAAGGACAGAGTGACTCTGTTCCCCTTGCCATACTCCCATGATAAACTTCAGCCCTCCAATGGCAGCAGAAATCATGAAGGCCCGGCAGGGATGAGAACATAAAATAGAAAAGTGTTTGTGGGAAGTTGGGGAGAGAAAAGCCACATGGGAGAGAATTTCAAACCACAGTAGTCTTCATGTAGCATAAGCCTAGGTCCGTGGTCGGCAAACAACATGCGGTTCTTTGGCCCCTTGAGTGTGGCTCTTCCTAAGCCTTAGGAGTACCCTAATTAAGTTAATAACAATGTACCTACCTATATAGTTTAAGTTTAAAAAATTTGGCTCTCAAAAGAAATTTCTTTCGTTGTACTGTTGATATTTGGCTCTGTTGACTAATGACTTTGCCGACCACTGGTCAAGGCTGAAACTTACCCAGTCTAAGGATTGTACTAAAGATATGTAGGACCAGCTTATGGAATACCATGATCAGGAGCTTAAATTTTGCCTGTAAGTTGGTGCTTCCACGATGTCATACTTTTTTGCAATGTATGTCATTAGGTAAACTGGAAAAAAAAGTTATGGCCAAATAAGTGGAAAACACTGGATTTCTGATAGCCTTTAATGTATTAATATGAATTTTGGATTTTCTATGAAGAGAAAGACTGCACTCTCTTGTAAATTTATCTTTAAAAATAGCCCATGAAACCTTTAATCTATTATAAAGTATATTCCTTAATTATTTTTCTATTTGGAAAAAGCTACAAGAGATAGGAGAGCCATTGAGAGAAATTCCTGCAAAACAGATTCCTGTTTTAGAAAAAACCCTCATGGTGTCAGGAAAGTGGATGGTTAGAGGAGAGAGAAGAGAAAGAGCAAAAGCAAGAGTAGAGGATAGGCAGTAATTGTAAGAATTAGTCAAGTGATGATGAGGTCTGAGCTGAGCCAGTATTAGCAGTACTGTGCAGGCACAAAAATAAGCACAAGTTTCTTAGATAAACTATATGCACATGGCTAAAAATAACAAAGTGAGGAAAAGAGCCATTTAGTTATTTCAGGCTATTGCTCCTGCCAGGGCACTCAATGATAGCAAACTCCAGACTGTGCATGAGACTGTTTCCTTGGAGTCTTATAGTCATCGAGCACATTTTATTCATGACCAACCAGCCCCTCTGAGTATGCTTCTCATATTTAAGGGTATGCATTTTCCATAAAACATTTCCTTTAAACAAAAGTTAGCCCCTTCATCTGGGACTCAATCTGTTCCATCGCTGCAGGGAAAACTAACCATGTTGAACATAACCGAGACATTATGCCACGCTCTGATGTGAATCCTAAGGTATTCTCAAGAATAATTTTGACTATATGTGGTTGTTCTCCTTTGGAAATGATTTCAGTATTCAAGTCCAGTGTAGGCTATAACTGTATTCACATGTAGCACTGAAGAGCACATATCAACCCTTTCTCTCTAAATCTGGTCATGCGATCTACAGCCCTAACTACACATAAGTAAGTAAATTTGCATCCTTTAAAGGGAGTGAGAGTTTGAATAATCCCTAGACAAAACCAGAAGCACTAAGGATATTTATCTTTCTCTGACTGGCTTATAGAATATGTGTAGAAATTGATTCTAAGAGGGGTTGGTCTAGGATGCATCAACCTAAATTTATTGACATAGATATCAGAGATTCTATATTAAGCATGCTAATCAAACAGGTGAGAGTAGTTCTAATTCTTTACTTAGCTGGTTAATGAAATCCTAAAATAAATATGATGTCCACATAATGTAATATGAAATACCAGTAGTTCTGTGTACTAAGGTAGAGAAAGGAGTCCAAAGATTGAAAAAAGAAGTTGTGGAGTAGCTTTGTCGTGTGCAATCTGACCAGCCATATTCATTTCCTAAATAAACTCCCAATAAGGCCCAGAAATGAACCATTTCACCAATGCCCTCATAAGTACAATGGCAAGAGGACTATCAGCATATCTGAAGATGAAAGAAATGTTGGTGTGAAACACTAAAGATGAAATGTGTCCTTTAATTTCAATGTGGATGAGAAAATTCTAAGGTGGCAAAAAAGAAACAAACAAAGAAACCCCACCCAATTATTATCAGATAATCACAAGAGGCTTGGCTACATGTGAGCCATGTGGAATATACTAAGTATACACCTGCCATCATAATCAGAATGTTGCGACTCACAGGGGTCTTGAACAGTCTTTGTTTGGTCATTGGATGCCTAGATCTGAAATGAATGTGGAGCCCACCAAGGTCCCACTACTTGATTTGTATCGACAAGAGCGAAAACCCAACAAACTTCACAGCTAGTTACTGGAAGCCCCATCAGAGTCACAGTCCCTTTTCCATTTTTCTGGCCTGAGTTACTTCATAGACTCAGAGCTCTGTCGTGAAGGCAGCCTGAGCCCCCACAACCTGCATTCCGATGCATATGCCTGCTTGCCACAACCCCCTTTCTGTTAGTGTCCTAACTAGCCTTGCAGAACCTGTTTATCAGCAGGGGCCATCACAAGCCCCCACAGAAGATTTAACTGCTGGCGCCAGCTCCCTTGGGCAGCTGGTTGTAATCTCATTTCCCCCATTCCAACCCACGGGGGCTACAAAGCCCACGAAAAGTCCAGAAACCTGGTCCATATTTAGAAGACAAAGAAACTAAGGGGATGAAAGGGAAAGCCCCCCTAATCTCAGGCTTTGGAGTCTGACTCCCCTGAGTCACCGCACTAGTGCATCTACAATAAAGCGTTTTTCCCAAATCTTCCGTGTGCCCGTTGTGTGTTTTCCGATCACCTGGTAATTTCTGCAACACCTTGAAGTGAAGATGATATTGAGAAAATATCTTGGGGAATGAGGAGGCATTAAAAGGAAAAATGGACCCACTTTGGGAACTTGGGAAATTTAGGGGTTGAAAAAGCAATGTAAGACTTTGGGGATACGCTATATATAGTTAAGGGTATTTTTTTTCTACTGGTTTTTAGAGAAAGTGGAAGGGAGGGAGGGGGAGAGAAAGAGAGGAACACTGATGTGAGAGACACACTTTAACTGTTTGCCTCCTGCACACACCTGGATTAGTGCTTGGAAAGAACCTGCAACCCAGGTACATGCCCTTGATTGGGAATTGAACCCGAGACTCTTTCGTGCATGGGCCAATGCTCTACCACTGAGCTACACCAGCCAGGCTGGGGCTATATTTTTATATTTATCATTGCTCCAGCTAATATTTTAGTTGTTACTTTGCCTATTCTTATACAAAGTGCTACCATTAACATTTTATTCTTTTAAAAATACATTTTATTGATTTTTTTACAGAGATGAAGGAAGAGGGTAGAGAGTTAGAAACATTGATGAGAGAGAAACATCAATCAGCTGCCTCCTGCACACTCCTTACTGGGGATGTGCCCGCAACCAAGGTACATGCCCTTGACCAGAATCGAACGTGGTACCCTTCAGTCCACAGGCCAAAGCTCTATCCACTGAACCAAACCAGTTAGGGCTGACATTAACATTTTAAACTGTTTTCTAATAAAACAAAAAACATTTCAAAGGGTTGTTTTCAAAATCTTGAAGATAAGCATGTAATATATTAGAATACCTATAAAATGGCCACTCTTTCTTTATCCATTTCATTATTTACGAGAAATGACCTTGTCTATAACTTAGCAATTTAGAGTTTTCTTTCTTGAATGTTGTGGTTACTTATCTTTTCAAAGATTATTTTTTTGAATGCCAGATGAGTCTGCATTACAATCAGATTCTTACCTGTCTGCTCAGATGGAATGTTTTCCTTCGCATTTGGAGAAAATGTTAATTAACACATTAGGAATGTATTTGGTACATTTAGTTGAAAATGCAAACAGTCTAATCTCCTATTCATTAGAGCCTTTTGTCTGAATCGTTCAAGTGAGTAACAGGTTGCACTGAGACATCACCGAAACGATTCAGTTATCCTGAAAGTACTTCTTTTGTTTTTTCTGGTAAGAGTTATATATTATGAATTACTCAAATTGCATTTTCATTTCATCACCATGGCAACTACCATAGCAACACTTGAAAGGATGGCCATGTTAATTACTTCACTGAACAAGAGATTCTGGTCACATTTTCTGTGCTGAACTTAGCCAAGAATGTTAACAGCATTCATAGAACATCAGAGATTTTGTAGTTTGGGGCTTTATACTGATGTTGGAGGAATGCTGGTGTGAAGAAGTGAAGTACATTGAGATGGCTGGACTCAGTTTTCCCCTTGGGTTCTATTCCCTTTCTCCTCATCATTTATGTTTTTCCTTTCCTTTGAGTGAGCACAACTGGAGGACAGAAAGGGAAAGTCATTTATCAAGTACCTACTGTGTGCTAAGTGCTATGTCTATGATCAATTTAATCTTCCCAACAGTTCTATGGGTAACCATTATTTTTTCTCTTGACAGATAAGAAAACCGAGGCTCAGATAAATGAGTTAATCCAGTTGTTAAAATAATAAATAGTTATAAACTGCTCTTTCAGCAGCATGGACTAAACCAATAGAATTAGTATAGCTGAGATTTTACACCAAGTCTGTCTGACTCCAGAACCCATGCTTTTTATACTTTATTATTTTGTCCCTAGGCAGCGTTGAGTTGTAGTGTATCTTTCCCACCGGTAGAGTTAGTTGTGGCTGGAGGAAAGGGGGCATGTTTTTCCATATCCACAATCAGAACGGGGTGTAGAACCTACTCTAGAAGGAAACAGAATCCGTGGTGGAATATTATCTACCATGGGAAAAACCCTCTTCCAAAATAATACCCTTTTCTCCACGGTTCATGAGGGGAAAGCCTTCTCAAATGCAATCAGACCCCAGGGTTAAACTACAAACAAAAATGCAACTTTTCTTTCTTCTTCTTTTCTGCTTGCACTGTCCTCTGGTCAAATTCAATGCCTTTCCTTTCCTGGCATTGAATATCCTGTTTTCACTTTCCTCCATCCTATCCCTATATCTGAAACACTCTCCCTTCCTTCTCCTTGTTCTTTCTGTACCTGGACATCTTCTACTCATGCTCTGGGTCTCGGGTTTCTGACATCTTTTTCTCTGTGTAACCTTGAGGCCCACACACTAGGTTAGGGGTCACACAGCACCTATCACAGTGGGTCATAATTGCCAGTTGCACTTGTCTGAATCCCTTAATGATTGTCATTTGTCCGAGGGTAGGAGCCATATCCTTCCTTATTTATCATTGTAGCCCCAACATTCGAGGGTGCCAGGCTCACTGCAATTACTCATTAAATATTTGTTGGAAGAAAAGAAAAAAGGGAGGAACGGATAAAGGAATGGAGAGAGGAAGGAAGAAAGGGAGGGAGGAAGAATGAAATCCTTAGGATGGCTCATTATTCTTTCTGTGTTTAAATGGCTTTGAAATGCTCTGAGGGAATTTGCTCCTCTGCCTAGAGCAGTGTGGTTCAGTTAAATGTCTGCAGCAAGAGACATCTTCTGTATGTGCACTATCCAATATAGTTGTCCCTAGCCATGTGGAGCTATTGAGCATTTGAAATGGGCCCAGTGTAACTAAATAATTGAATTTTAAATATGGTTTTATTTTAAATTTAAATAGCCCACCTGGTTAGTGGCTACTGAATTGGACAGTGCAGGCCTAGAGGAGCCCTCAGCCCCACCACTCTTCCCTCACCAGTTCCGCGCCCCGCTGCCCAATATTGTGGACCTTATTCATTGCAATCTTCCTATCGTTTTTAGGAATTTCTCTACAATTCTTTGTTGCCATGAGGACAGCAGAAATAAAATAAATGCCGCACATGGAAAGCCATTTGCTCTTCATATTCAACAGCCTTAATGAAGGTGATTTTGATCCGACACATACTGCTTGAGTGGTTTCTATCCATACCCTCCAGAAATGTGTTTCCCCAAACACTCTCTGTAATAGTGAAATGGGGAAATAATCAAATAGCTTCTCAAACTATGCCAAATGCTCCAAAATCAGCTAAAAAATGTAACCAAGGTTTAATTTGAACACTGCTCTTCATTCCTTTGGCATGCAGAGAAAACAACGGGCTGCAGAATAGCAGAAGGCAGGTAGGGAGAGAGGCCAGAGAAAAGCACGGAAATGAGTGTCCAATCTTTGCCTCCTTACACAAAGCTGAGCAATGATCACCCCACAATTATCATTATTAAAGAATTAGCAAGCAGATAGGGGAGAGCACTGTCCTAAGAGTCAGGAGTCCTCTCCTACACAGCACAGACTTGCTTGGGCAAGTTACATAATCTCTCAGTACCTCAGTATTTTTCTTTTCTAAATGGGGGTAGTGGGGGATATACCACTCTTCTTATGTGGTTAGGTTTATGCAAGTTTCAGAGGAAACAGTATATGACAAAAAGAGATGCAGTATAAGTTATTCTTACTATTACACAAGAGGAGGCAGCTTTAAAATCTTGCCACTCTATGGCTAATAAAAATTCAGGAAAGAGGAGGAAAAGAAAAAGACTAGCCCTGGCCAGTGTAGCTCAGTGGTTGAAGCCAAAGAGTCTCAGGTTCAGTTCCTGGTTGGCGTGCATAAGGGAGGTAAGGGAATCAATGTTTCTGTCTCACCTCTCTCTCTCTCTCTCTCTCTCTCTCTCTCTCTCTCTCTAGCTCTCTCTCTCTCTCTCTCTCTCTCTTCCTCTCCCTCTCTTCCTCCCTATTTTTCTCTCTCTAGAATGAATAAAAGACATTTCCTTGGTGAGGATTAAAAACACAAGAATATATTATTTATACTTCTTAATAGCAATACTTGCCTACTTACCTACCTTAGCATTAAAATTTACCTGAAATTTTACTCTTATCAGTATTGTTGCCCTGGAGTCTGGTACTGTATAATGTCATACTAAGGACCAGATTAGGTCTTGGTTGGATTGGTGTGAAGGGGAAGGGAGCTAGCTGCACAGCATTGGAAATCAAAATAGGGTGATGACTATAAAGAGAGCACATCTTTGGATCTCATATATTTCACAAGTATCTCCTTCAACTTCTATATTATGCTAACTTCCATCTCTGAGTAGGTGCCTACTTACTCTGAAATGTTATGGTCCATTGCTTGCACCAAAGTTTTTCTTTAGTTTTGAGAGCTGTATCTACCCAAGAAGTTCAATTAATCTTCCAATACACATCCAGCAATCCACTGGGTGCGCCATAAAATGAAAGAAAAAGCCCTCAAGAGGCTTACAGTCTGGAAATGGAGCTCATGTGCATGTAGATGACACAATGAGATAACATACAAGGAAAAATAGGCTCTGCCCATGTGCAATTTTAAACTTCTAGACTCTCTAATAGCTCCCAGAATACTGTAATTAGAGCATCCATTTTCAATGGCATTTCTACTTTGAATAGAAAAAATATTGACATTCTGTGGGTGAAAATTCAGATTTACAAGTTTTATTTCCAGAACAAATAAAACCACCAGAAAATGACAGCCTACACACTAATTACACATGAAGGATTCTATTAGGTTAGGTCAAACTAAATGACTATTGTATTCAACATATTTCTAAATTTATTTTAATAAAGTGTATTTATTCATAGCATGGTACATACTGTGTGGGAAGATATATTTTCTGATATATTTCGATGAAATGAATACTACTCAGCCATAAGGAAAAATGAAATACTGCCATATGCAACAACATAGATATATCTTGAGATTATCATGCTGAGTGAAATAAATCAGATGGAAAAAGTCAAGAACCATATAATTCCACTCATATTTGGTATATAAAACTGAAAAATAACAAATGAACAAATATGACAAACAAAAACTCTTACACAGACAACATGGTGGTGACCAGAGGAGAAGGGGTGTTGAGGTAGGTAGTAAAAGGTAAAGATGGTCAAATATATGGTGATGAAAGGAGATTTGACTTTGGGTGGTAAATACAAAATGCAATATATAGATGCTATAGTATAGAAATAGATGCTATATTATAGAATTGTACACTTGAAACCTATATAATTTTATTAATGAATGTGACACCAATAAATTTAATTTTAAAACTTTTAAAAAAGAATACATCTCCATTAAATAGATCTAGTATTATTAAAATTCATATACACAAGCTATGACCCAAATGAAATGAAGTACTCCCAGTTTCCTTAGGTTTGTACTAAGACTAACTACATCTACCTAATCAGCAATGACCCAGGTGTGTGTGTGTGTGTGTGTGTGTGTGTGTGTGTGTGTATACACACAGTTGCTTCCTGTGTTCATTTACTCATTCTTTTATACACCCATCCACTCATTTATCCATCATGGAAGAATCTCGATATAGAGAAAAAACAGGTAGTTAGAACTGGACAGATCTGGTCTTGAATTAAAACTCTACTGTTTAATACTAATTATGTCCCTTGCCTTGGTTTCTCATTATAAAATAGAAATTAATATATAGATCCATATAATATCTTACTGATAAGTGATTGTAGTATTATAGAATATACTAGTTGATGTAGGGACAGTTATTTTACTTTAATATATAATTATCTAATCTTGGCTTAGATAAGAAAAAGTAAACCAGTTACTAACCTTATACTGAGGAATTCTTTCTGAAAAATAGTAATATAATCACATATCCTCCATTAGAAGAAGAGAAATACCAGCCATGCTAATTGTCAGCACTTAGAGAATGAGTGTTTTGGTTTCCCACAAACTGTGGATGAGATCATTTTAGACTAGTCAGCACAGTTTCCCTTTAGGCATTCTGATTTCCAGTATGCCAAATCATGTATTCCTAAGTAAATTAAAATAGTTGAAAGCCAAGTCTCCATTTTGTAAAATAATAAGTTCAGGGGTACCATTGAGAACCTACCCTTGTTCTGGCAGAGCGGCCAGGGAGTAGTGCTAACTCAGTGCTTGTCTTTTTGTTCATCTGATATTTTGACAATTTATTCAGACTTCTTTGAGAAGATGCAAAGTAATGAAAACTTTGGTATTCAGCAGTAACCAAGTCTCAACATAAGAGGAATCTTTAGTATCACTCTGTGCCCATCTCTCTCCATCCTAAAAAAGCCAAAGGCAATCAATGCCATTTCTACACTTTCTTTTGAGTCCAGAACCCCCCAAAATAGACCTTTTCCTAGTATTAGTAGATATTTAACTCAGTCCAAATATGTGATGGATGCAGGAGATTGAAACTAGCATATATAAGTAGCTTGGGTTAAACTCAGAAGCCATTTTTTAAAAAAGAAAAAAGTAAAGTGCCTTACAGAATGACTGGTATATAATAGAAACAACAACAGGTAATTAGTTTTATTTCCCAAACTTTGACTGAGTCCCTATTATGTGCCATGTACCATCCATCCTTGACCAAATAAAAGTAGGTTCCTGCTCTCGAGGGAGCTATAGGTGCTGGAGAAATTCACTGAAAGACATAAATAGCATGAGTTTGATAAATGTAATAATAAAGGCATAACATACTATGACCTCAAATAGAAAGGAGGAGCCATTTAAGATGACAGGACACAGGAAGTTTCCTTTGAGAGAGTGCATTATTCTCAGGACTGTGAATGACATGGGGTTAATGACACTTCAGTTCATGTTTGTCCTGTGTTGGACCCTGACATAATGTCTGAGTCGGAGGATCTCTCCCCTATCAGTAAAACACGGTTTGGTAGTAAAACAGTAACAGAAATCCTGGTTTTGATACCCTCCAAGCTGTCCGCTTTCATTCACTGTTTTTTTTAATCTCTTCATCAAAGATATCTAATTAAGCCAGATTAACTAGGAAGCTACAGCTTCACAGACATCTCAGGGGACAGCGCATCCTTGCCAAATACCTGAGTGGGCAAGAAAGACCAGCTTTCTGATTTGGAGGAACAACCAGTCATTCACCTGGATTACTTGGGGTTGGGGGGAGGGGGGCGGTGGAGAACTGAAAGGGGGCAGTTCCTTTGCTGGGTGTATGCACAGAAGCCAAGATGGTACAGGGGAGGTCCTTCTACTAAGCATGCCCAAAAGCCAAATGAGGAAGCAGAACTTTGAGGCATGCACAGCAGGAGCCACAATAGTGACCATAGCGGGGAAGAGTCTAGTCTAGAAAATCTGGGGAAAGGATTGGATAGGTTAAGGGCATGAAACCCCAAAGATCCAGGGAAAGGACTGGATAGGGGGAGGGTCCAGCTCAAGCCTGGGGAGAATTAGGAAGAAGATGGATTACTTTGAAAGAAAGCTTACCCCTTCCCAAACCCAAGGAAATATAATCAAAGCTTAATAAGGAGCCTTCCGGTACTCTCTCTGTGGCAGCCACCTGGGCCAAAACCGAGTGCTGAGAGTGGGCTGGACAGGAACAGAGACGGTGCTGGACTACTGCAGCCTGGGATGCCAGGCCAACAGCAAGGCAGCTCTGGGTCCTGGCCCTCCTCCTGGGCGTGGGAGGACAAGAGTGGACCCGCAGCCCCAGAGGCTGGACTTCTGCAGCAAGTTGGAGCCACCTGGTCATGGACGAGGCAGTGAGGCAGCCTTTTCGGGGTCATCTGTGCCCTGCACACCCTTCCATTAAATCCTGTCACTATCCTTTAGATGCTCCTATGCGTGTATCCCTGAAATGCTTGTCCTTTGAGACAGTGGAAGAATCCTATTTCTAGATTTGGTCTGGCAGACCTGCCTTGGTTTCAGTCCATGTCCAATAACACCTACAATGTGTTAGGTACTATGTAATCAGCATTAATAATAAAACATATATCTATTCTCTTCTATTATTTGCAATAGATAATAACAAGTAAATAAATAACTTAATAATTGGAAACATTAATAACAAAACCCTATAAGCATGCTTTTGCAAATAATAAAAGAGTCTCTGGAGGAAGAGAAAATAGGGCATTTGTGGAGGCCTCTCCAGGAGCTAGTGTTCACTGAAGGCAAAGGAGGACTAAAGAGTGAGAAGAGTGTGTGCAGACGTGGCAGGGAGAGCATTTCAGGAGAAGCAGGAGCATGAGCTAAGGCCCTTGGGTGGGGAACAAGTTTGGCTGAAGCGCCTGAAAGTCAGCCAGTGAGGATAGGAGTTTGTTAAGGAAAAGGTAACACGAAACCCTCACTCAGAATTCATGTACATTCATTAAAAAATATTCTGTATTCAGCTCAAGTGAGAGTAATACCAAGTTACTGAAATAATATGATGGGATACATCCTCTCTCTCACCTCCACCTACCCTCCCTCCTCACTTCGACCACTCTGCTCTTCCCTGAACTCTGCTGTTCCCTGAACTCACCAGGAAGGTGATGCCTCAAAGCCCTTGTGTCTGTCAGAATGTTTGTTGCCTAAATCACCCCCTAGCTCAGTCCCTCACCTTGTTTTAGTCCTTGCCTTCTCAGTGAGACCTTCTCCACCCATCCCACCTAAAATTGATCCTATTCGGACCCTCCCCCAGCCTACTTTATTTTTCTCCATTGCATTTATTCTCTCCTAAAGGACTGTAAAATATCTTAATTTATTCTGCTTACTCTCTGTTCTCTGGACTATAAGCTCTATGAAGGCAGGTCACTTCTGTATCCCTAGCTTCCAGAATAGTGCAATAATAGGCATTCAAAGATATTTGTTGAAAAACCTCACTCAATCTTTTCAATGCAGGATGCAATGACTAGCTAAAAGTAATGGTGAATAAGTTCTCATAGAGTTACAAAATTCATTCCACCAACAAATTAAAATCTTGTATTGATAAATACCCACATATTTTTTTCTGCTCATAAAAATCAATATAATTTATTGAAACTAGTAATTTTCTTACTAGTAATGATATATCATTTGCATTGTGACAATCATATCCATTGATCAGGTTTCAATTTGAAATTCCAAAACAGGGTATTAAAATAAAAAGTTCAGAGATTTAATTATCTTCTAAAAATTGATGTCTCTTATTTTCTGGCATTATGACACACAGTGTACATTTTAATGAATTTTATATTCAAAGTAAAATGAGAAAATGGCCTGAATATATATATATATATATTGCTGTCACTTAAAATTAAAAAAAAACAAAAACAAAAAAACAACACCACCAAAACAGAATGCAAGCTGAGAGATTTGGGGGTGTGTGTTTTTTTTTTGGTCTGGTTTTCTACTCTCTCTAAGAGATAAAGTGCAAAATAGAGCAAAACTGAAAGAAACACAACTAGCCAGACAGATATGTCTCCTTGCTGAACTCTGGACATTTAAACTTCCCACTTGGGGCACTTATTTGAACTTGATGTCTTCAGCCAGAAGCCTCCCAAGCTGTGGGATAGATGAGAAAACTACACAGTAGCACACCCCTATGTGGTCTCTTTAACTACTTGTCTTGGGTAATATAAGGTGTCACTTTTATTCTGTTGAATTTTAAACTCCCTTCTCCACAAGAATGCTTTTCACCCACAGGACAGAAACCCTCCGTTTGCTCTAGTTATGTCAAGTTAGATCTCAGAAGCCCTCTTCTAGAACGTAACTGGAAGGGTCAGGATGCCAATCCAAGCAAGTCAGCTACGGCAGGGAGTGAATGCAGGTGGGATGCTGGCTCTGGGGAGTGAACAAGTGGATAAGAGCAGCAGTTGCGGGCAGAGTGAGACCTCCACCC
>NW_006284839.1:2958345-2960647 GCF_000327345.1 Myotis davidii | reverse complement strand
GAAAGAGGCCACGTGCCTTTGTCCTTGACCTTTGAGGCATTCCATCGTATGGGAGCACACAGGCACAGAATTTTCTGGACCCAACCTCTGCTACTGACATTTCCTTGGCACCCATAAAAAATTATGGTTGATAAAAAAAATATGGTTAGATTTAAAGGCCCAGTAAACCCAAATCGGGGAAAAGCATCTTTCAGAACTACAGCATCTGTCCTTCCAGGGAAGTACTGGACTGGATCTAATGACAGAGATTAATCTCTACAACTCCAGTGCTGGCATTGCTTCACAACCTGATTAAAAACTCTAGCAACGTGATCCTTTCTGTGTGTTTGACAATCCCTTTCAGTGACAGAAATATCCTCATCGCTCTGGTAGCTTTATCTTCATGTAAATGCTTCCCAAGTGATGCTCAGCTCAATACCTTCCACCCAGGAACCCCCTGAGACATGCCCAGTGATCAATGCATAAATGAGTGAATGGAGGAGCAACAAAGGAGCCTCCCTTTCCTGGCAAATGTTAGCATTTCACTCTGACAAGCAAATAATGAAGCTTTCCAAGAGAATGTTTTACAACTTGTTTTTTCTAAAGGGTTTTGATACAAAGGTTCTTAAAGAAGTTAAACGTCTTTTTAAAATAAAACAGAACAATTTAACAACAATAAAATAATTTTCTTTCTGTGTCATATTATCCTGTAAATTCAGAGGAACAACTGCTATTGTGCCTGCCATGTAACCACAGAGCTGACAAAAAGGGTTTATTTCAGAAAACAAAACAAAACAATTCTGAAAATCCCACCCAATCCACCTGTATAAACATGGCTGAGGCTAGAGAATGACCCCAATCTGAGATCATGCCAGGGTAACTTGGGGAGCCACAACTCAGCCTATTTATTATGCATGCACTGGATTGTATCCCCCAAAATTCATATGTTGAAATATCAACCCTCACTATGTCAGGATGTTACTGTATTTGCAGACAGAGCCTATAAAGAGATAATTACATTAAAATTAGGTCAATCAGGTGGGCATAATTCAGTATGACTGGTATCCTTATGAGAAGATATTAGGGCACACACAGGTAGAGAGGCAGGACCATGTGAGGACACAGGAAACAGGTGGTTATCTATAAGCAAGGAGAGAAGGTTCAGAAGAAATTAACCCTGCCAATACCTGGATCTTGGACTTCCAGCCTTAGGACTATGAGAAAATAAATTTCTGCTGTTCAAGCCACCCAGCCTGTGGCCCTTTGTTATGGCAGTCCTAGCAGACTAATACACAGTGTCTTCATCTTTCTCTCCCCAAGGGAGAAGGGGATACACTGGATTTGGAACCCCTTTATTTCCCTCACTAGGTAGGATCACTGGTAACTAGCTTGAAAGCTGCCGCCTGTCACTGAACCTGTAGGTTACCTGATTATTTGATGCTGCCAGAGTAAGAAAGGGGATAGGAGACAGGGTGAAGCTGAAAGGAAACCACCCATGACTTGAGATGGGAGCACATTTGAGTCTCCTGCAGGCTGAAGGAATGCCACACAAAGTAGCTGGCTTTCCTGAGAAGATCGCCCACTAAAGCAAGGGAACCCCATGACCACCCATGCCAGGGAACACCCCAGGAAAATGCTCTCACCTGGAGAAGCCCCTGAATCAGTAAGCGCTGAACTGTCCTCCGCAATCCCGCGTCCAGGACATGGATGGCACGAGGACAAATAAGCCAGCTAGGAACAGACACAAAAGCCTCAGCGACCCACTGAGGCTTCATAGACGGCCCTCCTTTCTAGGGACCAATTGCACGTCCAGGTTGTCATCTGTGTTTCTGACCAACCAGCTATGGATTGAAGGCTCCCATGACGCCCTCCATGGGCTGTATTAATTTGCTAGAATGGCTCACAGAACTCAGAGAAACATTTAACCTCCCAGCCAGATGGAAGAGATACATAGGGCAAGGTCTGAGGAAAGGATGTGGAACTTCCATGACCTCTGAGTGCATCACTCTTCCCAACTCTCTGCATGTTCACTGACTTTGAAGGTCTCCAAAACCCATCCTTTGGGGTGTTTATGGAGGTTTCATTATGTAGACATGGATGATTAAATCAATGGTCATTACTGATTAAACAATCTCCACCCCCACTCACCTCCTAGGAGTTCTAAACCCTCTAATCCAGCGGTTCTCAACCTGTGGGTCGCGACCCCTTTGGTAGGCGAACGATCTTTTCACAGGGGTCACCTAAGACCATCCTGCATATCAGATATTTACATTACGATTCATAACAGTAGCAACATTACAGTTATGAAGTAGCAACGAAAATA
>NW_006284839.1:2922227-2958290 GCF_000327345.1 Myotis davidii | reverse complement strand
CATAATTTTAATGAAGAGAAAAGGACTTTGCTGCTTTGTTTTCTATGTAGGAACCAATGTTTACTTAGCCAATTACCCACTGTTAACATAGAAGTATTTTAGCATTCAAATGACTAGTTCAGTATTGATAAAGAATTTCTTGAAATTGTGTCAGAGCCCACACTAGCATATTACTTTGGTTAAAATGGCTTATCAAGCATCCTCTATAGTACTCGAAGTTCAAAGTCATCTCTCCAGCAGCTTTAGGACTTGTTCTCTAACTCCAAAGACCCATAAGTAAAATTGTGAGAGACTCATGCAGCAGATCCCTGACCATATCCAATCGGGGCACTTCCTTAGGAATTGCACTCTCCCTCCTCCAACCCAAGTAGCAGTATTAAAAGCTCTACATTTTTAAAAAACAAATGAGAAACAACTGCTTTAAGAATGAAATGTCATCTATAAAGAACATGTATTAGACTAGTCACAGGTGTTAAAACAGAGATTTTAACATTCTCATTTTATCAATTTCTCTTTCTCTGAACTGCCCAGCATCCTCTTGCTAAGCCTGCACAGCTAGAGGATAGAAACAAAACATTAAAATCTCTGGAGAAAGATCTTGATCTGTGGTCACTGGGAAGAAAAAGAAGAAGTAAATGAGGCAGACATCTGGGATTGGTGGCTGGGAAGTCCTGTGTTTCCTTGGCACCGTCTACCAATCAAGGAGAAAGGTTATCTATATTTCCCTTCCCTGCAGAAAAGTACAGGAGACAAGAAATCGAGTGTGCTGCCAATCCTCCACTGACTTGCTGGCAAACTCTGATCATCCTGGAGAATTCCTGTTGAAAATCCAACGTAAATATGCTACTTCAGCAAGTATGATTATAAAAGATAATTTAATATATCCACAACCATGCTTGTTAGGAATGCTACATCCCACAATAAATACTAAATATACTTCTTCCTTGAAACCTGTAAATTTTATCTGCTCCTCTGTAAATATTGGAGGGTGCTCTCTCTTTTGTCCCTGGAGGACTCAGTGCTTGCCCTCTACTGCCAAGCTTGGGTTTCCTAAGGACAGATTATAGGAAGCGCTCAAACATATTACATTTACCCTTAAATAAGCCTTTTCCCCAAAGTTCTGGCCCTTTTCTACCTCGATGAGCTGGAAAGCTCCATGCTGAAGAGTTAAGATTCCTACCTGGCTTATGTACCACCATTTCTCACTATTGAGCCCATGACAAATTTTAATAAAAAAATTTTCACACATCATATATACAGACTAGTGCATATATAAATATAGTTACATAATTATATAAAATTATCACCAGTTTATGTTCTACCCAGGTTGAGAAGTAGAACATCAATGGTACCTTAGAATGTTCTTCCTGGTTGTTGTCATGTTCCCCTGCTCTCAGAGAAATCCACTGGGCTTTGGTTTTTGTTTTTAAATGTTAAGCATTTTATTTTATACCAGGTAAATCGAATAATTCAAACTTTTCCCCCCAGCCTATACTCAATCTCCCTCTCCACTTTTCTTCCCCATGAATTACTTTCAATGCATTTTAGGGCTTGCCAAATGCTAAACTTTGGAGCCATTGCTTATATGTATGTTCTTGCAAACAGCTCTGAAATCACATCCCATTTCGAGAATTCTCTTATTTGTTAGGTATCCAATGTTTTCAGGATGACTATGCCCTTAACATTAGTTCTTAATTCTCTCTCTCTTTTTTTTTGGGGCGGGGGGGGGGGGGCGGATTGCTCAAGTACATGAGAAAATACTGTCTTTGCAATGTACTTCAACTAAAGCTTATCTGACAGAACTATAATCATGTCAACACTACTCCCAAGGATGATTTGTGCTACCCACTTGTTTTCTAGTGGTGGTTGTGTGCTGTTGTGATAATCATTTTTTTCCTTCACCTTGTAGTTTTTTACCTACATGCACATCTCCAAACAATATAGTGCTTGTTGCCTGTTTTGACCTTTACACAAATGAAAATGCATTGTATGTTGGTTTTTTGTTTTGTTTTGTTGTTTAGACTTGCTTCACTTGCTCAATATAATTTTGTGATTTTTTTCAGTTAATGCATGAAGCTATGATTTATCTATGGCCATAATATTTCACCATATAAACTACATTTATATATCAATTTTGCTCTTGATGGACATTTAGGTTGTTTCATGCTTGAGCTATTACAAACAATCCTGTTATAACTGTTCTTACATAAATCATTTGGTGCCCATTGCAAGGGTTTTACTAGGGTAGATAGCTAAGGGTAGACTTGCCAGACCAGAAGACACACACTTTACTTTATGAGGTAATGCCAAAGTGGTTGAACCAATTATACTTAGCTTTTCAGAGTCAAAAGCAACCTCTATGCAAGAGACCTACCCAATCTCCAAATACATATCCTTAGATAAGACTACATAAGATGTTTTTAAAAACAGTGAAAAGAAGTTGAAAGTATCCTTTCCATCTTCCAACCAAAATGTTTTCCTTTCTTATCTTATTACTTCTAATATGCCTCTTATCTTTGCCCAAATATTACCAATAAGAGAATGGGAAAAAGATACGGAGATTAAGAAAAAAAAATACATAAACATTCCAGAACTTTATTTTTAGCACCAAAACATCTACAATTTTTCAGCCTTGCGTGTCACAGAAGATACTGAGGACTTTCCTGCCTTGTAAGGAGAAGGGGCTCTGAGGAGCAAATACAAGGTGGAGGATCAGGCTGAATTTTGTTAACATGTACCAGGAAGCATAGTCCTTAAGTTACTCAAATCCAGAGCAACCTAATGACCAAAGCCAAGGAAACAGCAGCTTTTTCCTCTTTTCCAGCACAGCAGAAAGGTTGTCCCCATAATGCAACTGTCTCCATAGTCCATAATATAACCTCTTGCATCTTTAAGATCAGTAAATGAATTGCCTAAACTGAATCCAACTCACTTAGTGATTGTTTGGAAGTGCCCAGTTATATTCCTCTTTGAACTCGATGTGTGACTTGGGAAGCTCACTTTAGCCACAATCCCCTCACTAGTTAATGGGGGCATAGGGCCAGATGATTTCTGAGGTTTCACTGTACTTCAGTATTGTATGATTTTTACTTTTCTTATCTCAGGCTTGAGTGCCACAGGTCAGATTGACTCCCTAATTTAAGGTCTGGTTTTATGTGGGTCATTTATAATTATTCTTGCAAGCATTTGCTATAGCTCAGCAACTGCCACCTTAATCTAAGAAGCCAATGATAACCAAGTAGGTAGCTGAATAAAGCCAGATTACTGCTCATTTCTTTACTCTTGTCAGTCCCTGCATAGTGGCATTGAGATGGGAAAGGCTGTGGTGGATACTATTGATTGGCTCTCAGCAGCCATTTCCTTTTCTTAATTTTGACAGACCCCATGTGGGTCTTCTGTAATGTGCCGAGTTGGAATCGTAGCAAGCTCATTTTCTTTCCTGATTCCATGTAGAATGAGCATATGACTGCATCCTGGCCAACACAGCGTAAGGGGAAGACTGCTGTGTATTTTAGGATTTTTTTTCTCTGTGATAAAAGGCAGAGGTATAAAAGGAGATGATGACCTGATCCTGCCACCCCTTCCTTCCTGATTTTAGATTTTGTCCTGTAAGGACACGATGCTTAGAGCTGCTCTAGCCACTTGGCAATATGAGGAAAGGCATCATTGGAATGATGAAAATACAGCTGAAAGAGAGAAAGAGAATTCCATGACATTATTGAGCAGCTGAACTACCCCTGGAACCACCAACTTTCATGTAAATCTTTATGTCAGATTAATAAACCTTTATTCTTTAGGAAACACTTATAGAAGTATTCTTGTACATACAACCTAAGACACACTTCCTCATATAAGGGTCTAACATGTCTACGTGACATTGCTCTGAAGATACAGTTGCCTCCAGGTCTAGCTTCATGGTTGATGAGATGACTAATTCCCTGAGATGTGGATGATTTGGTTATCTCCTCCTCCTAGCACTGGTTTTAGGCAAATTGCTAAAATAGATGATTTATACCATCAATATTCCTTAATGCTCTCCTCAGCTGAGTTATCTAGTAGGAACATGCTTGGGGTACAAGCAAAGAAAATGCATGAAACATAAAAGAAGTCTGGCTTTGATAAATACTCCAGATTATACAATAAGAAAATCTGAAAATAACTTATTATATCACATAGATGTAAGTTTTATGGATTGCATTAAAATGTTGCTTTGAATTTACGTAACTGTGGTAGAGATTTCCAGTGCACAATCTCATTTGGTTTTGCTCTCCTTCCTTGGACTACTGGAAGATGGTAGTCAGGGTTAATAAAATGTTTGTTGTCCTTCCCTGTCCCTGTTACACTAATGTATATTGGGAGGGCGAGAGGCTAGATAAACTTGACTCTTTAGTTCCTAGGTCACAAGGCCAAGACATGCCACTTTGGACACGATGGAGAAGACTTTCCATGTCTCCTACAGATCTTCTACTCTGAGAAGGATGTAGTCCATGGATGGGACTGTAACTCGTCTTCCTAAGGCAGCGATTGAGTATGTTTTTCATGTAGACAGAGGAATAAACCAATTATTTGGTGATCCAAAAGGCAGACTGCAATAGAGATTACTTGTGTTTAGCCGTATCCTTTTCTCCCCTCCTTCCTGGGAAGGTTAAAATTCTCAGTCACTTTGTAGTTAGGGGGAGTCATATATTAGCTCTAGCCAGTGAAAGAAGAGGAATGATATGAATCTCTTCTGGGCCAAAGAATGTTAAAGCTAGTGTCATCTTCATGGTCTTATCTCCCACGTCAATAACTAAAGAGGTCACATTGTAAAATACTATAGTGGCCTACAACACAGGAAAACCTTCCAAGTCGATGGAAAAGAGTGCCTTCTACCCCGTATTAGACTTTACATGAGATTGTGGTTCTAAACCACTGAGCCTTTGGAAGTTTTTTTGTTATTATAGGAAAACTTACTATATTCTGAATAATATAATAGCATAATCAGAAAGGAGGAGCCAACACCTTTTACAGATTTAGGGCCACCTTCCTAGGCACAGTGCCTCTGGAACAGCTGAGACAACTCCTTCTGCAACCCATCAGACCCACTTCCTCTGACAATGTGAACAAACAGATTCATACCCAGAATCTGTTTGTTCACAATCAAAACAAAACTTCTTCCTCCATCTCTGGTAACTATGGTCTTGCAACCTATATGATGAAAATTCATTTAAGTATTACCTGACAACAGCAATCTCAGACAGAATCTTTTAGGAAGGCGCTGCTTTTTATTTTAATTTTGCTTACTTGAGCTCCTGTCATGAGTATTTATATGTAAATTGGTGCCTACAGAAATTATTTTGCTTGGAACCCTATAAAAGTGACAATAGGATTTATGGATGTTTTGTAATAAAAACAATTTATAGTTTTGAAAATGTATGTATATCTAGAAAACTAAAGAGTATGCAAGTGTATCTGATCTTAGTCTTCATTTTTTTATCTCTAACAAATTGGTGATCACACCTAACCAGAGAAGTGATGTAACCACTCTAGTCTCTTTGATCTTTATGCTGCCTGTGTATCCCTCAACGTTTCTCCTCATACTGTTCACTGTGGGAAACTCTAATCTTGTTTCAGGCTCCATATTGCTTACACATGTAAACTTGTTCAAATACATTTATTATGATGTATGCACATAAAAGAAAATCTCATTTTAAATTCTCTTTAAAATTAAGGACATTTATTATCCCATTAAGTACACCGACAGTGAGAATCTCAGCTATTTTTTATTATTAGCTCAACAATTTTATCAAGAACTCAGGTTCTTTTGTTTTCTCTGCTCTCCCACCTTCTGCACTGACTTCATCTTTTTTTATAATATATTTTTATTGATTTCAGAGAGGAAAGGAGAGAGATAGAAACATCAATGAAGAAAGAATCATTGATCACCTGCCTCCTGCACGCCCCCTACTGGGGATCGAGCTCGCAATTCGGGCATGGGCCCTTGACCAGAATCAAACCTGGGATCCTTCAGTTGCAGGCCGATGCTCTATCCACTGAGAAAAACCAGCTAGGGCGCACTGACTTCATCTTATATTTAGTTCTCTTGTGGTCGCAAGAGGACTCCAGTATTTCCAGAAGTCACATTCAGATATGACGATATATAGTCCCTGGTGGAAAAGAGGATGTTCGCTTTGCCACACCTCTTTTAGAAAAGGGAAACCTCCTTGGAAGCCCCATAGAAAACTTCTTTCCTGCAGGTCTTACTGGCCAGAATCATATCACACATCCATTCCCAAACCAAAACTATGAATTGTAATAAGTATATAGAACAGCAGTTCTCAATCTGTAGTGGGTGGATGCCTGGGGATCCATGAGGTCAAAATTCTTGTAAGATGTTTTCTGTCCTTTTCACTATGCTTTCACTCACACCAATGGTATGAAACCAATAGTGGTTCAAACAGCTACATCTTAGTACCAGTCAAAGGAGAGGCACTTACGGTATTAGTAGTCATGATACTCTTTATTGCCATGAACTGTGGTAAAAAAACATACCATGTCACTCAATGTTCTTGGTGAAGCAGTAAAAATTATTAATCTAGTAAATCTTGACCTTTCAGTCCACATATTTTAATATTCTGTGTAGTAGAATTGGAAGTACATATATAAAATATTTCTGCTGCCCTGGCCTGTGTCGTTCAGTTGGTTGAGCACTGTCCCAAGCACCAAGAGTCACCAGTTCAATTCCTGATCAGTGCACATGCCCAAGTTTCAGGCTCAATGCCCGGCAGGAGGTAGCCAACCCATGTTTCTCTTTCTCATCCATGTTTCTCTCTCTCTCTCTCCCTCTCACTTCCTCTCTTTCTAAAATCAATAAAAACATTTTTTAAAATATTTCTGCTGCATGCAAGTATAGAGGTTTCTTTAAAAAAACAACATTATGTGTGCATTTGTTTGAATTACAAACTGAACTAGCCATTTTTTAACGGAAGACTAATTTTTTTAAAATAACTACTACAAGAATAAACAAACTATAGTTATTCAGACTTGGGTATGTAACAGAGATTTTCTCTGGGGATGGGAAGAAAAAAACAACTGATTATAATTGTTGCCAATAAAAAATGTTAAGTTTTTACAGGAAAATCCGAATTCTGAAAAACTTGTTTCTGTCACCATGAGTTTGACACTTTCCTCATACCTAAAGACTCTTCTTATGAAACATTGGTGACATTAATGAATGTGATTTTTGTGATATTTTTTTATATCAGCATCTGAGGAAGAGGTGCGTAACTCTGTGAACCAACGTTCCTCTAATGACCAATTTATGAAGTTAAGAAGTTATGCATGATAAAAAGTTCCATTTAATGTTTAAGATAGGCCAATGAATTTTAATGTGACAGATGAAAAGTCCATTAATACGGTTTTCAACTAACCTTTGAGAAATGATCACTTATCATCCAGTCAGCGTGGCTCAGAGGTTGAGAGTTGACTTATGAACAAGAAGGTCAGGGTTTGATTCCCAGACAGGGCACATGCCTGGGTTGTGGGCTTCGGAGTGTGCAGAAGGCAGCCAATCAATGGTTTTCTCTCATCATTGATGTTTCTATCTCCCTCTCCCTTCCTTTCAGAAATAAATAAAAATATACTTAAAAAAAAAGGAAAACTACCACTTGTCAAGTTTTAGTGTAATAGTAAAGAGGAATAGCCACAATTACCTAAGAAGTTTGTTTATTTAAATATTTCTTCCTTTTCCAACTACATATCTGTGAGAGGATAAGTTTTCTTCATATACTTTAATAAAAATAACATATTGGAACAGAAGGAACACAGAAACTAATGTGAGAATCTATTACACCAAATGTTAAAGACATTTGCAAAAATGAAAACCATTCCACTCTTACCTCTCATTTTATTTGAGGTAAATAACTAAAAATGACTATAGTCATTTTTATTAAAAATGTTACTCTTGTAAACATGTAGTAGATTTATGTTTATTTTAAAATACATTTGATATTCCTGGCACTATTTCTTCAAATTTCTTATAGGTTTAAAATTTTTTATAATAAAAAGTTGAGGAAAGAAAAAAATGCATTATAAATATTTTTAAACTAGAGGCCCGGTGCACCCCCTGTCATGCACAGAGCAGGGCCGATCAGGGGGTTGAGGAGCTCCCCTCTGTCACTCACAGAGTAGGGCCAATAGGGGAGTTGGGGCACTGCCCCTTGTCACACACAGAGCAGGGCTGATCAGGGGGTTGTGGAGCAGCCCTTGGTCGGGCTCAGAGCAGGGCTGATCAGGGAATTGGGGGCGCCACCCCCTGTCATGCACAGAACAGGGCAGATTGGGAGGTTGTGATGCCACCCTCAGTCATGCTCAGGGTAGGGCCAACTGGGGGGTTGGGGCACCGCCCCCTGTCATACTCAAGGCAGGGTCGATGGGATGGCGTGGCTCCACTGAGCCCAGTGCCGTGAGGCCTCACGGCTCCACTGATTCCGGTGGGGCCAGCTGGTTTGCCCTGAAGGGTGTCCTGGATCAGGGGGGGGGGCCCTCTTGGGTGCCTGGCCAGCCTGGATGAGGGGATGATGGCTGTTTGCAGCTGGTCACACCCCCTTCAGGGTGCGGTTTCCCACTGGGGTGCCTGGCCAGTCTGGGTGAGGGGCTAAGGGCTGTTTTCAGGCTGGCGGGTGACTGAAGCTCCCAACCGCTCCTTTTTTTTCTTTTTTCTTTTTTTATTCTGGCCCACCCCCACTCCCCGCCACTGGCATGTCACCCTATGAGCCTGCTTGTTCAGTCGTTTGGTCGTCCCTCACTAACCCCCCTGCCGGCCTGGTTGCACCACACAGCCTGCTTGTTCAGTCATTTGGTTGTCCCTCACTAACCCCCCTGCTGGCCTGGTCGTAGGCAGCCATCTTGTGAGGGAGTGAGGGTTAATTTGCATATTACCTCTATTATATAGGATGGATAGATAGATAGATAGATAATAGATAGATAGATAGATAGGGATAGATATTCCACAAAACAGAAGCTCTTTGGGATTCTTTATTGGCTTAGAGTGTAAAGAGTTTCTGAGACCAAAACAGAACTGCTAGCAAAGACTAATCAGGACCCAACCAATGAATCATAAGATTTACTAGAAGCACTTGGATTTCTGGTGTAGTAATAGATACATGGTTAAGTGTGGAATTCTGTTAGCAAAGAAAAAGGGGAAACATTCCCTCCCTCCAATATGTTCTGTAACATGTTGGCTGCCATTTGAGTAATTAATAGGAATGGCTTTGTGACAAGGCAGCTCTCAGTCTCTCTGATTTTCTTGCTCTGCATCTGCACCCCCTGACCTCTGCCCTGGGACTGTGTTCCCTGCCATGATTAGTCCCTCTGTCTTTCCTGAATCTGCAGTCTGATTTGAGGAAACAAACTGAGTAAGAGGGTTAGTTTCTCTTAACAGCACTAGCAAGTCTCAGCAGGCCATGACAGCAGATGGTGATTCTTGGTCTCCGTGTAGCCCGAGGGGAGAAGTGTAGGAATAGGAACTGAGGAATATTAAACACAGTTACCTTCAGGCGGTGGTACTTAAACTTTTCTCTACAGCAGGAGCCTAGGAGCAGTGACCTGGTTGTAAAGGAGAGACTCTGGACTTGTTTTGAAACATTTGCTGAGCAAGCATGCACTTGTTTATATTACAGATAAATAGAATAGCAACGCTTGACAAAGATGTTTTTATTCACACATTTAGATCTGGAAAATGACAATGGTCCATCTCAAATAATAAGCTTCTTAGGAGTGCCCTGGGGGCGGGGTAGTTGATGGATATTTTAGAATAGGGAGGTTAAATGGGGACTCACCCTATTTTTAACACACTCTTGGCATCACCTAACTTTTATTGAAGAAAGTAAGGAGGAAAAGCAAGGGATCCAGGAAGAAGTCACAAAATTGGTTTCTAAATCGGGGATGCTAAATAAACAATAATACTCAGAGTAATGTCTGGTGGGTGAACAATTCCTGCTCCCTTTGGTGCTTGAGCAATAGATAAAGTGTGGCAGGAGCTAGGGGAAGAAGGGTGAACTCTCGCTGGAGACCTAGCTGTAAGGAAATTCCTGCCTGCTTCAAAGACTCAGCATGTTTAATAGAGCCCTAGAAAATGTTGAGATGCTGATCACAGAAGCAACAGCAGCCACAAGGTTATGTGCTTGAGAAAAGGATTGAGCAACAGGACTGAGGATAGGGAGAGACACCAAGGTGCCCGAGTCTGCTCAGGAGTTATCAGTATCAGTAAACAAGTCTCCCCACCTAATATCTGACATATTTATTACATAATTTCACTAATTACCCTGTCTAATAGAACACTGTACAGAGAGCTCTTGTCTTAGGTTTCAGGCATTCCCAAGAGTTCTCTGGGAAGCCACTGGAGAGTGGTGTGTCATTCAGCAATCTCCCGTAAAATTGATTATCTGGGGAAACTCATTATAAACCTCATGGATGGATTAACTACCACTTAGTAACATAACATTAATTTCTCATGTTTGTGTGGCCTTTAACTCTTATCAAAGCAACCTAATTCTCTGTCACCCTCCTAGCATCTAGTCTGGCATTACTTAACCCATTAGCCTAAAAATAACAAGCAAAATATGCTTTATCTCCTTTTGACATAGAGGACCATTGAAGCTTATACAGTTTTAAGCAATTGCCCCCAAATCCATGAGCAAATAGGGGCAAAAATATAATTGGAACCCAGGCATTCTCAATTCCAGCTTCCCGCTCTCCCGTGACATCAGCTGCCTGCTGCTTACAAACTGGCCCTGCTCCCTCCAGAAATGTGAACATGGCTTCCAAAGTCCTCCCACTTGCTCACTTCATGACACTCATGTCTTCTAATGAAGATGCTCCCTCCCTACCACCTGCCTCTAGCACTTAGTTGTGCCCGTCTGGCAACTTATCACTCAGCCTCGCAGAGGTAGAGCCGAGTAACTTGCTTTCTCTCCCATGTGAACTCCTTGAGGCAGGGTGGTGATGGCCTCATTTAGTTCTGTCTTTTCCACAGAACCCAGCCTGGTGCCTGGCCCATGGTAGGAGGTTAGTATACACTGGTCCCTGGTTAATAAAATGCACAAATTACTGCTCTGTCAAATGGTTCCATTAAAACACACATACACTTCCCCTCATGACAATCAATTATCCTGTGGAATTGCCTCATTTAACTAACTTGGGATTTGATCCCACAGCAGAAGCCTAAATTTTGCCAGGCAACCAGCATTTCTGGCCCATTGGGATCATCAGGGCCATTCTAGGACAGCACTGAGTTGCACTGCCTGGGTTCTCTCAATAAAGAACTGGACGTCCCAGATGCTAGCAGTGTCTTCAGACCATCCTTAGCTTCAGCCCCTTTGGGGATGACCTTGGCTGCCCTCCCTCCAGGGATATCCATGACTGATTTATGTGGGAATGGGGGTAATGAAGGCCTGGCCATCTCAGCTTAACCCAGGCCAATGCTGAAGGGCCACTCCAGCTCCAGAGCTCCCTGTGGGGTTGGGCAAAGCTGTTATTAGACCGGTATGACAGCTCAACCTTACCTTCTACCCAGTCGTGCTTCCTGCTCCCTTCCCCAGGTGTGGATCACAAGCACCAGCCCTGACAGCCGTGCTGCTCATAAACTCCATCTCGGAGTCTGCTTGTTGAGTTGCCAACCTATGACACATCCCAAGTTTGTCCAAGATTTGAAACAAATTCAAAAACATTTCCAAAGCTTCCTTCTTTCTTTCTGGAATCACCTTGTGGAATTACAGCCAGCCCCAGCATCGTTCCCTCTCCTGGTCTGTGCAGTGAAAATAGCTTTTCTCTGGTTATATAAACATTAAGGTATTCTAATGAAACATAAAACTAAATACAAAAGTTATGTGAGTGTTATGATAATTGCCTTTATGACTCCTTTCATGCATCTCGTTGTGTATATATACGTATATACATACATCGCTTTTATGAAAATTTGGAACATGACATAAATGCAGTTTCTTTGAAATCAGAGGCCCCACATATACTATGCACAGACCAACAATAGACCTTATGTAGTCTTTGGTTTTGCCTAATTTTCCATTCCCATTTCTCCCTCCTTTTCTCTGCAACCCCTAGACACACCACAGGTAAACAACATTAGTTACTCAACGGGTCTTCTTATATGGACTTCTCCATGCTCCTTTTTATTTATTTATTTATTTTTGCCAATCTGATGATCACAAATTGCAATTTGCATTTCCCTGGCCACTAGAAAAATAGAGAGATTTTTCATATATTTATTGGCTGTTGGATTTGCAGGTTTTGATCTTTTCCACATTTGCTATTTTTGACCTAGACCTCTACTTAGAAAGTTTTCATTACTCGCCTTTTCAGTACTTAAAATTTAAGCCAGAGTTGGACAGGAATAGTATTAAGAAAAGGGAGGTAGGAGCTGGGGATGTTTTTCAGAGGGGGGCGGGCAGTTAGGAGGGCTGATTAGGGACAAATAGCAGAGAAAGAAAATATCATTGTTGAGCTACTGCTTTACCTACATCAATTTCTCAGTTTATTTTCTCAACATCTCTGAGAAGTTGGTGTGATTCCCCATTTTGCATAGGATGAAACTGAAGCACAGCAGTTCTCAGGAGCCTCTCAAAGTCCCTCAGCTCCCGATTCGTAGTTGGAACTTGTGAACCAGAGCACCACTCCATGCTGCTTTCCAGCTCACTGGCAATGTTACAGGCAAGTATTCGCACCCACTCCACATGAGACATCAGGTCCTGCATGAGCCGCATGTGCTCCCAGGGGCATGAGGGTGAGAGAGTAAGAGAGATAGTCCACATTTCACAGGACTGGAGGGATATGGGAAAGGACTTATCTGCTAAAAATATCTATTGCTTAAGGCTGCTACAATTTTAGAAATCCCATCATTGAACAGGACTTTCTCAGGAAACTATTGCATTGCCAAAATTCTTCTCTAAAGAGCAAAAACATAGGTGTTGGTGTTTTAGGAATTGATTTTTTCCTGGTTGTGTTGTCTATCTGTGTTCTCTGGTAGCTCGCTGAGCTTAAGACCATTATTTTGAGTTCTTTGTCAGGCAATGTTCATTTTTTTTTTTAGAGCCAGTTACTGGAGCTTTATTTATTGCCTTTAATAGTGCATGTTTGCCTGATTCTTTGTGATTTGTACAGCCTTGCATTGCTGTGTATGTATTCAAAGGAGCAAATACCTTTTCCTGTTGACACAGGTTGGTTTCAGCAGGTAAAGACCTTCTCTTGCCTGGTCCCCTAATTGATGGGATTGCCTAATCTCAGTCAGGGGAGGCTGGGTCCTGGTGACATGGCTACTGCCCATTCTCAGTTGGCTCCACTGTTGGCAGGCCTGTTACCAGGGACAGGGGTGGGTGTGGCTCCTACAGGGTCCTTGGGCAGGCAGGACTGAGGGCAGGACTGGAGCCGAGTGACAGAGCTCCTTCAGGATCTGCAGTGGCCAGCAATGCCCCTAAGGTGGAGTGAACTGGTGTGTCTGCTGCTGGGTCCCTGTGAGGGCAGGACTGACTCTGGACTGGCAACAGGAAGGGGCTGGAGCTGGGCCACAGGGCCACTTCAGGTTCTACCATTGGATCTATGGTTGGGAGGAGGGTATCCACATGCAAAAGAATGAAATTGGACCCTTTTCTTACATCATACACAAAAATCAACTCGAAATGGATTAAAGACTGAAACGTTGAGACCTGAAAACATACAACTCCTAGAAGAAAACATAGGGAAGAAGCTCCTTGACACTGTTCTTAATGATTTTTTTTGGATATGACACTGAAAGCACAGGCAACAAAAACAAAAATAACTAAGTGGGACTACATCAAACTAAAAAGTTTCTGCACAGCAGAGGAAACAATTTTAAAAATGAGAAGGCAACCTACTAAATGGAAGAAAATATTTCCAAATCATATATCTAATAAGGGGTTAATATTCAAAATATTTCCAAATCATCTTATATAATAAAAGGCTAATATGCAAATAGACCAAACGACCAAACAACCAAACAACTGAACAAATAGGTGGAACAACCGGTCGCCATGATGTGTGCTGACCACCAGGGGGTGCACACAGAACATGATGAGTGTTGGCAGCAGGCAGCAGAGCACAGAACATGGTGGGCGTTGGCTGTGGTGGGATGGTGGAGCAAGTGACTGGTGGTGCCAGACCAAGGCAGGGTGCCGGTCACTGTCATCAGGGTGAGCCTCTGGTGGTTACTGAAAATTCTTTGCTCCCACGCACCACGGTCCTGCCTGGCACTCGCATCTGCTGTTGGCGCTGGCCCTGCTAATAAAAGGCTAATATGCAAATAGACCAAACGACCAAACAACCAAACAACTGAACAAATAGGTGGAACAACCGGTCGCCATGATGTGTGCTGACCACCAGGGGGTGCACACAGAACATGATGAGTGTTGGCAGCAGGCAGCAGAGCACAGAACATGGTGGGCGTTGGCTGTGGTGGGATGGTGGAGCAAGTGACTGGTGGTGCCAGACCAAGGCAGGGTGCCGGTCGCTGTCATCAGGGTGAGCCTCTGGTGGTTACTGAAAATTCTTTGCTCCCACGCACCACGGTCCTGCCTGGCACTCGCATCTGCTGTTGGCGCTGGCCCTGCTGCACCCACTGCCAGTGCCAGAGCTGCCGCTCGCATCCGCTGCTGGCGCTTGGCATCAGCCTTGATCACTTGGTGCCGTCAGCGCATGCGAGCAGCGGCTGCCAGCCCCAATCGCCACTCAGGGCTTCTCCACCTCTCCCTGCACCTGAGGGGCTTTCAGGGCTGGCAGCCACCTCTCACATCTGCTGCTGGTGATGGCCCCGCTTGCACCTGCTGCTGGCGCTGGAGCCACCACTTGCACCCACTGCCAGCACCGGTCCTGCTCACACCCGCAGCCAGCAACCGGCGCTGTCAGCAGGTGTGAGCAGTGGCTGCTGGCCCCAATCACCCCTGAGGGCTTCTCCACCTCCTGCTGCTCCTGAGGGGCGATCAGGGCAGCAGCTGCCGCTCGTACCCACTGCTGGCGCTGACCCCAATCGCTCCGCGCTGACCCCAATCTGTCCGCGCTGTCAGTGGGTGCGAGTGGGGCCAGTGCCATCAGTGCTTGAGAGCGGTGGCAGCAGGAGTGGGGGTGGGGCACAGAGAATGGGCCGAGACCTGTCCCTGTGCCCACCGCAGCTTCAAGACCCAGAGTTCCTTTCAAGGTGCACGAATTCTTCACTAGGCCTCTAGTATATCTAATAAAGAGTTAATATTCAAAGGAACTCATACAACTCAATTGCAAAAAAATGACAATTCAATTAAAGATAGACAATGGACCTGAATAGACATTTTTCCAAAGAAGAAATACAAATGGCCAATGAGCATATGAAAAGATGCTCAACATCACTAATCATCAGGGGAATGCAAATCAAAACCACAATGAGATATCATGTCCCACTTGTTAGTATGGCTATTATAAAAAAGTCAAAGATAGTAAATGTTGGTGAGGATTTGAAGAAAAGAGAACCCTTGCGTACTGTTGGTGAGAATGTAAATTGGTGTAGCTACTATGAGGCAGAGTATGGAGGTTCCTCCAAAAATAAAAATAAAACTACCACATGATTCAGCAAATCCATTTCTGGGTATATACACAAAGGAAACAAAAATCAGTATCTTGAAGAGATACCTGCAACTCCCATGTTCAGTATAGCTTTGTTTACAATAGCCAAGATATGCAAATAATCTATTTGTCCACTTACAGATTTGTAGGTAAAAATGTGATTTCATATATAGAGATAATATTACTCAGCCATAAAAAAAGAAGAAAATTCTGCCATTTGAATGAACCTACAGGACATTGGGCAAAATAAAGTTAGCCAAACAGAGAAAGACAAATACCATATGATCTTACTCATATATGAAATCTAAAAAAACCCTCAACTAATAGAAACAGTAGAGGAGTGGTTACTGTGGCCTGAGGGGTGGAAAAATAGAAGATGTTGGTCAAAGAATAAAAACGTTCAGTTGTAAGATGAATACATTCTGAAGACCTACTGCACGGTATGGTGACTATAATTAATGTATTGCATTTATGAAATTTGCTAAGAGAGTTGATCTTGAGTGTTCTAACCACAAAAAAAGGCAACTATGTGGGGTGATAGCTATGTTTATTAACTTGATTGTGGTAGTCATTTCATAACATATACTTATATCAAAACAGTGCATGGTATACTTTAAATATATATGATTCTTATATGTCAATCATACTTCAATGAAGCTAAAAAATGAAATGATTTTTATAGGTTCAGTCTCTTTTCATCTTGGATATGTCATCCTCCTCTTTCTTGTACTCATCGTGATCTCTTATTCAACAAATCTGACAATAGTCGTAGTGGCTATAATAATAACAAATAATTATAATAGCAGTACTAACCCTAATTCTCTTCATATCTGATTTTACTAGTAGCCATGGTCATTATAGCAGTGCTGCTGTGGGCCAGCCACTTTCTTACGTGCTTTTACAAGTGTTGGCTTACTTAAATGTAAGTGCAGATAAAGTCCCACGCATTACTTATACGAAACCCAAGGAAAAAGAGGACATGCATTGTGCATTTAAATTATTTTCTGCTGCCCTCAAAGGCTTCAACCCCTCAATCTTTCCACCCACCTGTGGGTCACCTTACTAATGGCTGGCTCCAATTGCCAAGTAGAGAGGGATGGTGACACTTGAGAAAAGCCTGCTGTAAGTAGGTTGCTTGCATACTTTATCTTGGAAAACCTCATGCTCTGTTCATTAATCTCTGCACCATAGGGAGGGTAAGAAAGGAAACGTGCTTGGCTCCAGCTCCCGGCACTTGCATTAGGAAATTATTGTCTGGTTGCTTAGAAGTCCATCTGCTCCTGCTGGGCGTCGCAGCACTTGGAGATCCAAGTCCCGTAGTCATTGCCAAGGACCCGGATTCACTGTAGCAGAGGTGATTAGGCTTCCACGTGGGGAACAGGCTGCAGGAATAGATGACTTTCTGGAGCTCTGATTGGTTTTTTTCATGCGGATGACCCATGGCACATTGAAAAGTGAGGATGCACAATTTACAGAGAACTCCCTTTTTACAGCTCATGTATTTCTTCATGGCAGTGCAGCTGTAGAAATACACTCTGCTCTCTGCATTCAAATGGGAAATTGGGGCTTTCAGTGGAATGGTTAGTGGTATGTCTCATTAAGATGTCTTCCTGAACTGGAAAGACGCAGGGCAGCACGCTGGGGCTTCTCTCTCAAGCTGGGCAGACCGGTCCGTATGATTTTGGCTAAGGATGAACGGCTCACTTTGGGAGACAGAGTAGAAATCGGGGGAGAACTCTGGGCTGGGGATTCCCCTTCTGCCTTCTCCAGTGATTTACTGTCTGTTATTTACTTAGTGGCTGAATTTTCTGGAAGCTGTAAATCATAAATACACTGTAACTTGCTGTTAACATTCCAAATCAACTACTTAGATCTTCCCTCCATGTAGCAGTTTCCATTTTGCATGTTCTTACTCAATGTCCTTCCCTGGTGGCTGAAGATACTGCTTCCCAATATCTTTTACACAGAAACATTCTCCCTTTTCCCAGCTAGGAATTCACAGTGTGCCCTTTCTTTGCTAGAGTGTGGGGCCTCAAGCTCTGCCCTCAGCACATGATAGGAGCACATGGGAACAAAACTCCCCCGCTCCCCATTTCCACGCGCTATCCTGTGATCCCCTTAGGCTCATGAGTGTCCGGAGTGTTTTAATATTACATGTAACATGGACTGGAAAATTAGCACCTAGTGTGACCAAAGTACAGAAATAGTTGAGCGTCTCCCAGCAGAGTGGCAGTCTTTCCAGGCAAGTGGTGGCTGCAAAAGTGGTACTGAGGCTGGTACTCTGATCAGGACATTGAGTATATTTGTGTCAATGGCCATGCCAGCTGTCCATTCAGCTGTCCATTTCCTTATTCATGTAAAGGGAGCTATGACGCGCTGACCAACTCCCAAACCCCCATGGTGCTCTTGGGTGTCAGCTAACTTACAGTCCCAACACTTCCCCCTCGTTCTGCTCCTCCTTCAGAGCTTCTACCCTAGACCATTAAATACGGGAACCAGAATTCAAAAGGGAAAATTCTGTCAAATATCCAGCATCTCACAACTTTCAGAAAACTTCAAAATACAAAGGAAGCTGGATGAAAACCTCTCCTGATGTAAAGGTGGACAACGGGTTCTCTTCGCCATCCAAACCACTAAGTAGTATTTTCACTTTGGGCAAACCACTTGAATGTACCTTCTGAGTGTTGGGAGAAAAGACCTGCCTTACCAGGCTGTGGTGAGGAGTAAATGAGAAGATGCTAGAACTGAGAATTACAAGAATAAATTATACTTTACAAATTGTAAAATTGTAGCATCAATATTGTCATTGCCATTATCTTTAGTAATAATTATTTAATTTATGCATAAATGCACATTTTTATGAGTTCCACAATATCATTAATTTTTAGAGCTATTGTCGAGTGATTCTCAGCATTCCTGGGAATATCTGACATACAATACAAGAGTTCTGAGCCAAGTTATATTAAGAAGTTGAATTAATAGAAACTATTGTGTATGTGTGTTTGCGTGTGTATCTCAAACATTAAGTAGGAATATCACATATAGGTATTAAATTCCTGGACAGTCCTAGCCTGAAATACTGAGAATGAAAAATATTTTTCTCATACGAAGTCCTTGTTAAAGTCATCTTTTCCTCAACTGTTCATGCAAGTTCTTGGGGGGAGGGGGAGCAGTGGCTTTGCTTCCATTTTCATGAACATTTTCCAGAACTCTGTCAAACAAGCTGAGCCATCATGGAAGCAGACTGAAATTAATTCCCTTTGAGCTGGGTCTCCAAAAACAGGTATTTATTTTTCTGAACTCACTTCCATCCCTTTCCTGCACCAGTGCCCTGTTTGGTGGGCAATCTCTTTACTCCCTTCCTTCCATGGAAACATTGTCAGCAGTCATTGCTCATCCAAGTTCCCCTCTCCTCAAGACCTTCTCTATATTCGCCAGGGAAAGGAAATTTATTTCTTGTTGGAATTTTTGCAATTATCATTTTATGTGCTGCATACCACGTATTCCACCTTGATAGAGTCACTGTTCCCGACTTGGTTTTCAATGGTCCTCACTGACCACTGAATTCCCACAGTCCTTTGCTATAATCATGTTGCAGAAAAAAACAGCATGAGTGTACCACGTTGGACCGATAGCTGGAAAAAGTTATTGCAGCTTCTCGAAATACATGGGTTAGACCCCAAAAGTCATATATTTGAAGAATCTGACTCATGAACTATGAGATCTATGTAAGTGGAAACATTTCCTAAGAGAAATTACCACACCACGGCTTTATTTTTCCCTGAGACACAAGGCATGAGAAATAATGTAATTTAATACAATAGAATGCAAAGAATAGACCATTACTTACAAGAAACAGCGCATTACTTAGGAGCTGACAAGAATTACTAGGAAACTTCCAGCAGCAGCAATCTACATGAGCAATAACTAAAGAATATAGCTCTTTCTCTTACCAGATAGCCATATACACTATTGCAGTTACATAAGAGAATTCAGAATCATAGAAGAAGGGCATTTAATACGTAAAACCCCTCATCGGTGTTTCTCAGATTTTATAAGTCTCACTGAATGAGCTTGTTAAAAATTCAAATCCCCACACCTCAGTCTCAGAGATGCTGGCCAGGTGGAAATTCATGCAGAGACCACGAAAATCTATGTTTTATGTACAACTCAGGGAATTCTGGTTTAAAGAGAGCTATAGGTCACACTTGAAGCAGATGAAAAAAAATTCAAAGTCAGAAATATAAATGAGTGTGCCCCAAGGTCAAAGACCTACTTACCAGTAGAGCCAGGACAAGGATTAACAATGAACACAAGAACAATAATGCTAAAAATAATGTATTAAAAGTTTAATGGAAGATTAAAGAAATCTCCTGCCTTCCATGCAAGAGACAGTTCCACCATTTACCTTTTACTTCCTTACGTACCTTTCCTCATCCTACAGGCATTTAAAAAATATTTATTGAGCACCTACTATTGTAAAGACATCAAGAGTAAAATGTTTAAAGACAGAGACATGGTGGAGCTTATAGAATAGCCAGGTAAGTATTTACAGAAATAAAGAAGAATGCAGAATAAAAACAACAAAAGAAATGATTTGGTTAAACAGGTTCTTATGGATCCACTCAATATTTAGGAAGCAATGTAACAAAAATGAGGAAAGGCATTTCAAATAATCACTTATCCATTTATTCTTTTATTTGCAAATATTCACTGAGTATTTATCATGTGCCAAGCCCTATGCTAGGCATCAGAGTTACAGTAGAAACTACGAAAGATTACCCTTATTTCTTAAAAGGTAACCCCTAGTGGATTGGGAAACAGATGATTAACAAAAAATTAACAGATAACTAAGCGATATAATTACATACTAAGAAAAATGCTCTGAAGGAAATAAGTAGGGCAATGTAGTAGAATAACGGGAGGAAAAGGTAGTGGGGAGTTTCAATATGATGGCCAGAGAAAGCTACTTTGAGGAAATGATATTTTATCTGATACCTAAAATCCATAATGGACCAACTATGCAACATGCTAGTAAAAGAGAATCCCAGGTAAAGGGAATAGCAAGTGCAGAGTGTGGAGATGGGGAAGAGCTTGTCATGGTAAAGGAAGACCAAATTGATATTTGATTGGAGTTTAGAGAGTGAAAAGGAATGGCATGACATGAAGACCAAATGCAGTCAGGATCCAGAGCCCTTGGGATCCTGTAGGCCACAGTATGGAATCTGAATTTCATACCAAGAGCAGTGAGTTCATTGATTAAAACCAGAGATATTAGATTCTTCAATGTGCATTTCTCCAGTCACTGGATAAGATATGAAGACTGAATCGAAAGGGAGGATGAACATAAGGAAGAAAACTACTTGTTGTTCAAGGATGTTTCATGTTTAAAGGTAGGGGCCATTCACCAGAAACAAAGAAGAGAGATATGGTTGTACGTAAGGGACATTGGTTGTTATTTTAAGTAGGTTAGACTGTGTGCACAAATCCTCTTTGCCCAAACAATTAAGCACAGACTTCCCAGCCTGGCATTCAAGACCATCCACCCCGTGGCCCAGCCTGCATCATTGAATTTACCTAGCCTACCTGGGTACCAACCAGATTGGACTTTTCTTGCTCTTCTCCAGTCATCTTTTCCATGAAAAGCTGTAAGTGTATATGAAAATAAGTAAGTGTAAAAACTAAACCAATAATAACAAAAAAACAGAAGAGATATGATAGATAAGAAAGGCCAATTTTCCAAAAGGTGGAAATTCCTGAGTTAACAGAGCAGAAAAAGCTGAGTCTTCAAATGGCTTGATCCCCAAAACTAATAATCCTATAGTGAAGCCCACAAGTTGAAAAGCTCTGCATGTACATAAGCATTGCATTAGCTTTGCACATGTACCTTACTCTTAAGTATACACATATACACAGACTAATATTTGTGAAAAGCCTCTAATGAAGAGAAAGGGAATTCAGAAGCTGTAGCAAACAGGAAGGAGCAATTTCTCCAAAACTATAATTTCTCCAGAGAAAAAATGAAAAATGCTATAAAAAATAATAATCACCGAATTTCAGAAAAAAAAAGCTCCCAAAATTAAATATGTGAGATGCCCTAACTGGTTTGGCTCAGTGCATAGGGCGTGGGACTGTGGACTGAAACATTCCAGGTTCGATTCTGGTCAAGGGCATGTACCTTGGTTGCGGGCACATCCTCAGTAGGGGGTGTGCAGGAGGCAGCTGATCAATGTTTCTCTCTCATCGATGTTTCTAACTCTCTATCCCTCTCTCTCCCTTTCTCTCTGTAAATAATCAATAAAATATTTTTAAAAAAATAAATATGTGAGAGCAGGAATCAGAACTCACATGTGCACACATATATTGGAAGATACAATTGAGAAAATATCAAAGTTCTCTCTCAGTAAGTAGAAATAAAAATGACAGAGATGAAACATCATATTTTTTAAAAAAATAAAATAAAATTAGAGAATAAACTCTAACTTTGCTAAGTTCAAGTACCAGGGGAAAAAAGTAGGAAAAATGGACGGTAGAACAAAATTGAATAAATAATACACAGAAGTTCTCAGAACTTACATTTCTAGAAGGAAATTACCCTTTGAAGGCCCCGGTTAATGATTGAAAAACCTTCACTAAGGCACATGATCATCAAATCAGAGAACCCTGGATTTAAAGAGAAGATCTGAAAAGGTCCAGAGAATATGGATTACCTAGAAATAATAAGAACTAAAAATAATCAGATTTCTCACCTAGAATAGTGGAAGCCAGAAAACAATCAAGTCACTCATTTAAACTTCTAGGAAAAATGATTTTCAGCCTGGAATCCCATACTTAGTGAAACCATACTTGATGTTTAAGGGTAGAATCAAGTCAGAAAGCTATAGCAATGTACTCCTTCACAGCAAGGGGTATTATGTCCAAAAACAAGGGAGAGAAAGAAAAAGAAGAGAGAATTGAAAGGTATTTCTAGAATAACAATATATGAAAAGCCTGGGATTAAAATTGTGCAATGGGCCTAGAAACCAAATATTTCAGATTGGGCAGAAAAATAGATTGCTTCCAAATGGGGAGAAAATATAACTGATCAAGGTTAGTGTGTTTGATCACAGTGAGAAGAGGTGAATAACTCTATCAGAGAATATGAGGTAGCAGTGATAAACACATGGGGAAAAATGCAATTATTAACTCTAGGAAGTAGGCAAGAAAGGAAATGTGATCATATTAGGTGACTCAGCTAGAAATAGTATTTTCATAGTCATAATGATGTAAACACTGAATATTGATTTAACAAAAAATTCTGATATAATTGTATTGAGTCAATGAGGGAGGGATTGAAGGTGGTTGTAAAATGAGGGTTAAATATATTTCTCTATATCAAGAAATACTCTAGAAAAAAATTAAAAAAGCAATAAATATCAGTATAAGCATATCAACTACATAAAGATACCTTTAAAATTACTTGGAAAAAAAGAAAGAGGTTGCTTCTGAAGAACAGGAAAGAAGAGGAATAACAGAAAAAAAAACTAACAAGCATGTTTTATTACTCTTGCCAAAAACATTTAAAGCAGTGGTTCTCAACCTGTGGGTCGCGACCCCTTTGGGGGTCAAACGACCCTTTCAAAGGGGTCGCCTAAGACCATCAGAAAACACATATATAATTATATATTGTTTTTGTAATTAATCACTATGCTTTAATTATGTTCAATTTGTAACAATGAAAATACATTCTGCATATCAGATATTTACATTATGGTTCATAACAGTAGCAAAATTACAGTTATGAAGTAGCAACGAAAATAATTTTATGGTTGGAGGTCACCACAACATGAGGAACTGTATTAAAGGGTCGCGGAATTAGGAAGGTTGAGAACCACTGATTTAAAGAGACTCTTGATGTATAAACTATTAAGACTATTCTTTTTCTACTCGCCCCTGTATAAATAAGAGAGCTATAACATACACAACAATGTGTTTCACTATCTGAAGACTAGTATACTTTGCAAAATAATTTGTTGCAGTGATTCAGAAAAATAATGATTTTGAAGGTGTTTGGGCAGTTTTTATATAGTTTAGAGCCAAAAAGCCCTTTGGGGGTATATAAATTTTCTTCAATCAAAAACTCAAAAAAAGATCATGTTATTTAGCTAGACCACAATCTATGATTAGCCAAAATATGTTAATTTACTCAGTCATTCTTTTACTGAATGGCCATTAAGTATCAGACACACCACATTGATTCTAAGGACCTAAAACAGAATAGTGATATGATTAGATTTGCATTTTAGAAGATCCTGGGGCTGTTGTGTGGATTGAATGGACTACAGTTAATAACACTGCATGGAATACTGGAAATTTTCTGAGAACATAGATTTCAGGTGTTGTCTCTCTCTCTCTCTCTCTCACACACACACACACACACACACACACACACACACACACACACACACACAAGGTAACTATAGGAGGGAGACGTGTTAATTAGCTTGAATGTAGTAATCATTTCACTATGTATGGGGATTGCTTAACCGGTCAGGGAATGACTGAATATTTTAATCATCATCAATTCCACTAATTCTTGTGAAGCAAACACTTCAAGGTAAAACAAACTTGAATCCAATTTCCAATGACAGACTATTGTGAAGAGAGAGGTGATCAAAATGGTGGTGAAGGAACACGAGGGGTTGGTCAGGAGCAACATGGATGAGGAGGAAGCATTCTCTTTTGATCCAAACCAGCCAGCATTTGAGTCTGTCCAGGAACCAAATGGGAAAAAAAAGCATTAAGTAATTAAGTATGTTATTCTTGTGTTTAAAAACATCCAGTGTGCTTTGAAACTGTTAGAGGAAGCATCTTTTACCTCTCCTTTTAGTAAAACAAAAAAAACCATCAGCTTCCTAAGGGATAAATAAGTTAATATGTCAAGGCCAAGCCAGAGTCTACTCTCTCTAATACAAGTACTCAATAGTCATTTACCAACTAGGTCCTTTTCGCTGGACAAAACTAAAAAGATTATTATATTTTCCTTCTCAACTTTATATAAATAAGATTTTCCTTTTGGCTTATGTGCAGGTTTTTATATGTGTGTGTTCCAATGGGTATGTATGACAAAAAGCCTTCCAGAAACTTCCAAAGAGGTCAAGAAAAAATAGAAAAGTATTTCCCTTATGTGGAAAGGTTTCTGAGGTTGAATAAATGAGAGTATTTTAATAGAGAGAAATAAAGGAATGTTCCAGTCACGGGCAGAGACCTCATGTGGGGATCCTTCACAAAATTCATATTGATATTCAGCATAGTTTAATAATATAAGGAAGCAGAATATAAACACCACTGAAATCTCAAACTTCTCACAGTTTCTTATCATTTTCTAAATTTCTTTAAATATAAGAATATTCAAGTTTCTATTAGAGTTGGTTCTTCAGGAACCATGAATAACTCAATAAGGAGCAAGTATAATCTTTCTGGGTTAAAGAAACACATACATTTATTTTTATCTATATAATATCCATGAAAATACACTAAGTACCTTGTTAAAGTAATTTAGATCCTAGTACAGTCTTCAAATTAGACATTAAAAATAGGCTAAGCATACTTCAGCTACTAAAACATTTTCTTAACATAGTTCATGTTTTATCTAGGTAGGCATATCCTCAGAAATTCTCAGGCATGTCTCCCAGAAAGCTCATTTTTATTTTAATTCCTAAGGAATTACAAACAATGTTCTTTCAGACTTTCAAAAATATGGCATTTGGTTGTGCAAAGTATAGTCTCACCCATAAAAAGAATCATGTTTGAACTTTGAATTCTCTATAGAATGGGTCTTACAAATCAGGAAGTTCCCTTCAATATAATTTTCTTTCTTAAAATTTATAACTTCTTTGGATCACAGACCAATATTCATCAGAGAGTTATTAGAACCCCCCATGGATAAAGGAACTGTTCTTACTTCAGTGGTGCTCCAGCACCTATGTTGATGAGCATTGAGTTTGTAGGTCTTCTGGGACTACTTCAGTGTTGATATCTGCAAAGAAGTAGTTTCTCAGAACCAGTCATCCTTCCAAAACACTTAAGAGCTGAAATGATGTGTTTTCTAGGCCACTATGTTTGTACTCGTAAGCTCTTAAGCACTTAAGCCTCCCAGAAGTTGGGACTGACATCAAACAAATTGTGCAATATGGGACAATTTTCTTTCATTCTCCCTCCACTCTTTTTCATTGTCTGTATCAATGAAATAAATGTTCCAGGGCTTACTCTAGGAAACACCAGCATTCCTGGGCAGCCCAGAATCTTGCCTCATATCCCTTCTTGAATCATATAATCAGTACACTTCAGGAGACTGAGCCGAATCAAGACCTATACCGACCAATATGGCCAATTAATATGTCATGATGTTAATGATTGATTGTAGACTAATAGATTGTAGTAACACCAGGGTATTTCCCAGACTCCCAAATGAGTCCATTCCATTGGCTACCATTCTGTTCATTATAATCAAAACCAAGTAGAGAATGAATGTAAAAGAATAGCACATATATCACCATTCCTCCCATCCTGTGTCAGAGAAGACAATTATAATTGATGGACTACATTTTCCTAAAGAGTAGACAAAGCCTCAAAATCTTTTGTGGCACCCTACTCCCAGTAGTCAATACTCATTTGTAATAATTATCTATTTTTGTGTTCAAATTACTCTAAAGTTTAGTAACCTAAATCAACAAATATTTATTATCTTATAATTTCCTGTTTATGAATACAAACATGGCTTAGCTGGGTGCCTCTGGTTCCAGATCAAAGTTCAATTGGTAGAATCTGCTTCCAAGATAACTCCTATAGCTACAAGATCATATTACCTCTTTGTTGGCTGTTGCTGGGAGACATGAAGTACTTATCTCATGGTCCTCTCCATAGGAGTGCACACAACAGGGTTTTTAACCTCCTTTGGAGCTAGTAATGAGGGGGGCGGGGGGGAAGGAGAGATTGGAAACCACAGCCTCACTGTAATCTAACCTCAGAATTGACATGTCACTAACTGCTATATTTTATTTGTTAGAGGCAAGTCATTAGGTCCAATCCTCATTCAAGGGTAGAAGATTACACTAGGACCTTGGTCAGCAAACTGCAGCTCGTGAGCCACATGTGGCTCTTTGGCCCCTTGAGTGTGGCTCTTCCTAAGCCTTAGGAGTTCCCTAATTAAGTTAATAACAATGTACCTACCTATATAGTTTAAGTTTAAAAAATTTGGCTCTCAAAAGAAATTTCAATCGTTGTACTGTTGATATTTGGCTCTGTTGACTAATGAGTATGCCGACCACTGCACTAGGACATAAACACCGGGAGGTAGGCATCATTAGAAGCTGTCTTAGAGCAGGCCTACCCCACACTCCCTCTATACCAGATTGGACATGCAATTGTGGACCTCACTCTACAAATTATTTAGTTAAATCATTTCAACTAAATATTTTTAAAAACCTTGAATTTAGTAAATAATAAAAATTTTAAATGGATACATTTCTTTAGTTCTCTTGAAAGTCAACTACCTAATTCTGGAAAAGAGCAATTTCCTTCTGAGTTCAAAAAATAAATACCAGGTCTATGATCTTATAGATAATATTTATACTTTTTTATTTAAAACTAGAGGCCCAATACACAAAATTCGTGCACTGGGGTGGGGAGGGGGGGTGTCCCTCAGCCCAGTCTGCACCCTCTCCAATCTGGGACCACTTGGGGGATGTCTGACTGCCGGTTTAGTCCTGATCCCTATGGATTGCCCCTAACTGCTTGTGCCTGCCAGCCTGATCATCCCCTAACCACTCCCCTGCCAGCCTGATAGATGTCTAACTGCTCTCCTGCCAGCCTTTTGCCCTCAACTGCCCTCCCTTGCTGGTCTGGTCTCCTCCAACTGCCCTCCCCTGCCGGCCCAGTCGCCCCCAACTGCCCTCCCTTGTCGGCCATCTTGTGGTGGCCATTTTGTGACCACATGGGGCAGGCTATTGAGTGAGGTCATGGCGGTCAATTTGCATATTACCACTTTATTATATAGGATGTAATTGATAGCCATTTATAAAGTGTGTAAAACCTAGGAGAGTAGAAGTGAAATAAATTTAAGTATGATTTCACCAGTCATAAATAACTACTTTTAACAGTTTAGCCTTTTAAAAAAAATTGGTATATACATGTACTTAATATTCTGCATTTTAAATTTTCGCATTTGGTTGTGAACATTTTGGAAATTACTCAAGGGGAAATAAAACAGGACATGTTGCTTTGGTACGTGCATGTCAAGATGGTTTACTCAATTTGCACACATGTGGACACAGACCTGAAGGGGGTCATTGTAAAAATCACTTGTACCATAGCATAGTGTGAGCCTATGGTGATTTGATTATTCCTTGTAAAATTTCTGCAATTGCCACAGTAATTGTTTAGTAATAAATTAAACCCCCCAAAAAGAAGGCATAGTATATTTTCTATGATTAATTAGATTGAATAGTTCTGACAGTAATTATGAGTGTTTTTAAAGAAAAAAAGATACAATAAATCAACAATTTTTCTTTTGAGTTTAACCTCCCATTACCATTGTTAGGTATATTCTATTTATTGTGTTTCAGTAAGATCATCATTTCCGATGTAAATTCTAAACTGAGAGAATCTTCTTGCCCCTTCACAGTGTTTTAGATTTGGGTTTATAAGCAAAGTCTAAGGATGCCATTTTGTCCATATAAAATACATTCAGAGCATATTTTAATAATAATGTTGAAGTTAAAATGTGTACCTCATTAGGTCTTTGGGAGAATGGAATGAGATAATATTAACAAAAAGCTAACACATAGCAAATAGTCAATAATGGTAACAATTTGGAAGAAAGAACCTGGGCCTATCAGCTCCTTAGAAATAAATGTGCGTAACGATGAGGAAGAGATGACTATGAAAAAGCTTTAACTTCAAGGGAACTAAAGAAGGGGGCGTGGAAAGAAGAAGATAAATACTTTAAGCCAACTCAGAAACAGGGAAAGAATATTTTTTGAATTCTCACATTTACTCCTTCAATGGTACAAAAAGCATTCTTAAAGATTTCAGAAGTGGAATAAACCTAAACCTTGTTGCAATAACCTGTCCTCTGACCTCAGAAGTCCCTCCAAATTTCCCTTGTTTCTCCTGTATATCTTCACCTTGGCTCCCTCTCAGATGCAACCTTACTCAAATCTGTTCTTGTGGCAAAGATGGCTAAGCGCCAATCAAAGATTCATGCCTGCCTTCTGCATGAGGAGCTGTTGTTAAGAAACAACTATCCAGCCAGTGATGAGGCTCCCTGCTTGGAGGCAGAACCCTATAACTAGTTCCTTCCAGTGGAATGTAAGATTCAAGAAATAAATTTGTCTGTTTCTACAAAGAAATCTATGCACAAACCTGGTGCAATTCATTCCCATTCACAACAGATTTAAAAAAATAGTATATGAACTCATCCTCATGATGTCAAATATCCCTTTTCGACCATCTGTCAAACTGAATATAGAAAATAGAGATGACAACACTTGGAAACTAATTCTCCAAATATTGAATGGAGAATTAGTCTACAAATGTCTACAAATCAAAGAAATAAGATATAAAAAAACAAATAACTTTCTGATGCTTTTGGTGTTTTCTAGAGGCTTCTAAGTATTGCTAAGATATAGGGTGACTGTTTATTGGTGAAGAGTCTAATAGAAGATCACCTAACCAGGCATTTTGAAAAGCAATAAGAAAAATAACAGAGCCAAATTCATCCAAAACTGTAGCTTTCAATTCTAAGTAAGCAGTAGACTGGACAGCCTTCAGTATAGTTCCCTATGTACTGGCTGAAAGAAAAGGGAAAAACAAAAGAGAGGACAGAGCCAACCTGGGTCTTTGAGTGATTGCCTAGAAGACTACCTGAGAAATAAACTTTATATTGTGTTAAGTCACTGCATTTTGGGAGCTTGTTATAGCAGCTATCATTAACCTATGCATGCATAGGACTTGTATGCATGCATATGGGCATAACAAATGGACACAGACAGTAAGGGGTGAGGGCATGTGCTGGAGGGGTAGGAGCAGCCAAGTAGTAGTTACTCAGCTCCAGACTGACTAACTACCGTGGGACTGACCAGGGAACTCGACAAAACTCTATTCCAACCAATTCCCTTTCAACTGCACATATGCAATCTGTGGGTGCTTGAAACTACCCAATTACCTAGATAAGGTACCTACCTACCTACCTAATAAACCCACCTATTCTACATCCCACACACTCAGGAAGAGAGAAGAGGGATAATGTGATTTCATATAGTCAGACAATCTTTGTGTTTCCTTGAGATTTTATTGTCTTATCCCCAAGTTCAATAAAGGAAACACTGTCATAAAATAACAACTCTCTAATGGATTTTGAAAAATGAATCTCAATTTAACTGATACAAGATATAGTGAAGGTGTGTCCCAAGCGTCTTCTAGACAGAGTAAATTCCTCTCTATCCACGCAATTTGATTAACTCTGCATAGAGTTTAACTATCCAGCAGTTCACCCCCAGGGCTACCGAGACACAATCTATTTGAATAACACGATGTGGCCAATCAATGATTCTCTCTCATCATTGATGTTTCTATTTCTCTCTCCCTCTCGTTTCCTTTCTAAAATCAATAAAACAATATTAAAAACACACACACACACCAACAATCTAAAAAGAAGTGAGTGTACCAAAAATCAGACGAAAGACATTTAACTCAGGACACAGAAGACATAAAGATAAATTACAAAGTAAATTAGGTAGAGAATTTTATCTTTTAATTTTATTTCTTAATTTATATTGTCAAAGACTAAAAGCCTGTTGAGCTTTTGGCTGCATATCAGTTTGGAGAAATAATAAAGAACCCTTTTACTCGTTTCTTATAGCAAATGTAACTCAGGAGCATAAAGCAATATTTATCTAACCTACAAGGGCACTAGCTCTTATTGTGCCACTTAAACTATTTTAATTCTATTCTGAGACCCAGGTGACCAAAGTATAGCTAAATTGTTTAGTTGCTGGTGAATCACCGTGGAAGCCACATACCCTGCATTAGAACAGCAATAGGGAAAGGTTGCTTTCAGAATTGAACCAGTGCCAGTAGAGATGGTTTAGACTTCTCTCTCTCTCTCTCTCTCTCTCTCTCTCTCTCTCTCTCTCTCCTCTATCAGAAATAGCTCATAATAAATGGAATTTTTACAGAGGATGAAAGTGGTAATTCTGGTGCTGATAAAAAAAGTCAGAAAGCCCATGTATGTGACTCCTAAGTAAGCCACAAATAGTAAGCTCAAATTATATCTAATTACCAATTATTCAATCAAGTAAGCCATGAGGACTACGTGTGCCCCAGTGAATATAAAAAATATGATGAACAATAATAGAACCAGAGATATAGAAGTATGGAACAGACTGTCCAGTCTATGAGGGAAGGTGGGGAGTGAGAGGTTAAGAGATCAGCCAAAGGACTTGTACGCATGCATATGAGCATAACCAATGAACACAGACAGTAGGTGGTGAGGGCATGTGCTGGTAGCGGGGGGTGGGAGCAGCCTGGGAGAGGTCAATGGGGGAAAAGGGAGACTCATATAATATTTTAAACAATAAAGAGTTTAAATTAAAATAATAACTTAATTATTCTGAGACATCAATAGTGAAAAAATTTCACTTGAAATATTGAAGCAATAAGCTAGATATTTGGTCCCGTTCAAGAATACAGTCTCAATTAGGAGAGGAAGCAAAGAAAAGAAGATAATTAAAATGTTTTGAACATCTCTGTGCCAAATATGGGAGAGGAGCTTCACATCAGGATTACATTTAATCCTTACAGTCCCACTGTGAGTTGGGAACTATAATTCTGGTTTTATAGGTGAAGGAGCTAAGGTTTCAGGAGGCTAAATAATTTTCCCCCAAATACACAACTACTGAATGTCAGTGCTGGAAATCTAATTATGTCTACTTGATTCTAAAGCCCTTGGCCATATTACTACTTCCTCCTATCTCTTTCTTCCTCTGTGTCACTCATTCTCCTTGGTTAAATTGAAGACTTAAGCTTGTTAGTATCAAGAAATAAATTTGTCTGTTTCTACAAAGAATAGTGAAATCTATGCACAAACCGGGTGCAATTCATTCCCATTCACAACAGATTAAAAAAAATAGTATATGAACTCATCCTCATGATGTCAAATATCCCTTTTCGACCATCTGTCAAACTGAATATAGAAAATAGAGATGACAACAACACTTGGAAACTAATTCTCCAAATATTGAATGGTTGTCTACAAACCAAAGAAATAAGATATAAAAAACAAATAACTTTCCAGTGTTTTTGCTGTTTTCTAGAGGCTTCTAAGTATTGCTAAGATATAGGGTGACTGTTTGTTGGTGAAGAGTCTAATAGAAGATCACCTAACCAGGCATTTGGGAAAGCAATAAGAAAAATAACAGAGCCAAATTCATCCAAAACTGTAGCTTTCAATTCTAAGTAAGCAGTAGACTGGACAGCCTTCAGTATAGTTTAGGCCAGGTATTGGCAAACTTTTTCCTGTAAAGGGCCAGATAGTGAATATTTTCAGCTTTGCAAGCCATATGGTCACAATGGAAACTGCTCAGGTCTGCCATTGTAGCATGAGAGCAGACATAGACAATACAAAACAAATGGGGGATTGGCAAACTAATAAAAGCATAATATGCTAATTAGACCAGATGTCCTTCCAGATGACCTTCCAGATGAAGCCAGGGCTGCAAGGGAAGCTCAGGTCCCAGGTGCCAAAGGGAAGCTGGTGCCGGCAGCCGGGGGAAGGAAGGCCTACTCTTGCATGAATTTTGGGCATTGGGCATCTAGTGTTTTAATAAACGTTTATTTACAAAATATAAGTGGTGAGTCAGATTTAGCCTAGTTATGCTTTGTCAACCTCTGCCATAAGCTATATTTTTTGCCTCATGTGTGAGTGAAAGAGGTTTGTTTAAGTTAATGTCAGTCACAAGTTCTTGGTGAAGAGAGAATAAAACAGAAGGAAAAAGGCAGATCATAGCATTGTAGTGATGCTAAAGCCAATAGGAAGGTCCGTCTCTTCAGAGATCCTGAAGGAAACTATATACTAAATCTTGCCTGAACTAGAGAGAAAGAAGGTGACTCCATTTATTTCAGGAATTCTTTCTTCTCATTAGCAAGTCAAAAGCTGAAGTAAACCAAAAGGTTTGAGAAAAGCTTTTCTTCAAATGTGGAGCCCCAATATGTAAAAGAAATTAATCCACTGACACTGATTAAAGCTGAAATGAGGGAGTCTCACTTCACAAGATTGATCCCACATCTCTTCCCAAGAGATCAAAACTTCAAGGTAGGTTGAAAGCCTCTATGGTAGACAAAGATAAAGGTTCTTAACCAAAAAACGTATACGCATACCATATATACACAACACAGACAATAGTGTGGTGAAGGCCTGAGTGGGAGACAGGTGTAGACTACAAGGAGTAAATGGGGGGGCAGGGAAAGGGGACATCTGTAATTCAGCAATAAAGATACATTTTAAAAATAAAACTAAAACATTTTTTTAAAAAACGTTCTTTATAATTCTGACATTCTATGATTGTGTGATTTAATTTATCTTTGTTCCTGCTCTTCAGGTATATGTACATGACACCACCAATACTTCCATTTTAAGATGTCATTATCTATTGAGGATCTTCAAAGTAAATGTATGTCAGCTGCTAGATTTCTGAAAGAATAAAACAATAGGTTTGATTTAACATAGTGTTTCTCTCTATACAACAAATTGATTGCTTGTATTTGTTCACTTGTTTAACAATTTACCTTAAAACTTTAAATAACACAATCCAATAGGCCTTGTCTTAGTGTCTGTGTGAACTAAAATTCAGATTTGATCTGGTTTGCAGCTTGTCTTCATCTGCTCAGGCTGCCATAACAAAATAGCATAGATTGGGTGGCCTAAACAAGAGAAATATGTTTTCTCACAGTTCTGGAGGCTAGAAATCCAAGATTAAGGCACAACCATGGTCAGTTTCTACAGAGGATTTTCTTCCTGGCTTGTAGAAAGCTGTCTTCTTGCTATATCCTTGCATGACGGCAGAGATAGAAGCGGGGGCGGGGCAGCCTCTTTAATGATTCTTCTTATAAGTGCACTAATCCCATCATGTGAGGTTCACCTTAATGACCTCATCTAAATTTAATCACCTCCCACAGGCCCTATCTCCTAATAACATCGCATTGGGGTTTAAGGCTTCAATATATGAAATTGGGAGGACACAATTTCATCCACAGCAGAGATCATAAGTTATAGAGGGAGGACCTCAGAAAAAAACAAAACAGTGATCATTTCTAACAAAGTGTTGAAAAAAGTAATGTTTGCTTTCCAAGATATCTTTAGAAACCAGCAAACAAAATTTATCTGTTGCTTATCTCTATCTAGTTTACCCCATGTTAAAAATAACAGAGATGTCAAAATCGATTTAACTTCTTTATCAAAGTTCTTTCTAATCAGTCTTTTCATCATGAACTCTTTTTAGGTAACAGTGTTTGGGGGCTACAACAGAAATTAGATGAAAACGTTGCTGCTGTGATTGGAATAGATACATTAATAGGAAGTATTCTATTTAATTTTTTTCTTTTGATTGATTAAATGTCAGAAGAACTGGTGAAGCATTTTTCCTCCAAACACTACAGATTTGTGTTCTGGCTCTAATGGTCTGCTTCAAGCAAACTATCTTGATTATTAAGATGTTCACAGAAGTTGCCCTTCTGGAGTCCCTGGAAATTGAGTTACTTCTGTGCGATTGGCAAACAGACTGACAGCAGGTTTTACATGAAGGAAACACTGCCCGGGTAGTAATTGAGCTGAGGTTTTCATCAGAGGTGGAAATTGTCCTGCTGATGAGTTTTCGTCTTTGGTGAAAGCCTGGCTGCAGTTTCTAGCACAAAGCTGGGTACCAAAGAAGCATTCAGTGTGTGTTCTAGTTGTTTTATTGCCAGGAGGCATCCTGCGATCTGAGATTTAGGACCACTTGGGAAGATAATGCACACAAATATTGAAGGGGTTGTTAGAGCAATTATCTTGGGGGAACAAAATGAGTTTGCTCCTCCAAGGAGAGTTGTACCTGTTTTCAGAAAGAAATGTCAGGCCATTTTTGAGCACATTTTGTCACACAGGCTGCGATGCTTTATGCAGTCATCCCTTTTATTTTTCACTCCTTTAATACCAACAATAGAGACATGTACTTCTCTTTTTCTTTTATAACTTCACAATACATAATGCATAGCCACAGCAATTATTCTGAGAGGCAGCATGGTCTTGCATTTATACCATTTTGTCACCCTCTGGAGGACACCATGTTTCCTATTAGTGGGACTGAACTTGATGCCATTATGTGTAATTTCTTCCAGATGAGCTGTAGCACTTAACTTCCTACCAGTACTTCAAAATACTGCGTTATGTTTAAAGCAAACCCAGCTTCTATAGAGCGATTTCCTAGAGCACAGAATTCAAGTCCAATTAAACACATCGCTTCCCCTTCAAGGTGTTCTTTGTGACCAAATTGCTCTTTAAGCGGTTGGCAGGTATAAAATCAAGCCTGGAAATAATTTTTAGGTTTGGTTGGACATTAATAAAGACAGCAGCTTACTGAAGCATAGTGATAGTCATGAATGAACTAAAAATAATTTATAGAATAATGATTTTTTTAAAGCCGCAATTTAGGTCTTTTGTCTCGCTCTGCTTCATTGCACTCTCACAATCCTTTTTAGGTTTTTCCTCCTATACTGAACACAGAAATGTAGATTTAAAGGAGACATTTTGGAATTAAGTGCCACAATTTGCCAAGTGCCTACTGTGTGCCAATATCTTGAACAAGTTATATAGCTTATTTCTAATCCTCACAACCCGAAGAAAAGGTATTACAGATATGCAATCCCTTAAACAAAATCCTTAAAGCTATGTATATTCCAAAATTCAAATTTGTTTTGATTTTAAGAGAAAATAAGGTGCATATATCACATGTTCTTAACCACCAGAGGTTTGGTACAGCATTTTAGAGGCAAATAAGATAATATTTGCATTAATATAGAAGTAATCATGTTAAGTGGTATTAAAAATAACACACGAAAGTTGGCTCATCAGAAATCATCAATAAGCTTGCCATTCATTTAAAAATGTTATTTTTCAGAGGTTTTTAGATTTTGTACTTGTGAATTAGCTATAATAGATATTTAGGCAAGTTATTTAAAACAGGTTAAACAACTTCCTCCGAGTTATACAGCTAGTATACAGTTAGGGTGGGATTTGAACCCAGAACTGTGCCTCTAACATCTATGTTCTAATAGATGAAGAAAATAAGACAAGTCAAAAATGATATTGAGAGATTCTCTTGGGAAAGGGAAACCAGAACAGAATAGAGGTCAGACAGAAAAAGGAACATGACCGATTTTTTTTTAAAA
>NW_006284839.1:2904118-2922027 GCF_000327345.1 Myotis davidii | reverse complement strand
ATTCAGGCCCTAACCGGTTTGGCTCAGTGGATAGAGCATCGGCCCGCAGACTCAAGGGTCCCAGGTTCGATTCCGGTCAAGGGCATGTACCTGGGCTGTGGGCACATCCCCAGTGGAAAGTGTGCAGGAGGCAGCTGATTGATGTTTCTCTCTCATTGATGTTTCTGACTATCTCTCTCCCTTCCTCTCTGTAAAAAATCAATAAAATATATTTAAAAAAATAAAAATAAAAAAGGACAGTAAGTTGGGTAAAGAAAATAATAATCATAACATGAGCTGCCCAACGGTAGGCAGAGAGACAATGCAAACAGTCATCAGAAGAGAAAGGTGAGGGACTGAACAGAAGGGAAAACAGTGTGCCCAGGGTCCATGTGTTTGTGCAGAAAAGATGAGACAGGGTAGGTTCTGTACAGACTGCAGAATGAGGCTAATGGGATGAAGTAAACCTGCTAATTATACCAAAGTTATCTCTACTTGCAATAGCTCCTGGCTACTTATTAACATATATTTAAACAATGCCTACTATGTGCCAAACACTAGGGATATATCTATATAAAGGTGGGTATGTCTTTGTACTCCTGGACACAATACTTACTAGCTGTGTGAACTTAGCAAAGGTACTTAACCGTGCTAGGCCACAATCAGTTCATCTGTAAAATAAGGATAATTATAACAAATCAGTTCATTTGTCAAATAAGGATAATTTACAATCTAGCTCCATAGATTTTAAACGGTGAAAATTAAATGATAGCGTGCATGTAAAGAACTGAACACAGTGTCTAGCATAAAGCACATGATGTATTATTAACCAATATTATTGTAGGAATTTTATCCTTTGAGACAGCTGGTTGCTTCAGCCGAAGGAAAACTGTCCACTTTCTGGGAGTATTTGCAGATAGCAAATCAGAGTACAAAGTACCACCTTCTGGTCCAATGTAATTGCTGTTCAACTGGCATTTCTGGGGAGTTTGCTCTATTTTCAGTTCCAACCCCACTTTTGTGCTATCCTGAATGAGTCATTTAATAGCATCTGCTTCCCCCTCTGTGAATTCCCTTCTGCTCCTTAACTCAAGGGTACTGAAGAAAGCTTTGGGGATAAGTGAAGGAGAAATTATTGCTCCAGCTAATATGCTACTCCAAAACATTGGATTTTAGAGAACTCTCTTGACCTTGTTGTTTGGAAGACTATAACTTGTCTTCCAAACAACACCCTGTAAGAAAGAAAACTCCTCTCATATGCTTATACCCGAATTGCTGGAATCTGTAATTCAGGCGAGCATGGTGTAGGCAGAGGAAGTCTGAATACACATTGCTTTTCTCAATCCGGCAGAGATAATCCCATTCAGAAGTATGGTGCTCATTGGAATACAACTGTTATTTTCTCCCCAGATAGAAAACTGAGAATTTCTACAAGGATTTCTCTATTTCAGCTGCTTTTAGAGTACAGATTGATAATCCAAATGACAGTCATTTGTTTCTGGCTACTGTCAGCTGCTCTGGGAACATCCATATGTTTTGTGGGCAATTACGTTCACTTAAAATCATCTGTGGTGCTCAGTCTACCTAGAAGATGGGGTCCTGCAAGAAAAAAGAGTCAAGACCTAGGGTATATCTAATGATATGATCTAAGATAGGTCATATCTAATGCCTTGGGTGCACAATTGGATAAGTAGCTGCTGGAAGGTGATTAACTGGAAGTAGAGTGTTTTATTACATTTGCTATCAATAAAATGTGGACAATCTATGTTTAAACCTCAAGTAGAAAGCTGCCATCTTGAATACAAGAACTATATACGGAAAAGCTTGGATTATATGACTACGGTAACCTATTATCTATGGCAGCGGTTCTCAACCTGTGGGTCACGACCCCTTTGGGGGTCGAACGACCTTTCACAGGAGTTGCCTAAGACCACTGAAAAACACATATATAATTACATATTGTTTTTGTGATTAATCACTATGCTTTAATTATGTTCAATTTATAACAATGAAAATACATCCTGCATATCAGATATTTACATTACGGTTCATAACAGTAGCAACATTACAGTTATGAAGTAGCAACGAAAATAATTTTATGGTTGGGGGTCACCACAACATGAGGAACTGTATCAAAGGATTGCGGCATTAGAAAGGTTGAGAACCACTGATCTATGGGATACAGTTCCTAAAATTTTAAGGCAGTAGCCAAGGGTCATAAACCTTCTGATGAAAACTAAAGTCATGAGATAGTAGCGTAGTGAATAGAGCAAATACCCCTCCTCCAAACACAGGCACTAATACTCAGTCTGAAGTTTCTCATCCTCCAATCACACTCCAGTCACATTCAACCACATCTCCAACCCTGCTGTGAATTCTTTTTCAGTCTTTGTACATCTTGCTCCCTTTGCCTAGAATTCTTTACCATGATCTCTTTCCGTAGTCTCCTGGTTACTCATACTTCATGTTTCATATTGTCACTCTGTCTAGGAAATCTTCCCTAACCTCCTAGGTCTTGGTTATAGGCCCTTCCCTTGTGCTCATGTAGCACCTGTCCCTCTGATTGGTAAAATTTTCTCTCATCTTTCTCTTCCACTTGACAACAGTAAATTAGAGGCAAAGGCTTTGTCATATTCACAATTGAATCCTCTAAGCCTAGCACAGGGCTAGTCACATGGTATACCCTTAGAAAATATATGTGGAATGGTGACTGAATGAATGAGGCTGCTTGTATGAAACTAATCAAAGGACTCCTGATAGTCTGTTTCATTGCACCATTGCCTATAGAAACACCACAACAAAAACTTATAAATGAATGCCTCAGAGGCATTTACAGTCATCAGGATTTATGGCTGTAAAGTCTGGCATCTCTAGATCATCATGAGGTTCTATTTCTAGTTCAGAGTATAAGTGAAATTATAGTTATAACCTCAGTGACAGAAAAAAACATGCCTTGGCAACCCATTAGTAGTTTTGTTGACGTGAATGAATAGAATGAGAAATGGAAATCTCATTAAACTTGAAAGTATTTTTAGTTGGAGAACATTGGCATTAGACTGTCAGGAAACCAAATGGAAGGGAATTATGATGCACAGTAAATATGTTAGTGAAAATGGTCAAGTGGGATCATGATTCAAAGAATTGCCTACTATTTCTACCAAATCACAGTCTGGTTGCCCAGCAACCACTCCATATGGGAATTGCACAGCATGATGACATACTAGAGCCCAATCTCAGAAGTGAACTGACAATCTAAAATCATTAAGTCCTGCAGTCTGACTTGCATTAGTTCATCACCTTATTAAATTGTGAATGAGCCTCATCCTTTGCCTACACAAAACTTGAGGTCTATCAAAAGGACATACAAATACCGTGGGTCCCATGAGATACCATGGACATCTTTAGGATAGCTGAATTCATTATATATAAAGATTTGATTACCTGTGCTGTCCCAGGCTCTTTCCATTGCACTCGTTACTAGTGATGAAAGGTGATATCTAGTTCAGCCTTGGCTAAAGATAAAGAAGACATATATTTTCTGTGCCATTTTCCTTCTGATCTGTTACTGTTACCATGCACTCACCAAAAGAAGAAAAACAGCAAACTGTTAAGCTAATGCCTTTAACATTTGTATTAATCAATAGGAGAAAATAACACTGTAATAAGAAATAGGACATCAATTAATCTATACACAAAATGAACAAACAAGTGAATAAATGAATAAAATCAAGTTAACATCTGTTAAGGACTCTATACCATTCTTATATGTGCCAAACATTCTTATATGTACTTGGACTCATACACTGGTTACTCGTATGACAACTTTATGAGGGTATTAATAACACTTTCATTTGTTATGTGAGGAAACTATAGTATAGAACATTTAAATAACTTGATACAGGTCAAATATCTGGTGCGAGAACCTGCATTCAAATCAGACTGACTGCCTCCTAAGACCGTACTCTCAATCACTAAACAATACTGTCTCTCAAGGAGAAATGAAAGAGCCAATCTATATATATAAAAGCCTAAGCGACCTTCCGACCATTCCACCAGTTGACCATTCAACTGGTAGTTATGATGCGCACTGACCATCAGGGAATGATGCTCAATGCACAGGCATGGAAACATGGAACTGACTGATGAATCTCAGAGGGAAGGGGAAAGGGGGGAGGGCAGGAAGAGATTAACCAAAGATCTTATATGCATACTAGAGGCCCAGTGCACAGATTCGTGCACTGGTGGGGTCTCTCAGCCTGGCCTGCGGGGATTGGGCTGAAACCGGCAGTCCAACATTCCCCGAGGAGTCCTAGCTTGCGAGAGGGCAAAGGCCAGGCTGAGAGACCCCACTGGTGCACAAATCTGTGCACCAGGCCTCTAGTAAATATATATAAATGCTTGTATCTCTATTAATCAAAGAATTACAAACCAAATAAGACAAACAGCAACCTATTATTCACCAATTCAGCTATTATTTAACAATGATAAAATTTAATGTAGACAGTTTTGTATAGTATTTACTGTGTGGAGTTGCTACTTGGTTTTTTTTGTTTAGTTTTTGTTTAGTTGTTATCACAGTGGAATGACAAAAAGTTGGGGGTGTAATAGGGATTGCCCATATTAATCACTTACATGCATAATCAGTGAATAATGGGCAGTTTTTAAAACTATTTCCTTATAGCATATGTTGTTTGTTCTGCTTACACAGTATTTATTGAAATGTAATTTTATGTCCATTTAATCTATTTTAAAAATTGGGTTTGTAAGAAATACAATGTAGATGAGAATAAAGTGAATCTGATAAGTCCAGAAATTGCTGGTGAAGATATTAATTAATATAAACTTTCTAGAGTAAAACTAGGCATTATGCATTCAGGAGCCTTTCAAAAGTTTATATGTTTTGACCAATTCCAAGAAATCTATCCTAAAAAAATAATCAGAATTGTAGGCAATCACAAACATCAGAAGTATTTGCTAAGACATCCTTTAGAACTGTAAAAAATTAGAGTGACCTAATGTCCAAAATTAGGGAACTTTTACGTAGCTATTAAAGGATAAATAAAGAACCAACCACGGCATAGAACAATTAAATAGAACAAAGCGAAACTAGCAGAATAAAAAGCTGTGTGTATTGAATAACCCCATATTACTCCCACAAACACTCTCAAGCACAACTACTTTCCAGACAGAGAGGGAAAGAAAGGGAGAAAAAATAAGGCTTCTATGAAATATACAAATGATTAGCAGTACTTATTTTTTGGATGATAAATAACAGTTTATTTTTTATTTCATTTTATTTCTAAAATTTTTCATGAGTCTTTATTCTTCCGAATGCAAAACTATTTATTTTATTTTATTTTATTTTTTAAGTATATTTTATTGATTTTTTACAGAGAGGAAGGGAAAGGGATAGAGAGCCAGAAACATCGACAAGAGAGAAACATCGATCAGCTGCCTCCTGCACACTCCTCACTGGGGATGTGCCCGCAATCAAGGTACTTGCCCTTGACCGGAAGCGAACCTGGGACCTTTCAGTCCACAGGCCGACGCTCTATCCACTGAGCCAAACCAGTTACCGCCGAATGCAAAACTATTTAAAAAAAATACCTAAAATCTGTGCTGTGCCCAAATATTTCTCTTTGAACTCGAATTAGGTGACCAGAAAGCTATTCTAGTGATGAATTATGCTCAATTGTTAATGTTCTCCAGTAGCTCAATGTTTACCACTCCCATTTACCATTTCAATCTAAATAAATATCTTCAGTGCCTTAAAACAAAGAATATAAAATATTCAGTTTAAAAAGAAATCCTTAGAGCAACACAATGCTTTTTAGTTTACAAAGTCCTTTTCCAGAGTCTATAGGCTAGTTTAACCCTGAAACAACCTTTGAGTAGGCAAGTCCTAATATTAAAACTTAAGGAACAGACTTCATTGTTAGATGCATGGAGGCAGCATGACATCTGACCTCACCTTCTCTACACCCAGCACTGAACTGAGCAGATGAGAAGTTCTACCTGGACAAGTTCATGTGGTTGGTCAGTAGAGGGGTCAAGGTCCAGACCTAGAACCAAGTTCCATGTTTTCCATTAAACTATCAGAATAATAATATGGTCATTCAGTGAGGGATGGGAAGATGTCAAAAAGCGTCATGGAGCATATAGGCTTCTGAGTAGACTAAACCTGGAGCTAAATCCATAGCCATGTGTTTGCTACATGATCTTTGCAAGTCACTTAACTTTTCTAAGCCTTAGTCTTTTCATCTGTAAACAAAGAATAGTAAAGCCCCATTTGTAAGGCTGCTATAAAGATTAAATAGGACAAGATATCCAACATTTGCTTGGTGCCACATGACTTTGGGAGTAACAGCTATTGCTCGCTCCTATGACCTCCCACCCCACCCCACTGCCCAACCCCATTGATACGCAGGTACAGACTTGGTTTAAGCCTCGCCAGCTTCCTTTGGAAAACACTGAGTCAAGCACCATCATGCAAAAAATTAATATAGAACACAATGGGTTTAAATCTTTAAAATGCCCACATTCCTAGGTATTTTCTTATCACTCTGTATTTGCTTAAAAGCATGTTCAAGTTAATATAAACCATCAAATCTCTTCTGATGCTAAAAATAAGAAGCTACTTAGATAATGCACATTAAGTCATATATCCACTTTAGAGAATGTTAATTGAGTAAAATGCAATTTTTGACTGCATGTGACCAGGGCCTTCATTTCTATTATTTTCATTTTAAACATGGAAAACCTGGATGGAAGCTATGCAATGGGAAAATGCACATACATTTTTATCTTGCCACTCAGAAGGCTTTGTACTAAGCCTAAAAGCTTTTGGCTAAAGTGCAAAAGCACCAGAGACCCATTTTGAATAGCAAAAGAAATTGAAAGGATTTCAACTCATCTGCAGTTCCAGTGGCTGGCAGGAGGTGCCTGTTTTAAATTGATTTTTCAAATGCATATAAGTCATCAAGTTTACAGATTTTAACCTTTCCAATAGAGTATTAACAAACTTTGTCAAAGAATGAGACTTTTGACAACACTTTGAAATGGTAGTCCGGAGACACTGACAGGAATTCTAACAAAATGTTTCTAAGTTTCCCAGTGAATTTTGGATATAAGACCAGGTCTTCACTGCTTGTATGACTATAGAAGAGAGGACAATGGATGCTTCATTTGAACAGTCCCTGCCGCAAAATTCTGGCCAGCAAATTTCAAAATTGGGCATTTTGGATATCTCTTCTTTGCCCATATCTGCTGGCCTTGTAGTGAAAATGTTTGAATAAAATATCCAATAACTGCAAGGAGAGGGAAGGGAGTAATCCATACCTCAAAGAAACCTATGTTTTAAATGTCAAATGGACACTCTACCTATCAGGGTACCTCTAGGTAGCATGGCTGGGCGAATGAAGTCATTTGGTGTTCCCACCATTGGTCATACAAAGTAAAAAGATTCTAGATTATAAGATTAAATGTGATGAGATCCAACAAAGCTTTCAGTTGATCCTTCAGGATTGTTTTTTCCTTTCATTGAGATATCTAATACTAAATTATGAAAAGATACTTTTATTTTCTCATTCATTTTGAGGTTGCCCTTGCTTTGCTGGTTCCCTGAATATAAACTTTGTCTACAAATTAGGTCTTTAAGTACTGAATAAGACAATTATTTTTCCAAAAATCCAGTGGTTCTAAACCATCTGTGTTTTAGATTTTTTAAAAAATAACTTATAAACAATTAGTTGGGGTTGTTTTTCTCTTCTATAATTTTTGTTCACATCTCAGAACCCTAAATAGTATTACTGTAAGATTACATTAAATATTTTAAGCATGGTTTTTATAATCAAGTTTGTGAAACTACAAATAAGAACAACTAAATAATGCCATATTTTTTAAAACTAACAATTGTAAACTACATCACAGTGCAACAGGTGTTTAAGAAATCAGTGGTATCAGATGAGCTGGAGGTTTGGATGGCATAAGACCTGGGTGTGAGACTCAGATCTTGCACTTCCTTGCTTAGTCAAGGTCTCTTTATTTCTCTGGGTGTCAGTTTCTCTGTCAAACAATCAGATTCTATAATATTAATTTATCTTCACAGGATTTAAAGATTAAGTACTTATAAAATACTAGTGCCCCGGTGCACGGATTAGTACACATCGAAAGGAAATTAATTAGAAGGTGAACAGCAGGGTGGGACTGGGTGAGACGGGCAGGACACACCCTGGAGCCAACTTCCCGTGGTCCCTCCCTGGCCGGGGCAGCACCACGGTTTGAAGGGCATCTGCAGAGTGAGTGAAGTCCCTCCGGTAGGTGGTGTCCCTCGGCCTGGCCTGCAGGGATCTGGCTGAAACAGGCTCTCCAGCATCCCCCAAAGGGTCCTGGATTGTGAGAGGGCAGTTCTCAGATGACACACCATGGAATCTGACTTCCTCCTCTCTGGTTCTCAGGTGTGTCACCCCATACCTATAGATATATATAGATATATATATAGATAGATATAGATATAGATATAGATATAGATATAGATATAGATATAGATATAGATTGCATTCATGCATGTATAGCCATGATTAATGCCCTTCAAAATACCCATCTATGTTATGGTAACCTATGTGGTCAGCTGTCTCATCTACCTACATGTTAGACCAGCTCTGTTCACTTTCCCCTGCCTTGGGAAGAGTAACTGCACTAACAAAAGCTAGGAATAAGGCACATGAGTGACAGAAGCAGCAACACATCTAGACATAATTTCAGATACTATCACTGGCCCCTGGACCCTGGGAGATACAAGTCATTTCTCTACATGATAAAGAATACCAGACTAAAGATTCCAGGGGAGTGATATGTATAAGATAATCACTATGTGAACCTTATTTTTAAACTGTTCCATTTAACCCATAGTTTCTCAGTATCAAGAAGTTCTCAGAAGTCCCAGAGAAGGTGAGTAACACAATTCCTATTTTATTTCTGTCCCAATCTAAATGAACAATTTTCACACAAGAGAAAGATTTGAAATTATTTAAAGGTGGGACCTCTCTTGTACTTTCCCACTCAATTGAACTTTGGCTTGAAAAAGACTCTAAAATCCCAAATGTATAAAATAATAGGAATTTTGATTCTTTTTATTGGCAAATCTGTCAAATAGTGGATGTGATGGTACAGCCACTCCTCCTCCAACTTTATTGGGGTATCGTTGAAAAATAAAAATTATACATATTAAATATGCACGTGATTATATATACACACACACATACACACACTGTGAAATGATTAACACAATCAAACTAATTAAAACCTCTATCACCTCACATAGTTACCATTTGTGCCTGTGTATGTGTGTGTGGGGGTGGGGGGGAGTAACACTTATGACCTACTTAGCAAATTTTAAGTATACAGTATAGCATTGTTAACTATAATCACCATACTGGACATTAGATTCCCAGAATTTCTTAGTCCCTTTACCTTTTTCATGTGAATTCCTGTTTTCCAAAAGAGTGAGTCTGGCCTGGCCAGTGTGGCTTAGTGGTTAAGCGTTGACCTATGAACAAGGAGGTCACAGTTGGATTTCTGGTGAGGGCACATGCCTGGGGTCGCGGGCTCGATACCCAGTGTGAGCTTATAATTAAACCACAGCCGAATCCTGAAACTGCTATGTGTGAGGTGATTTATGAGCCGTTAGAACATAATCTTATGACCATTGGCTTACTAAAAGGAAGTCACATTGTGAATGTGGACGAGCTTGTAGACCTGTTGTATGTATGTCTGTTAGAATGAGCAGTATGCTTTCTATGTATTTAACAACTGCTGATTTTTAAGCATGTTCACAGTATTTTTTGAAATCTTATAATAGCCCCATAGACTAGAAATGGTTTTTGTTCCAATTTAATACAGGAGGAAACAGACAAAAATCGATGAAGGGTTGCAAAGAAGCGGAACTAGTGAATGGAAGAGCCAGAATGTTAACCTGAACACACGTGTGATTGCTCATCAAGCGCTCTGACCACTACAATTGCAGTTCCTCTCCAGTGGCCAAATTTACAAATGTGAAGATATTAAGAGAAACTTTTATTTTGTAATATTTTTAACTGCTTAATAATGAAATGATTTGTTTTACAAATATAATTCTTATGCTAGTAACTACTTAAGTCTCTGAATCTCAAATCCTAAATTAGAAATTTCTATAATGCTTCAATCAGTCAAAAAGATTAGATTTTCCATCCAAAAAGAAGGCCAGCATTGCTTCATAGCTGGGCCTCATCTAGGCACCTCCAAATTCCAAACAAAGAAAACGAATCTGCAGATCTCTCCATAGCTCCTGCTGGGTGGCCTCAGGCAGAGGCTAAATTAGCACCTCCTTAGAGATCCAAGAGCCAGTATACCCATTGGTCAGAGTGGACCATCCAGATTACAACTCCTCAGATCCATAAGGGATGCACTCAGGGGGCAGACTCAGTGATCTTTTTATTTATAATCCTGATGGATAGACTGGTTGAAATAAAGTTCCTCCAATAAAACTGTTTCACTCAGTCTTGTATATCCACTACTACCACTGCACTCTTCCCTGACACACACGCGCACATGAACGTACATCTATGTTGCAATACATGCATGCACACGCACACACACACACACACACAGTTACATTTGGAGAAGTTTGAAGATTTCTCCAGGAGCACATTTAAAGTCATATAGGATTTAGATTTGGGCCTTTAAATTAGGTTAAACCACAAACCAACAGTTAGTGAAAAAAATAAGTATTAGTCCTCTTAGCTCCAGTCCTGTGAATTTTTTGGCTTTTCCCTTTTGTTTTTTCCTTCTCTCCCAATTCCAATGTAAAACTGGCTCTGAGTGTTCTTGGCTTTGTTCCTTGTGTGATAAGTGGTCCACTTTTCTATTTCTGAATTTCAGAGCTTCCCAGCACATTGTTGTTTATCCTCCAGTCTTTCCACTCTGTCACCACCCAAATCTGCTTTCCCAAATCTACCACGGGGGTCAGGGCCTTGCTTGGCTCGTTCCTTTGAAGAAAGAAGAGGATCAAAGAGAGAAGACATCAGGGCACCAAGCAAAGCTTTATAAAGCATGATAGTTTGTCAAATATTTTTTCTAAAATTAAATGTATTGGAGTAATTTTATGAACAATAAAATAGCAGAATATAGAGACATGTACAGAACTATTCAAAGTATGCTGCCTATAAAAGGTGAATAGAAAGGGAGTGAGGGAAAATGGCAAATGCAAACCATCCTAGGCAAAAGGAATACTTGGTACTAATTCTTCAAAATAACAACAAAACATTAACTGTGAAAAAGGAGAAGACAGTTTTATAGACTTTCTTGACTTGGGAACAAAACAAAAATGTCTTGTTCAAAAAAATCAACAAAAAGAAAACAAAAAAAACCAAGAAGGGTCTAGTTCATTCATTTATTTATTCCTTCAACAAACATTTCTTAGCCCCCACTATGTGGTATTTCCAGTGCTGAGTTCTAGAAATATGATCAACAAGAAAGGCAATGGCCCTAGTCCTCCAGGAGCATACAACCCATTAAAGGAAACAGACCTTTAGCCTAGCAATAGCTAAATTGCAAGGTTGTTTTAGAGAAAGTAGAGGTATAGGGAGAAACTTAGTAGTTAAGGACTGGTAAAAGGAGACTTGCTGAAGACAGTGGTTGTTCATCTGAGTCAAGTAGATAAGTTAAGAGTTAGCCATGAAAAGAAGGAGGAAAATAATTCCAGATAAGGAAATTCTTTCCCATTTCCACCTCTCTTGACTTCTCTGAAAACTCAACAAAATAGTACATCCTCTTGCTTGGATTTCATGATATCATCAGCAATCCTTCTGAAATCTTCTATGTGGGCTTAGCCTCTATTCAACAGCTCAATGTTGCCCAGCCCCACAGTCCTCTCCTATACCCTACTTTCTCACATTTGGTGATTTTATACAGGTCAGTAACCTGATCGCCAGGCCTGATCTCACTATAAAGCTAAAACCATTGTGTCCAACCACATATTTTAAAACTCTTCCTATTGTTTATTAGACATTCCACAAATAATGTAGCTTGCCTGGGGTAGCACTCCACCTCTCTTCCATCTCCTCTGTTGAGTATACAAGCTTTCTTGAAAAACACTAATACTAACAAGAGGAGCCAGGTTGGTAAGGAGAAAAATGCAGTATTTAAACTAAGACACACAAAATAAGTAGTATTTAACTCTGCATAGAAAGAAAAAAACAATATTCCAAGTCGATGATGTTCCCTATTATTTAGTCTCTACACAATAATTATCCTAAGGCATGGGTGATTCTTATTTTATTTTTTATTCTTTTATATGTAGCCCAAATTTTTACAAAAAAATCAACTATATCCATACTCAGTAATAATCTTTAAAAAAAAACATATATGAACCTGGGTCATTGGGAGAACAGTCAATGGTACCAGTGAAGGCTCCAGGAATAGGCATTAGTTTTAGAGACTGGACTTGGTCTTATGTGGTTTGTCTACTCCATCTATCTGGACATGTATAGCCAATGAAATCTTGCAGATGTTTGAATGAGTCATTATAAAAGCAAGAGACAACAGCATGGTTTGCTAACTTTTTTTAAGGGCTTAGGTAAATGACCTTGCCCTTCCGCGAAGGAATCCTTTTTCTTTTTAACCTAACTACATCCTTCACTGACAGCTCTTTGTTGCAAATACAAAAATAGAACAATGAAAAGAGTGAATAGTTCAGCTCTCAGACTGATGTATAATGACAGTTTTCTGATACAGGGGAAATGAATTTAGCAGATTCTGTGAAGTGAAAATTCCCAATTATAGTGTTCCCTTGTACTAATTAAACAGGTGCTAGGGGGTTTTCAGAGTAGCACCACTGAGACCTCTGTTGTGCAGAATTACTTACATTGTTAAATGTTACGCTCTTCTCAATGAAAACACTAATACAAATCCTGATGGAGCATCTGTGAGGTACAAAGTACAACTCCACTTGGACTCCCTTGAGGAGTCACTGACTAATCCTGAGGCACCTCTTCCACTTCAACAAATTTTTGTTTGTTAAGAAATATAGTCCGCTTTGCAGGACTTTCAATATTTATCAAACGTGCTGTTGACAAAATTACTTTATTTAAAAAAAATCTTAGCTCATTTCACCACTACCGCCCTAGTCCATCATTCCCAAAAGAAAAATACTTTCACTGGGTACCATGTGCATAAAATAAGTGGTTTATATGTTTAGCCTATTATTTAAGGTCTTCCAGAAATTAGACCATCTCACTCATGCCCATGGCTAAAACTAATCTGTTTGTGACTTCAAAACAAACTTACAGCTTTTGACAAATTTTGCTTCTCAGCTCCAGACTCTAAGAAACTAATCAATATATTTTTTCAGCTATCCTGCAGATGCCTCAAAATCAACATGTCTGAAATAGACATACCAGCTTCAATAAAATCATTCTTCTGTTTATACTGTCTGCTTCTTTGAATGGGCATCCAGTATGTCATACCAGATGCCAAGAGATCCTCCTAGTCTTTCTTTTTCCCTACCCTTCAAAGTCTTATCAAGTTCTTTAATTTTTCCACCCAAATATGTCTAGAATCCTTCTTGTTTCTCCATGGCCAACTCTGCTGCCCCAGTTAGGTCCTCATCATATCTCATCTGAACTATTTATAATAGCCTCTCTAACTGTTGTTTTCCCTCTAGGCCATCCAGACAGTCCTAATGGCCTGGGAGCCTGTGTGCTGTACTGTCATGGGATTTATCTTTCTAATTCACAAATGTGATGATATCACTACCATTTTCAAAATTCTTTAATGGCTCCTCATCAATAGAATATAATTTAAACTCGTTGGCCGGGTTTATAAAACCCCTTTTAATCTAGCTTCCTGCCTCTTTCCCCACCAGTCTTAACCTCTTGCCTATATGCCCCTAAACACTTTATTTTCCAGTTCTCAGAAAATGCCTTCATTCATTCTTATCTCCAGGCCAGTGCACATCTGGGTTGTTTTTTTCATAGAATCCTGACCCCTTCTTGTTCCATCCAAACTCTCACTTATTATTCAAGTCTAAACTTAAATCGTATATGCTGTATAAACTTTCCTTGATTCCTTGGTTCTTAGAATCTCCTTTTCTTCTATGCATTGAATATATTTAAAACATAACACTTGTCTTTTGGTAATGATATTTTATATGTCTGTCTCCTTCCAGGTTATGCATTCTTTGAAGTTAGGACCTTTGTTTATACAACTTTGCATATTCATCATTTAGGACAGTGCCTGACACATGGGGGGGAGAAGTATTTTTAATAAATTGACTTGAATGAGTAAATGTATATATAAAAAGATAAGGTTGACTTGAATAAGTAAGGGATTATTTTTACTTTAACACCTTTCCTACACTACCACCTGCTATCCCAAACATCTGAGTTGCCTGGGAAATTTGATGTCTGAATCCTGACTCTCAGTTAAGTTCCTTAAAGGCAGTTTTCTGAGGCTGTCTATAGAGGGGGCAGGAGTAAAGTAGAACAGAGGGAAATGCAAAGGTGGGTTTTGCCTTAATCATCTCCAAAGTCCCTTTTAGTTCTGTCATGGGTGAGCCTCTTCCAAGGGCCAAGGCAAATGTGTGCTATTATTGATGAGTTATTTCAGGTCATTTATCAGGCACACCAGTTGTCTAGATTTCATAAACACTAAGAGGCAAGTAAGAACTGAGTGAGGAAAATGACATTAAGCAAATCTGCATCCTCCTGTGAAGGTAAGAGCCAACTCAGGCTTTGCAATGCATCAGCTCATAAAATGGAAATGTGCTTTTAGTTTTTTCTGTCTTTATACTGGAGATTTGCCCGCCGCAGGGCCTAGTTCAGCACTGGAAAACAGGACATTGCCAAAGGCCTGGGAATAAGGAATGTGTTCAGCATACTGAAGCTTCCAAAGTCACAAGAGTAAGAGGGAAAAATGGAAATAGGACATTAAATACAATAAAAAATAAAATGACCCAGCCCCTTCGTTTTACCAGTCCATAGAGTCCATATAACATAATTTATTTATTTTTTGTTAATTTATTTACTCAACTTTCTAAAATTTTCTCAAAGGTGTCACATGTAGAATCAGATACTGTTAGACTTAGACACCGTGTACCCTGGTGCCCTGGAATTCTGATGCAGTATCTTGGGGACCAATCTTGAGAGAGTATAATCCAGCTGCCTCCCTTGCTTTAACTCTAACAGCAGTCCCTTTATCTCTTTCATTTGTTTCAGAATGGAGCTCCACACATGATTTCATTTGGTGGGAAAAAAATTTCTGTTTAAACTCCCTTGAATCTGAGGCTCGAAAGGTTGTGATTCTTGAAGTTGGAGACAGGTGACCAAACCTTCCCAGGTCTTCTAACGTCCGTTAAAATGCAGATGGTATACCTGGACATGAGTTTTACAACCCAACTATCTGAATTCAAACCCTGCCACTTTCACCTGACTTTGGGCCATTTATTTATTTTTTTCTGGTCAACAGTCCGTCTTCATCTGAAAAATGGGGCTCAGGTTGGTATGTGCCTTATAGAATTATTTTGAGGAGTAAATGAGTTAACATGTAGAAAGTGCCCGGTACATAGCAACACACAAATGTATAATCTAGTGCTAATATCACATTGCTATAATTCTTTCTCAGTTTTACCAAACTAAAAAACTCCAGGGTTAGGCAATGTGTTAGTTTCCTGTTATTTCTATAACAGGGTATCACAAATGTAGTGGCTTACAACAACATAAATCTATTGTGTTAACGTTTTCAGGATCAGAAGTCCAAAATGGGACTCAAAATCAAGGTGTCAGCATGGTCCATGTCCTCTTAGAGGTTTTAGAGGAGAATCTTTTCCCTTGAATTTTCCAGCTCCTGGGGGTTGCCTGTGCTCCTTGGCATGTGGTCCCTTCCTCCATCTGCAAAGCCAGCCATGTAGCATTACCCAGTGATGCTACAGAGAGTCAGATCTGTCTGATTCTGGCTCTAGCTGCCCTCTTTCACTTGTGCGGACCCTTGTGAATACACTGGGCTCACTCAGGTAATTCAGGATAATCTCCCGATGGCAAGATCCTTAAGTTAATCACACTTGCAAAGGCCCTTTTGCCATATTAGGTGATGTATTCACAGGTTCTGGGGTTTTGAACATGGAATTTTTTGCATCGTGGGCAAATAATAAAAATATGTAAAACAGCTTTGGATAAGAGAAGAGGGAATGGTATGCCCTGCATGTGCCTTACGTAAAAGCAATCACACTTGGAAAGGCAGGCAGAAAGAAAGAAAGAAAGGAAGGAAGGAAGGAAGGAAGGTAGGAAGGAAGGAAGGAAGGTAGGAAGGAAGGAAGGAAGGACGGAAGGAAGAAAGAAAGAAAGAAAGAAAGAAAGAAAGAAAGAAAGAAAGAAACTAGCCTAGCCCAACTAATACTTCCTAAAACTGACTTGGCCCTGCTTTGGGATCCTGACCTATGACATTCCATTGATTGGTTAGACCAGGTCGACATGACATAAAGCAAAGAGGAAGGTGGTGAGTGCCTGAGTCTGTGCTACGTAAGAACCTTGATAATTGAAGATATTTTCCATAACAAAATGAAATGATAAATTTCTATCCAAATGTATGCAGTCTGCTTCCTCCATGCTTTAACTACCTGGCTGTGGGAAATGACCCAGTTTTTATCTCGCTCTGTTGTTATTTCAAGTCAAAATCTTTAACAGCCAACAACAGAAGTCACACCAACAGGTGCCTCATCCTCCACTCCTATTTTGCGTCTCTTTCTTAGTCATCACACTTCGTTGACTTGAAGATCCTTCAAGGATGGCATCTGTTATCATCGTCTCCCTTGAAATCCAGGCCCACGGTTGTTGAGCTGCAAATGTTGATGAACACCCAAACTGTACTTGTCTCTGCTGGCTCGTGGCTTTGCCGCCATATGTCAAATCAAATTCCATTTTACAGTTTGCAGCCGAAAGACATAAAGAAATAGTCAATGCACAGACATCTTCCTTGGCACCACTGGGGAAGTAAACTATCAAACCTGCCTGCCTATCTGCTTTATTTAGACGTACCGTGTCATTGCTAACATGGGAAGTGGCACAGAGGCTCCTTCTCCTGAGCCCACACCCCAGTCACTAAAATGTAATCTGTCTTCACAAGCAGGACTGAGCTTGAAGCATCCTTGAGGCGCTGATACCGAAGGAGGGATGAACAAGAAATAATAGGTAGGGAGAGGAGCTATGGAAAATACAGGATGAAATGATCATCTGTCCTAGTATGACATGGAGAAACAACTAGGGAGTGAATGTCAGAAGTCTTAGAACAAGAAAGAAAAAGATGTCCCTTAGCTCATTTCTGGCTGTTAACTAGGGGAAAGAGCCCTCATCGTAAAGGAGTCTAACGTCTGTGGAGCCCTTACTTTATTGAACTTTAGTTAATGAGTCATGATTTATGCAAAAGGAAGAAAGAAATTATCGCCATACGCTGTAGTTTTATAAAATAAGCAAGTTCGTAACCATTGGATCGCACTACATGGAGTCAGTTCTGTTGTCTCTAGGGCTACATCGAAATGGCCACTAAGACCAAGCCCAGAAGATGCTGGTATAAATGAGGGTTAGATGGTTGTTTTGAACTCTGAGATAGTATATACATTTCCTATTGCTGTTGGAACAAATTACCACAAACCTAGTGGCTTAAAACAACACAGATTTGTTACTGTACAGTTCTGGAGGTCTGAAATGGGTCTTCTGAGGCTCAATTCTAAGTGTGGTTAAGGCCGTATTTCTCCCGGAGACTCGAGGGGAGAATCTGCTTGTCTCTTCCAGCTACTAGGAACCACCTGCACTCCCTGACTTGTGGCTCCTTTTCTGTCTTCAAAATGCATCACTCCAGCCTCTGCTTCTATTGTCGCATCTCCTTTATCTCCTTTTCCTAAC
>NW_006284839.1:2894358-2903952 GCF_000327345.1 Myotis davidii | reverse complement strand
AAGGCATTCAAAAGTTTAAAACCACATGTAATTACTGTGTGGGAGGAACAAAAGATGTCTCTCATTCATGCCCATTTGCAACCTTTGCTTTAAATCAAATATTTGTTCTATTCTCAAAGAGCCTCTTTGCCATAACAAAGGGAGATACTTGCTGTTAAAATGGCCACGTACACTCTGCAGCCAATTAGACACTGACACCAATCTATAAAAGGACAAAATATAAGGGTATGCTAAAAAGAAGGTTTGGAGGCCTGTGTTAGCTGAGAGACCCACCGAGGACTAATTGGAAGAAATACGTCAGGAAGGAAGCTGACCATGGCAAAAATAGGAAATAAATAGAAAGATGGTGACCCTGTTCCCAGCACCGGTTCTCTGTAAATGGCCAGTGTGCATCACGGCAGTTCCTGCGTTGAGCGTCTCCCCTGGAGGTCAGTGCGCATCATAGCAACCAGTCGGACAGTTGGAGGGACACTTGGCATAGTAACCTTTTATATATATAGATGATAAAGCATGGGGATAACAACATATATAAAAGAAAACAAAAAAATGATAAAAATGGTATGTTATTATCTCTAGGCAGCCAATATTTGGATTATCTTATCTGAATTGTGTTACAGAGTCCTTACAAAACATAACAGAACTGTGTGTGTGTGTGTGTGAGAGAGAGAGAGAGAGAGGGGAGGGGGGGATTTGTACTCAGTAGGGGTGAAATTATAAATTAGCTTTCTCTGTTGTTCTATGCCACTGCCTTCCAACAACTTTTGTCAATCACTGTCTTGCCTCTGGATGAAATCTCAAACACATAAAATAGCTTTTCCTGTCACTCTCACATATCAGTGAATAGTCTCTTTTAATATAAAATGTCCATTTTAGTCCAGTCTGTTATGAAAGCCCTAGTCTCTGGTAAAAGTTAAACATTCTTCTTATCATCTTGCATCTTGGGCTGACTTAGGCTAGTAGGTGCATAGTTCATGCTTGGATTATTTCAGATATTTAAGCCCTTGAAGTACTTCTGTGTTGCCATATTTTTTATTGTTTAATAATTGCAGAAGATTTTGCAGTTTAAGCAAAGGGGGAAGCATTGGACAAGGGGGTAAGGAGTGAAGTTTAGGGAGGGCATTCCAAGTAGAAGGAACAAAGGCATAAGACAGCATAGGGTAAGAAAATATGAGTGTGCGATATGCCTATAGCAATTCATAGGAGTGGAAATGAGAGACTGAAGACTCAAATCAAAATGGAGTATTATTAAGATTAAAAGTTTGGCCGAAACCGGTTTGGCTCAGTGGATAGAGCGTCAGCCTGTGGACTGAAAGGTCCCAGGTTCGATTCCGGTCAAGGGCATGTACCTGGGTTGCGGGCACATCCCCACTGGGAGATGTGCAGGAAGCGGCTGATCGATGTTTCTCTCTCATCGATGTTTCTGACTCTCTATCTCTCTCCCTTCCTCTCTGTGAAAAATCAATAAAATATATGTTTTTTTTAAAAAAAAGATTAAAAGTTTGAATTGCATTCAGTGGCCAATAGGTATAGAATGTAAGCAATGTAATATCATGAACATATTTGTGTTTTTAAAAGATAGACTTAATGGTATTATGATTTGTGGAAGTTATTCTGTTTTATAACTGCTAAGTAAAATTAATATATATGAATGATATTTGTTTTAGGGACATATATTATTCTATCTCAATGTATTAAAATATTATTTTTATAATATTGTAAATAGTTATTTTGCAATGCACTTCCTTCCCTTACTTTAAGCTTTCCTGATGTGAACTCTGAGGACTAAGAAGGGCTCTTGGTGGCTAACTGGGCTCAATAACAAGGAGCCTAGCAGCCATTTCTTCCACACAAGCTGCACTTGGCAGAGAAGCCTCTGTGCTAACCTGACTGCCTGCTCCGTGTTTCTGCCATCTGAGCCAGCCTTTATAAAGGAGTTCCTGGAGTCCTACTTCAGCCAAAAGGACTGAGGTTTCCCCATCCAATCAGAGCTGTGTAACTCTGGCCAATCAGAGTCGCTCTATTCTGACCAATCAGGACAGTGCCTTTGGACCAAACTGTGAGACCCTCATTTGCATAAAGACAGACCAATCAGGGACCAGGGGCAGGGACTTCTAGCAATAAAAGCCAGCTCCCCTGTGGCTCAGGGAGTACACTTTCCACAGAAGATGGAAGACTGAAGACTGATTGTGGGCTCCCCATGTGGAGCAGAGCTGCCTAGCTGAAGAGGGGCCTGGCCCCACAGCCATCTAGTTGAGGGCAGCCTCATGGCCACGCTGTTTTCATAGCTGTGCTCTAACACTATTGAGCTGTTCCACAGCAGTGATGTTCACACCCACACTGTATTACCCTTGAGCTGTTCGCAATAAAGCTTCCTTCTTCACCCCACTGCAAATTGGGGATTCCTGTTGGTGTTGAATTATGTTAATTACCCATTTCATAAGAAAAAAAAGTATTCACAGCTTAACTCTCTGAGATGTTAACAACAGGAGGTTTAGGGGTAAGTTGACTCATACTGGCACATTCCCTCCTTCATTGTGGCCTGAGAGATGCTTTTCATCATGTTGATGTATCAGCATGAAAGGGTTGTCAGGTTGAGAACTGAAGTTTGTTCAACAGCCAAGTTTTCTGTGAATAACCTGGTCCAGAACCAAGTTGTTTGAGATGGGAAACGTTGGAGGACCCAGGTTTGACTATTTTCCAGCCTCCCTTTTATTTATGTAGGCTTAGGAAAATAAGTGTTTTGTAATGAGTGTCTATTAATTTTATATTTTAATGTTTTCAGGTTTGTATATTCTTGTATATTTCTGCTTATGACCACTCAGGGGGTCTAATTTTTTACTTTTCTGTTTGGTTATCTATGACTATTACTGCTTAATGGCCTTGAAAAAAATATTTATAACAATAATTGGAAGCCTAGAATGAAGGTGTATTACTCCAGTTTTGTAGTTTTGTCTGCATTGGGGTGGGCAAACTTTTTGACTGGAGGGCCACAATGAGTTCTTAAACTGGACCGGAGGGCCGGAACAAAAGCATGGATGGAGTGTTTGTGTGAACTAATATAAATTCAAAGTAAACATCATTACATAAAAGAGTACGGTCTTTTTTTTTTTTTTTTTTTTTTTTTTTAGTTTTATTCATTTCAAATGGGCCGGATCCGGCCCGCGGGCCGTAGTTTGCCCACGGCTGTACACGATGTTTTCTGTGACCACAGTAAACTGGCCTGATATGTATACACAAGGGCAGGTCTGTTGGCCACAAGTTTGCAGGAATTCTTCCCTCTGCTCTGCTCAATTACCAGGCAAGCCTTGGGATATGGAGCTTGATGAAAGCCAGGCTTACTTCCAGGTCACTCTTATTCTGTATGCATAGCTAATTGGGCCCAGGTTTACATAGGGAGAGTCTTCTATTAGATTCTGTATCTGGCTTCGAGAATTAGATATTATTTTCTCTTTCCTGTTTGGTACATCAAGATTCAAATGGTCAAATTCCTCCTGGGCAAGAAAAGCTTTAGGTCAGTTTATCTTTCTGGATTTTCACTGTTCCTTTCAAAGAATCAGGTAATTCTTTGCTATTTCATCAGTCTTTTGATGACATATTATATTGTTGAAAAAAATATTTTCCCCAGCAATTTTTCTTTCTGGTGTGAATGCATGACATATGGTTACAGCGGTAGAGGGGAGGGGACTAGGCTGAAAACCTGGCTCCTCGCTATAGGAAATTGAAATCTGAAAATTGTCTGAACACTTTAAAAAATGTAAAACACACACACACACAATTTATGTTGATTGGATTGTTTTGGGTATAGCTCAAATCACCTGTGTGATGTATCTGATGTATCACAGAGATTCTTATAAATACTAGAATAACCATTTTCAATCTATTTTTGTTATTGTTGCTAAACATACAACATTCAACCATTTACAAACTGAGAGTGAAACAGCATACACACAAAATCCAAGCAAATTAATTTTCTTTTTAAGGTCATCTACAAATCCTGTCTCCATAGCAACACAAGTACATATCTAGGTTTTTTTTCCCTTTACACTTCATATTTTGCCTAGTCATGAATTTTCAAAGCAATACCCTAGGCATTTATTTTGCAATAAAATCATTTGCTTCATTGTTAATACAACTTTCAATGTCTGTCCTTTCAGAAAAATTTTAAAGCACACTGATGAATAGAAAAATAAAACACTGTTGCAGTCTAGGTATTTACAAGAAAATAAAATAGACTGCTTCTAAAATGCTTATAGAGAATGATGGCAAGTCATTACTAATGATAACAACAGTGAGATTTTTAAAGTTTATTTTTCCTGAATCAAAGGAAAGATATAACCTTGAAACTAAATCAGTCCCATCTGGTAAATACTCAGCTTATATAACAAATATTGAAATGACTACAATTGAGTGAAAATAAAAAAGTTTCATAGAGACAGATAAACAGTATGGCAACTACCAGAGGGGAAGGGGGTTGGGAAGAGGTAGAAGAGAGTGTAGGGAGGATAAATGGTGATGGAAGGAGACTCAACCTGGGATGGTGAATATACAATCTAATATACAGATGATGTAGTATAGAAAGGTACACCTCAATCCTATATAATTTTATTAACCAATGTCACCTCAATAGATTCAATAATTTTTTTTAAATGCTCACATATACATACAAATATAGGAATGGTTAGCTATAACTGGGTCAGTAAGTCATATCACCTCAAATCACAATAAATCTCCTGTCTCTACTAGCCTCTACTAGCCTCCCTCTTTAACGCATGACTATATGAAAAATAATAAAGGAGTAACTCAAATCTTCAAATAATTCTCTTTTTTATTCACTAGTGGTTATATATTTTAATTTATCCCAAACTTCTTCAAATGGATCTAAGAAAGCTCAAAGTGCTTTAAAGTCTTATTCAAAACTAGGGGCCGAGTGCACGAATTCGTGCACCTTGAAAGGAACTGTGGGCACAGGGGCTCTGCCCATCCTCTGCATCCTCACCTGGCCCCTCCCGCCACAGGCCCCGTCCCCTGTCTGCTGGCAGCCCCGCTCCCACCGCCGCCCCTGCGCCTGCTCGCACCCGCTGACAGCATGGAGCGATTGGAGCCGGTGCCAGCAGCAGATGCAAGAGCCAGCTGCCAGCCCCAATGGCCCCTCAGGAGCAGGGGGAGGTGGAGAAGCCCTGAAGGGTGATCTGGGCCGGCAGCTGCCACTCGAACCCACTGATGGTGCCGAGTAATCAGGCCGGCGCCGGGCGCCAGCAGTGGGTGCAAACAGTGACTCTGGCACTGGCAGCAGGTGTGAGTGCTGGGTGGGACCATGGCATGTGGAAGCAAAGAATTTTCAGTAACCACCAGAGGCTCACCCCAATGACAGTGACCAGCACCCCACCTTGGTCTGGAGCCCCTGTTCACCTGCTCCACTAATCTCGCCGCGGCCGATGCCCACCATGTTTCGTGCTCTGCTGCTGATGCCCACCATGTTCCGTGCACGCCCCCTGGTGGTCAACTCATGTCATAACGACCGGTTGTTCAGTCTATTTGCACATTAGGGAGATATATATATATTTTCTTATCTCTCTATAAAACTCCAAATATACTATTCACCATTGAGAGATGTAGAGCACTTCAGAAGAGATTGAGAAAAAGGCCAAGAACTTACCAAGATACACATTGTGAAAAGCTGAACAGATCTGGGTTTAAATCCCAATCACCTGTGTGACCTTGGACAAGCTATAGAAACTCTATGCATCAGTCAGCGTTCAGTCAGGAAAGCAGAAACTGCTTGAGGCATTACAACTAGAAAAAGAAGTAATACAGAGATTAAGGAGTTCCAAATCCATTGCGATGACTGGTGAAGCAAGGGTCAGGGAAGTTATCGCTACTGTTCAGAAAGTCAGGACAGACAGGAATCACTGGAAACTGCCGTGGCTGACTCACAGACTGACACAGGCAATTCACTCATCAAACCTCACATCTGTCGCCTCTGCCGCCCGTGTGCCTGTGCCACGGCATTACGAGCAACAGCAGCTTCTTTCCTTCTTGCAAGGACCCTGGCTGACAGTACATAACGGTACCTTGCAGGTAGGAATTCTAGGGAATATAGTCCCAGGCTTTCAACCCCTGCAATACAGGAAAGAGAAGGGGAGACATGTTGCTACATTGCCAACAGGAAAATCTAGCACATTCTACATGTGTCAGTGTCTTCAAATGTAAAAATACTGTCCAGAGTAAATCAAAATTGTGGCTAGAGCACTGACTCCAATATTCTCTTCTACTTCAAATCTGTAAAGTGAGAGAAAAGATACAGATTTTCAAATACGTGCATATATTTATTTAGATATATCTATAGATGCTGTAGATAGGACCAGATATAGATGATCTTAATAGATGCCGAAATAGATGCTATGGATAGAGTACAACAGAGAAGGAACACAGAAATGGTGAAGAATCCTTGAAAGATAGAAAGCATATGGAAGCGGTAACAGCTGTGACAAACACAGCCCAAACACATGCAGGACAATATCACTGTAAAGACTGAAAACAGAATCCAAATTGGATCAAAAAGAAAGAAGTAGGAGCATGTTCCAGAAAATCAGTAGGGTAAATTAATTAAAAAGCAGAATTTAGGAATATAAGGCCAGGCTCTTCACCCTTGCAATGTGCAACAGACCCAAGTTTTTGACATGTTTTATTCATTTTTATTAATGATGCGGGGTTGGTATTTCATTATCGCTTTTAAAGTAATTTGTGTAATTTAATTAATTTTGATATTAAATGTTTCATGCATTGCTACCCAAGTTCTTTAACTCAAAATCTAGTAATTTTATTGCTTTAAGTTACAACATTTCTAGAGGGTAGGGGAGTTGGGGAACTAGGTGAAAAGGGTGAAGGGATTAAGTACAAAATGGCAGTCACAAAATAGTCATGGGTATGTCAAGTACAACATAAGGGACATAGCTAATAATATTATAATAACTATGTATGGTGCCAGGTGAGGACTGGAAATATTGGGAGAGCACTTTGTAAAGTATATGTTTGTCTAGCCACTATGCTGTACACCTGAAAAAAATAATATTAAATGTGAATAAGATTTAGCCCTAGCCATTGTGGTTTGGTTAGAGCATCATCCCATGTACCAAAAGCTGGTGGGCTCAATTCCCAGATAGGGCACATATCCAGGTCGCAGGTAATTATTTTTAAATAAAAGTCTAAAAATTGCTAATGGATCATAAATGATTTAAAAATCATTTCAACTGGCTGGAATGATTTCAGTTAACAAAGGAAAAGCCCTCAATTGTTGACAACAAATATGTTTTCTAAATATAAGGAAAGTCATAGCTAAAAATAATTCTTGTGTAAAAGACCTGGTGGTTTTGATGAACACAGGTTTATTATGAGCAATTACAGAATTGATAGGAATTTTAGTGCAATCTTGTGCTAAAGGAGAATTAGTAAACTTCAGATCAAGAAAGTTAATAATTGTACAGATTAAATAACACCTGGAATGTTGAACAGTCTTTAGAGGTATATTGGCAAAATGATGACGAGGTGATAAAGGATCTCAAACCTAGATTATAAAAACAATTTAGAATCATGTGGATATAAAAAACAGCACCAGGAATATAGTCAATAATCCTATCTAATAAAACCCTAATATGCAAATATAACGAATGGCGGAATGACCAGTGGCTATGATGTGCACTGACCACCAGGTGGCAGATGCTCAATGCAGGAGCTGCCCCTTGGTGGTCAGTGTGCTCCCACAGGGAGACAACACTCAGCCTGAAGCTGGGCTCATAGCGCAGCAGCAGTGGTAGGAGCCTCTCCCATCTCTGCTGCAGGTGGGCAGTAAGGAGCGAGGGGTCCCAGACTGCAAGAGTCCTGGACTGTGAGAGGGATGTGTGACTGCCAGATGTCTTTAAACTGTGTTAGCTCCAGGTGTCATTAGCTCTATTTTGGAAAAGTTCATAGCCGGATGTATTTATTAGTCGAGAATTTCGGACCCTCCCTTTGCTCATAAATTTGAACAAACAAAAACGATTTCATTCCCTGTCAGAGTCTTCCGCTTAACCACCCCTTCTTTGTTGAGTTTTCTTTCTCCAAGTCTGGGTTCTTAGCCTGGACTAGCATCTTTCTGGGTTCACAGCCTTGGGGCATCAGGTGGGAGTATTTGGTGTGAGTGCCTCACTTGAGAACTTTTCATCCCACAGGAATAAGGTTTGTTTGTTTATTTTTTCCTGCACTACTGTTTCTACCCATGCCTAATCTGACTCGTGAATGCATGAATCAAACACATTCACAGCATGGCCCAGCCAGTGTGGCTCAGTGATTGAACCAGGAGGTCAAGGTTGGATTCCCTGGCAGGGCACATGCCCGGGTTTTGGGCTGCATCCCTTTTGGAGGACATGCAGGAGGCAGCCAATCAATGATTCTCTCTCATCATTGATGTTTCTGTCTGTCTCTCCCTTCTCCTTTCCTCTCTCTGAAGTCAATAAAAACATATTTTATATATATATATATACACACACACATATATATATAAAACTTAAGGGAAACTAAACTTATTCGTGGGTAGAAAGGCTTGCATGTTGGAGTAAAAGGCCCAAGAGGAAAATGGATTTCAAGGATGCTGAAAGATTTTTGCAATGAAGACACAGTTGGATTGAATGATCTCTGAGGTTCTGTGAAAATATTATGTATGTCCCCTTTTGTGATATGATGACAAAAGAGCATTTTAAAACTGATGCCAGATGGAAATGGTTAGTATTGAGGTGAGGAAGAAACTAAGGTGTTTTAGATTTTTAAAAAAATGGAACAGAGAACACTAACTATGAGTAGATCAACTGGTCCATGAAAAGAGAAAGAAATGAGAAAAGGTTGAAAAAGGCCACAGAGAGAGTAAACAAGAAAACGTTTTCTGAAGAACAGGGAATGTGTGAAGAGGAAAATACATGTACTTTTTGGAGGTTATTTTTTTAAAGGCGAACTCAAAACAATTATTTATAGCATTTACATACTTAATTACTTATGTTTTATGCTTTCTGATATCAGATAAACTCCATGGAGAATGTGATCCTTTTCCTACATTTTTGATGCCCACCTCCTTGAAAACATTCACAAGTGGAAAGAAAGCAGGAATAAATACTTTTGTCAATGTCTCAGAAACATCACGTGACTGCACATGAAAATTGTCAAAGGCCTGCCTGTGGGAGTTAGAAGCTATGATTTTAAGCAGACCATTTTGGTTGTTTAGTATCTTTATCTTCCTAAATGTGTAACAGTGGTTACAGGTAAAACTTACTAAATAAATGAAACCTTACTCTTCCTTAGCATGTTTTTTGGTACCACTTTAAATTACAATGAGTTCAGAAGTTGTTGACCCACTGTGAATTATTTTGTTATACATGTGATGACCAATTTGATTTAGAATTGAATATCAATTATAGCTTGCAAGAAAAATAAACAATATAGAATTTGATTAAAATTAGGCCCTAAAGTAGACATTTTAAAACATTTTTTTTTATTTTTTGTAGTTTAAATCTTTATAGTTGAAAATATTACGTATGTCCCCTTTCCCCCCCCCTCATTAACCCCTTC
>NW_006284839.1:2885677-2894237 GCF_000327345.1 Myotis davidii | reverse complement strand
TATTTTTTGTTCATTAGGTTCCACATGAGTGAGATCATGTGATACTTGTCTTTCTCTGACTGGTTTATTTTGCTTAGCATAAGAAATAATGGGTTTTTGAGACCATTATAAACTTTTGAACAATAATAGATACAGAGGCAGAGCTGCCTCAAACAGATTGTCAAACTGCAGCGGGAAGGCCAGGGAGGGTTGCAGGGCAGGAGGTAGGGGGGTAAGAGATCAACCAAAGGACTTGTATGCATGCATATAAGCATAACCAATGGACATAAGACACTGGGGAGTAGGGGAGGCTAGGGGACTGTCTAGGGCGGGGGGAAAAAATGGACACATATGTAATACCCTTTGTAATAAAAAATAAAATTAAAAAAAAAGAAATAATGGGTTTAAAGCTGGTTCTTTATTGTGCTTTCATCTTCAAAGACATGACCTTGAAAAAGCCCCATACCTTCTCTGCAATCAAAAAGTTCAATTAAAAATAGCTATTTCTTCTCATATTGCGGGAATCCAGTTAGCCCGACCCTCCCTATCCCACCCCTCCAACTCTCACCCACACCCCTCTTCCAAAAAAAACCCAACAATCTCCTAGAACTAAAGACAACACCTGAGGCCAGTAAGTTCAAGCAACTTGAAGGAAACACATGAATAAACAAGGATCTTCATTGTTGGAACTTAGTGCAAAGGTGAATTAGACCTGGCCCCTCCCCTTGAAGGGCCTCAAGGGCAGAAAAGTGACAAGAACTCTCAGAAAAGGATTATAAGAAAGGTGCCAAGTGTATTAAACGCAGTAATACGGGAGTTCACTAAAGGAGAATTAAAAAATGAAGTAGCGCTGACTCTGAGCCTTGAATAATGGGCAGAATTACCCCTGATGGAAATAGTGGAAAGAGGCAGAAGAGATGGAAATGCCTGGTAGACCAGCTACTTGCTCAGCACCCCTGGAAGCTCACTGGCCCCTCTACTGTGCCCCATTATCTAACATTCCTGAGTGTATATTCCAATAACATTGACTGAGTTTAAAATCATTTATTTCCAAAGAGAACATCAGAAAGTTTCAGCTGATTTAGCAGAAGCCCGATTCACCCACTAAATATTTAAGGCCATTAGGACTAGAAGGGACTAAGGTCTGAGTTGCCACAGATGCTATTTATGTGTGTCTCAGGGATCAGGGCACAGAAGGGAGGACCACAACCCTGTTGGAAATGCAGCCTTAGCAAATAATTAAATAAGCCCAAATGGTTCTAAGTGGGAGAATTCGGAGTGGCAGAATAAAGAGCTTCACTGAAACAATTTTTTAAAGACTTCTCAAGCTCTAGCCAATTGCACCTGAATGCACTCATTTAATCAAACAGGATATGCAAAGCCTTAGCAATCAATCAAAGGGGTTTCTGTGACAAGTCTCTCGCCTGCCGGGCCAGACTCAAATTCAATGAGCTCCCAGGACCAGCTGCCTACTGGAGGTGGGTTGGAAATAAAACTTTTTATACCTTGTACCTTAACTACAACCCAAAGGCTAATACAGACATGGTTGTGACTCATTCCTTATTAGAATCTTCAAATACACTATCTCATTAAGGGAGACTACCGATCCAGCTACTGATTCACCTACTGATCCAGGTGCAGGAGGACATGGCATTTAAAATGGGTTTCCCGCAGAACTGGTAATTATACAGAGTAGGTCACCTACATCACTAGGACCTTATCACGATGGCAAAAGAAAAAAAAAAACCCTCACTGTAAGGCATCCCTGGATATGACTCCTCTGAAAAATGTCTAAAAGTCCCTGAATTCTGACTTACCTGCACCTTCTCCAACTGAAGCACAAGTTTCAACTTCAAATACAAATGTCCTACTTTCATCCTATTCTTCAGCCATTAATTACTTGTACCCAATTACACCCCAACAGTACAAATCCCTTGAAGTCATTTATTTCATAAGAGTTGGTCCTTTTGTGTATGCTGATTAATTTAAATTTAACAGTAAGAAACTCCTTCACTCCAAGATGATCTAGATTAAAATGCTACCAATTGCATCTCTCAGTCTTGTCTGGTTAGACACAGTTATACCAACTAAATCACATTTGCTAAAATACAAGAACATAATTCTTTCTAGGTTTTCATGGCAAATCACAATTCTTGATTAACATATTCCTAGCAAGGCACAGTCCTAATGCGTAGTTAATGTCTAATAGCATTTTAGTCTGATAGTTGATTTTTTTTAATAGTAGTGAAATCCTTCCATAAAGACAAAGGGAATACACTGTTTTTTTAGAAAGTTTTACCTCTCATCTCCTTCAAAATGTTATGCCTGTTGGGGATAGCAAGGAATTCATAACTAATAATTAAGGACTGCATCTCAGTTATTTAGCCATGGCGTGATTTTGCAAAACAGAAACTGAGGCCTGCATTGTACAGAGAGATATGCAAAGCTCTGATAGGTAAGAATGTCGCTCTGGAGACAAACTGCCTAAGTTATAACTCGGCCTCTGCCATTCCTAGCTGTGTGACTTGGATTAAATTACTTATCCATTGAATGGGAAAGTACATAGTTGTGAAATCAAATAAAATGACAAATGCAAAGTTCTTTATAGGGTGCTTGGAGCATAGTAAGGACTCAATACATGTCATCTAATTCTTAAGTAGCATCCCTGAAAGCAGAACCTGTTTGCCAGACTTCTCCTTGGCTGCTGCCTCCTCTGGGCCAGGGCATCTTTCAAACCAGACACAATCACAGAATTTGTGCCATCCCCGCTAAATCATGTCCGAGGGTGAAAATGGAAAAGAGAATGTGGTGAGGTCTGAAATCCAGTGATGATTTCATTTCAACCAGAGGAGCAAACGTTCCTTTCACCCCAGTCAGTGACTCATTCAGCAGCCCTGGAGGACCTTCCTGGGGCTAGGGTCCCAGGGAGTTGGGTGTCTCTGGCAAGGAGCAAAACTGCTGAGAAGGAAGTGGCTCAGCCGGCCCTGCTGTTTGGAGCGTTCTTTCCGGGCAGAGGAGACACGGTGGACACATCAGTAGTAAAAGAAGGTGAAGGGCAGGTGAAGGGGAAGAGCTGAAAGACATAACTTTCTAATAGGGCCATCAGGCCCGTTTGAAGCAAACCTCCCCTTTGGGAATCCTTCCCGAAGAGATCCACAGACTGGCGTCAGCAGGGCTTCCTACTGTCCCTGACTATTTTTTGTTCACATAAAGCACCTCCTTTGAGGTGTTGTGTCAGCCAGACATCACTGTCAATGGTTGTTTTAGCCCAGTTTTATTTATTTTCAGCTACTTCACCTCACTTTTTACATGGAAAGGAGGAAGTACCAGAACAAAGGAAATGGCTTCGAGGAGAGTTCTTGACATAAATACAGAAGACAAAATGCTTTCATGTCTCCAGACATCACCGCATGGGGCATTCCCGTTTGGGAACAGAGGTGTCTCCGGCTTGACTTTGATGAATCCTCAACTGAGCTGGAAAAGCAGAGCCCTATTTCCACAACTGTTTTCCTTGAAAATTGTGGAATACTGCCTCAGTACAGGGATACCGCTGAGAAAATCTACGGTATAAAACCCATTTGTAAGTTTCCCCACTTTTAAGATGATTTTTAGTTCAGTTTTAGATTTATGGGAAAAATGAGAAGGTAGTACCAAAATATGCCTATATATTACATAGCCATTTTCCCCTATTATTGACAATTTACATTAGTATAGTATATTTATCACACTCAATAAACCAATGTTGATACCTTATTATTAACAAAAGCCCATACTTTACTCGGATTGGCAAAGACCTTTTAGATTTCTTACTGCTACTACTACTATTATTATTATTGAATTGTGCTGAGCTCTTATTAATTCTAAAAATTTACAGATTCTCTTGGATTTCTATCAAGATAATCATATCCAATTACAAATAATGACTGTGTGTTTCTTCCTATCCATCTTTCTTTTTATAATTTGTTTCCTTTTCTTGTTATACTGGTAGGAACTCTATTGTCATGTTGAATAAAAGTGGAATAATGAGAAATTTCATTTTCACCTAATTCTAAATGAAATAGTTCTAAATTTTTGGCATTCTATATGGGTTTTCCTATACGTTTTTGGTATATTCCATTGGTCAAGTTAGGGAAATTCCTTCTAATCTGCAGAAAGTTTTACGTTTATTTTTTTTTTTTATGAGAGGGTGGTGAATTTTATTAAATGTTTTATTAAATATTAAATATTTTCTATATTTATCTGGGTGAGGTAAATTGTTTTAATACATTTTCTAAAGTTACACTAAACTGGCACATCTTGATTTTATTTTTAACCTTCCAGCTCTTGTACCCATTAGCTGACACAATGACTGACCGCTGAAGACCTGAGTGTCAAACGAAATCAGTCAAGGTGACATTTTAAAGAAATCCATTGCTAGCATCTCCCTCTCAGTCTCTCTTGCTTCTGATAGGGGATAACTCAGGCAGGAAATGGCAGGCATTGTTTGTGATCCTGCTTCACAAGTTGGATTTTTCTTTTATGCTTTTGTTTTGAATTAAGAGTGTCCCTTCAATAAATAATCACCAACCAAACTAAAAGGAAAGAATATTGGTCTAACCAAGAAAAGATAATCATGAAAATCCAGTCTTTTGTTCACCAGTCAGAAGACACCTGGAAGAACTATTCTTAGTTCTGGAAGTCCATTTTTTAGAAGGACTTATACAGACCGATTTCTATACAAATAAAATAGACATGATGGTATTAACTCTGGAAACCACATCAAATCAGAAGCCAAGGGTGTTGTTTACACCAGAGAAGAAGGATTCTAGTATTTGAGGGAGAACACTTTTAAAATGCAAGTGTTCAGGTTCTGCCCTATCAGGGTCTCCAGCGGTCTCATATATTTGTAAATCTCACACATTTTCAAAGAGCAAGGAGTTGTTTTTTGTCTGCATGATCGATTACAAGGATGATTTAAGTATAAGTTTAGGTGTTGCACTAAGTGACACCGTATGGACCCCTCCAGCTCTGACTTTCCAATGCGTCTGTAAAAAGTTTTTAACACCCAAGGGGAAAGGAAGATGCTCTCTTCACAACTGCCATATGCACTGGATTTTCAGATCACCACCCTTTCCTGGTTCCAGATGCAGTGAAATGAAAGGGGTTTTCCTCATCATCCTGGGTCATTTTATTGCTAGCTTGACTCTGTGGGACAGATATGACTGAGGCCTTAATATCTGCAAAAACCCAAGAACACAATCTTGGAATGAGTCACCGTTTTTATGACAGAGGCTGCCAACAAAGTTCCCAATCAGAAGTGGTATTTTCAGAGCAGGTGCTGCACATTATATTTCTGAAATTGTCTGCGTTTCCTTTTTTTCCCAAATCCGTCTGAGAGACTGTTTGCAGTGCATTGAGATTAGAGCTTAAGTACGTTTGTATCAAAAGCGTGAAGGCATCTGTAAGCCTGATGGAAAAGCTACACAATTTTTTATTTTTAGAGAGGGAAAATGGGAGAGGGAGAAAGGGAGGGAGAAAGAGAAAGAAAAAGGAAGAGAAAGAGAGGCTGAGACAGAGACCAAGAGAGACATCAATTAGTTGCCTCCTCCATGCATCAGGACTGGGAACAAACCCACAACCCAGGTGTGTGTCCTGACAGGAATGGAAACTGTGATATTCCAGTGCATGGGATCACGCTCCAACCAATCCAGCCACAACGGCCAGGGCAAGCTATGCCATTTTAACTGGTTTATTCAGGAGCACCACCAAGATGAAAACCAAGAGATTTATGCTACTGACAAAACCAGAGAGCCAGGAGAAGCACTGTTTCTGGATTTCCTGTCTGGAAAGCAGAGCCTGTATGCACAGCCATTACCAAAGGCAGAAGCTCTGGGCATTATTCAAATGAGCACGGAGAGCAGGGCCCAGCACTGTTAGCTCCAGCCCTAGGGACTCGGGCCTCTAGCCTGCGGGGTCTTTTCATCTCTGCCAAGCTGTTTGCAGGGACCAGCTTTCAATCTGACATCTCTCTAAATGTGTTCCACTCACTGTCAAGGTTGAAAGTATTCAATTTGTCAGCTTTTACAGGCAACCAACCAAGGAAGCAGATGCTGGCTTCTTTCTACATGCCACGGAACAATTCTACAGAGATGATCTCCATCGTTTTTGCTAAAACATCCTTATTTCTAAAGTAAATAAACATTTTGAAATGTAGAAACTGGGAGGCCTTTATTTATGCAGTTATCTGGGGCGGGCTGTTTAGGCATTGCTTGATCTGGGAAATCTGTTTTTTCTAGGTTGCACTGATGTAACAGTGTTTTCCGTTAGGGATGGTGTCTCCCCCTAGGGGACAGCTTTGGAATTTGGGGGGAGGCAGTTTTTGTTTGTTTTTATTGTCACAATGATTAAGGAACCCTGATAGTGTTTATTAGTTTGAGTTTGCAATGAGTTGCACAGTCTCACATATCAAAGAATTGTAACTTGTGCAATTTTTTAGTACATCATCGGATTTTCTCATTGGTGGAAATCTGTTAATAATCCCAGCTGAGACCCTAACCCCATTTTACACATAAATACAAAGTCTATTTGAATAACTTTAATACACATTGAAATTCAACTACCATGAAAACAAAAATAAGAGAGTCCTTGGTTTTGTTCAGAAACTTAACAACAGTTGTTCTTCATTTCAGAAAATCATGTCATAGACACCAGCCCTATTCCTGGTGTCATTCCGAATTCCCAGCTGTCACATTCAAAATGATTCTACCTCTAATTGTAAGCATCTGACCACTTATGCATTCTCACACACTTTATTTAAAATTATTTTATTACTCCTCACGTCACAGTTAAAGGCATTATATAGGTTGTTTTTGGATACAAAGCTTTGTCAGGTAAATAGATTGCAAGTAATTCCCTCCAGTTCATGGTTTATCTTTTTATTTCCTTAACAGCTTCTTTTAAAGAGTAGATGGTTTTAATCTTGATAAGCCTAACATATGTTTTTAATATTTAGTGTTTTTAGTATCCTGTCAAAAAGTCTGCCTACCCAAAGGTTACAAGGAGTGTCTCTTGCTTTCTAGTTGTATAGTTTTAGCTCTCATGTTTAGGTCTATGATTTATTTCAATTAAATTTCATGTATGGCATGAGGTAAAGGTTAATTTTCTTCTTGTGTATGGATATTCAGTTGTTCCAGCATAATTTATTAAAAATATGAAGCTTTTTTTGTCAATGAAGTTTGTTAAAAGTCAACAGATCTACGTGTAGAGTTTTGTTGTTGGTCTCTTTGTTATGTTCTTCTATGTCCCTACTAACGCAAATACCATGTTGTCTGCTGTGGCTTTATATTGTCTTGACATTAGGTGGTATAATTCCAGCACTCAAAAAATTCTCAGTAAATATCAATGATTGTAATATTATCATTTGTATCAGCATTCAGCGTCTCAGCTTTCCAAAGACATCAAAGCATGTTTTAAGTCCTGGCAGAGCAGGAAATCGATTTTTTCTCTTCACCATTGACATGAGCACGACTTGTGCTGAGTTAGGCAGAAATGCTCTGGAATTCCTCAGGCTATAAATGAGTTGCACCTGCCCAGACTATTACCTACCCCAGGATATAGTAGAAGAGAAAATGATAACTTTCTACAATTCTTGTCTTGGGTAAAAAGACACTTCCGAATCCCATCAGCATCTCCACAATCCTTTCTGACCACCCATTTCCCCAACTCTCCTTAGCTTTATGACCTTCCCACACCCATGGTGCTATCTAGTGCTTTCTATGAGTTACTTTTTTGTTTTTCTAAGTTGGGGGTAGGAAACCCAGGATGCACCTCCAAAATAAGCACTTCCTGAAACAGTAATTGAGCAAAAGCTTTTAAAAGGCCTCTTGGTAGCAGAAAGTCAACTAAGTGGGTAGGTTCTTAATTGAGCCAAAAATAATTTTTTGTTGTTTTTTAACCCAACAGATTCACATAGCTTCCTATCAAATTTCTCTTTATTACTTACATGCGTCTATAAAAATTGTAAGCAAACTTACACATCTTCCTTAATAGAAACCTTCTCAAATCTAAACCTAAGTGTATAAATTATTTTCAGACAATTAATTTCCCTCCAGAATGCAGAACTATGGAAATTCAAATGTATTATTAATGAAATTAGAGTGTAAAGGCTTCACAGACCATGGTACACCTTACATGCCTGTGTTTCCACAATAAAATGTTAGAACTATAAAATATTAAGTTCAGAGATAGCCCACTTTGAATTTTGCATAGAAGTAGGCCCAAACCTTTCCTGATATCATAGAGCTGGTTAGCAGCAAAATGGAGAAATTGGGACTTGGGCTTTCTATGTGCAAAGCTCACTCACCACCAGCATCTACTTAGGTACTGGCCTCAATGTGAGTCCTAAGTATTGAGTACTATAATTGTACAAGGATTATTATAGGTTACAAAGATCTAAGCAATTTGCTTCAACTTGTTCTAAGAGCTGCAATGAATTTCTACTCTCTGTCAGGCCAGAGAGAGAGAACCATAGACAAGAGAGCATGTTTTGGATTTAGCTGAAAGTGCTTCAGAAATCTGAAGATGTTCAAAATCATTTGGAAAA
>NW_006284839.1:2870991-2885477 GCF_000327345.1 Myotis davidii | reverse complement strand
ATAAAAGGACAAGGATGGCTTTCCTCGCCCAGGGAAAAGTGAATACCAAGCACAACACAGCTGAATTTTAGTGGCACTTATAATTACTATTCCATTTCAAATGGGAATGATTTTTTTTCCTATATGAATTCCTTAAGCTCAGGCTTATTGGCAGTATTAATTACCCATAAAAATTATGATAATGTAAGAAGTTGAAAATAATTGTGAAGATTCTTCTTAAATGTGACTAAGTAAAGCAACCAAAGGGGGGAAATCAATAATAAATTGAGTAAACATCTTTTCCAGGTATGGTTGTGAAGATTCTTCTTAAATGTGACTAAGTAAAACAACCAAAGGGGGAAAATCAATAATAAATTGAGTAAACATCTTTCCCAGGTATGGATCTAAGTTATGGTTGAGGATCCAAAAATGGATAAAACGCAATTCTCACTCCCAAGGAATTCAAATCTAGCTGAGAGGCACTGATATGTAAATAGCAAGTGCTGTAATCTAGTGGGAAACGCTCAGGGTCTGCAGTCATACGGAACTGGGATTGAATCCAGTTTTGCCACTTATTAACTGGGAGACCTTAAGCAGCTGCTTAACCTTTCCTGGGCTTTAATTTCTCATTTAGAAATCAGGATGCTTCCCTTCCTAGGTACCATGAGGATTAAGGGGGATAATCCGTGGAAAAAGCTTAGCACATCTTCGGGCATTAGTATGCAGGATTAGCATCGTCATTATTACATAAGATGCAAATAAACAAATGCTAATAGAAATACAAGCAATGTGCCCTGAAGGCAATGTATTCTGCCTGATGATTGGACCTCTGCTCTGAGCCATACATGCCCTTTATAAAAGCATCCTTCAGAGTAAAAATCATGAAGTTATTACTATTCCTGATGAGAGCTATGCCAGGGGTAGCCATTTGGCTGAAACTGCCATCTCTATGACTGACTGAAGAAAAAGGTAAATCTATTACTGGTATTATTTTCAAAAATATATCTAATAAAAGTAAATCACAAGGAAACCCAATTTGGCTTAAAATGGCTCTGACTTATACCTAGAACAACAATCTTCTAGCAACACTAGGTGGTCTCTCTTCAGAAGAAGCCTCACCTTGTCTTAGTCTATTTGGACTATTAGAACAAAATATCATGTACGGGGTGGGTTAAACAAAACATTTATTTCCCAGAGTTCTGAAGATAAAAAGCCCAACATCAAGATGCTGGCAGATTTGGTCCTTGGTGAGGGCCCTCGTCCTGGGTTGCAGACAGCCACCTTCTCACTGTGTCCTCACATGGTGCAGAGAGGAAGCTCTGGTGTCTCTTATTCTTCTTACAGTTGTGGCTCCACTCTCTGGACCTCATCTTAACCTCCCAAAGGTCCTGCCTTCTAATACATCACACATTTGGGTTTTAGCATCAACACAGATTCAGTCCATAACAGACCCAAAGACAGGGTTAGATTATATCTCGGTCATCTGAACTATGGTACGAAGATTTTTTTTTTTAAATTAACCTTATTTTTTAATGGTTTTTGATTTATGGAAAAATACAAAGATAGAGAGGTCCCATATACTCCAAATTCAGTTTCTCCTATTTTAACATTTTATATTAATATCATGTAGCAACTCTGAAGAAACCAGATAGACACCTCCCACCTGAAATTCAGTTTGGATGTCATAACTGATGATGCCACACATATCAAGAGGTTATGAAAAATTTATTACTTATATAATGAGGCTTTTTGAAGAGAGTAGAGTGGGTTTTCTGGGTTTAGTTTCAAATGTCTTGGGAGAGCAGGGAAAGGAGCCTGGCTTAGGGTTGTCATTGTGGTTAAAGCAGTGGTTGGCAAACTGGCCCCTTGAGTGTGGCTCTTCCACAAAATACCATGTGCGGGCACACACGTACAGTGCGATTGAAACTTTGTGGCCCATACCACGGGGCCAAAGAGCCGCATGTGGCTCATGAGACACAGTCTGCCAACCACTGGGTTAGAGGGTTAGGTCAGGGTGAGAGTTCCTTTGTGTGGTCAGGAGTTTATGTGGTTTGAATCTCCCACCAGCACCCAAGGTTCTAATTAGCTTGCCCAGATGTGGGGTAGAAATGAAAGGCAGAGGGATAAGATTTAAAAGTCATTAGCAAGCATCAAAGTCAGATTCTTGATTATGTATGGTATACTTGTAATAATTAATGAACCAATATAATACATTTTTTTTCACATTTCCTGAGTTTGTGCCTAATGTCCTTTTCCTGTTCCTGGATCTCACCGAGTATATCACCTTCTAATTAGTTGTCATGTCTTGTTAGACTCCTCTCGGTTGTAACAGGTTCATCCTGTATTTTTCTTGACTAATTTCTTAGAATCAGTCATTTCTCCAAGGATTGACTACCTATGGAAGATATCATCCTAAGATTTCATGAGAAACCTGATCTTGGATTTCCCAGCTTCAAAACTGTGAGAAATAAATTTATGTTATTTAAGCTACCCAGTCTATGGTATTGTGTTACAGTGGTCATAGCAGACTAATGCACCCTCCTTAATGATTCTTGAAGTTCTGTAATAGCATCCACATAGTAGATTCTAGAATATATAACATGTTGGTCTACCTAGATAAGTTGACGAACTGTTTGAAGACAAAGATTTCATAAATTATATGTGTTTGGTGGTCATTTGATTTTCTTTACTGAATTAGGAACTAGAAAACAGCATCATAGTTCTTGTCTATCACCCACAGATCTTAAAATAATACATAGATTGTTGAAATAATTGTTGGTTAAAACTAAGGTTTCTTTTTTCTTTTAACAAAGGCCCCAGATTCTCAGGATAGAATAAGAGACCTCTTATTTTTAAGATTAAAACAAAACTGTAACAATAACTAGTATTGAGCCTTTCTACATATCAGACACTGATCTCTATACCTGGCCATTGGCAATGCCATTAGAAGAATAAGCTTCAATTCAAAACCAACACCTTTAGTCTGGCTACTAAGTTGGCTCTGTTATCTGGCCAAAAATACTTAATGAAAACTTTAAGAAGGCTGAGATCACACTTAATTGTCTGAGATAAAGAAGCAATTAACCTTTCCAATCTGTAAAGCCTCAAAATACTGGACTATCAGTCAATATTAAGTGCCGGCCACAGTTGGGACAAGACACTCTTAGCAGAGCTGTGTTATTTTCATCCCTGCTTGCAAGTGAGCTAAATCTTACTTCAGTTTATCTCTCTCTAAAGCAGTGGTTCTCAACCTCCCTAATGCCGCGACCCTTTAATACAGTTCCTCATGTTGTGGTGACTCCCAATTTCATTGTTACAAATTGAACATAATTAAAGCATAGTGATTAATCACAAAAACAATATGCAATTATATATGTGTTTTCTGATGGTCTTAGGCGACCCCTGTGAAAGGGTCGTTCGACCCCCAAAGGGGTCGCGGCCCACAGGTTGAGAACCGCTGCTCCAAAGCTTGGTTAAAAGCAGCATAAGTAGCATTTATCACCTACCAACATTCTAACTTTTTCTGAGTTTCAGATTCAGTAGTCCCGTACCTGCTTTCAAGGATTAAAGTATTTGTTTTATCAAATATTTGTCATGGCATGACAAGAATAACCTGCTTTCCAGCCTATGATATCTGCTTGGCCATTAAGCCAAAGTAGCTTCACTTCTTTAGAGGAAAAAAAGAAACCACTCTAGGAATTTTAAACTGAAAGGGATTTTATACAAAATATTTTAAACAAAACCATTGGTTCACCTGGAGTGTCAGTGTCAAGATCCCAGTAGATCTTGGGAGAAAACGGAGCTGCCAGATGTCAGAGAAGACGATTAAAGCAACAAGCCAAAAACAAAAGTAACAATCAAGCCTTTAATCACTTACTGTGATACTATAAGCAAGAGGCTAAAATCAGAGAAAGGGCCAACTCTCCCAAATCATTCTATTTTTTCCCATGGAAAGGGCCAGTGGTGGAGGGTTGACCAGTAGACTAGGGGCAGACTCACTCCAGGTGTGGGGGATCTTCTCACTGTTGAACCCTGGGGTGGGAAGTCGAGTTGGAGAGGGAGGACTGGGAGTAGAAAAGTACTTAGTACTGAGTCTGAGTGGGAGAAAGTATTTCAAGGTTTCACCCCTTCGCCCCCATAAGAGGCCTCAGCAGAGATACCTGAAAAGGGACCAAGCAAGAAGTCCCCAGATAAAGAGACTTTTGAATGAAGGTGCCTGGGTTAGGAATGTAAAAATGTTTAAGAGTATGGTAGGCCAGGGGGGCCGAGACTTCACTGAAAGTCCCCATACAGAAAAGATGTACTGGCTGTGCACCAGGTCTTACATGTAGAGGTGAGGTTCAGGGATAGTGTTCACTGTGAGGTCTGCCAGGTGAAACCTTTATAATCACCTACGGTTGGGCTTGCAAAAATCGTACTTAGGTTTTTGGGGTGAGGAACAAGACTCCTCAGCAAGATTCTAGGCAGGGCCTTCAGGAGTGATTCCTAGAACAATACAGAACTGACCCACCAGGGTCATTACGGCCAAGGCCCCACTGGGTGTTTTGAATCAAGAAACTGACAAACATATCTGACATCCATATATAATACCCAGGGAAATCAGGAGGTGCTATCCCCACTGCCACTATTGTTGCCACCACAGTTGTCGGACACTCATGAGTCTGGAAAAATGTCCCTGAGGAGTACTTCAGGAAAACCTCATTTCTCCATAACCTAGCTTTCCACACCCAATTAAAGGAAGACGAAGCTGGAGTGAATGTAAGCAAGACTGTAAATAACTCTTCTTCTAGTTCTTAAATCTTATTATTTTCAGTATTGAACGAGCACCTGTGTTAGTCTCAGGAGAACAGAAAATTGCAGCTGACAGCCCCTGCCCATGAAGAAACTAAACACATTGATTTCCTCAAGAAATTGATCACTCACGCATCTATGATCTTAGTAGGCTGTCTTTATAGGCATTTTACAGAATGTGTGATCTGCTACCTCTTTATGACTTCATCTCTCCTCTACTGTCTCATCAAAGATTGTTGTAGAGTTTCAAATTCTTCTCCCCCCATTAGTCAGAGTAATTTCTAAACTTCATACCCAAATGAATCATGGTATGCAATACAATACACCTTTCATACACCAGAAGCCACATTCCTTTTAGTATGATTAGGGAAATAAAGTATTTTCTCTAATAAGGAAGCATTACCATTAGATACACAATTTTAAGAATAATTAAGTAATGGGGGACCAGTTTCTGTTACAATAATTATGTGAAGCAAAGACCTTTGACTGAATGAACCCCAGACAAATCTTTAATAAAGTCTGAGGAGTGCTATTTATCTTGCAAAGAAATACTGAGTTAAGGCAAATACCAGTTTAGAATAAAAAGAACAGTAATGGTCCCCACCTTCATTATCCCAGCCTCCCCCTCACTAATCACTTAACCTTTTATGCCTGTGGTAAAACCTCATTACTAAAAAAAGGAGACCTGCCTACGAAGCATAATGGTAAGGCTTTAATGGACTTTAGAGATCATTTATATCTTTGACTCAAAGCACTGAAATGCAACTTTTTAAATATTGATTTTAGAAAGAGAAGAAGGGGGGGAGAGAAATTTGATTTGTTCCACTTATTTATGGAGTCATTGGTTGATTCTTGATGTGAATGAGAAAGTGTGCAGCCACAGAGGCTGCCAGAACTCATCTTGAGTTTTGAAAGTTTGCTCTAGAATGAAACCAATAACAAAGAAGCAGGCTCAAATATACGGTTTTGGTGATATTGTTTGAATCTTAAAAAGATTCATCAGAAATTAGAACTTTCCCCTAAATCTCTTCATAAGACCTTCTGACACATGAGAAACAGTGTGTTAACTCTCAAAAGCAGTCACCTGACACTCTGCTAAGAACCTCTATTATAGCAAGCAACATACTACCCTGAAGTAACATGCATTCTCCTCTGTGATTGCTCTGGGCATCAACTATGTGTTATCATATAGAAGAGTGTCTGGCACATATTTAGTGCTCAATAAAACCTTGTAGCATTAACAAATGAGTGAATGAATAATGCAATAGAGTTCGACTATATGTCCAAATGCTTTTACTTATTTCAGATAAATTTTAATAGTCACGCTTCTTCTTTTGTCCTCTCTAGTTATATATATTTGTTAATCCTAGCCCAAGGGTATTTTTTCATTGTTTTTTAGGGAGAGTGGAAGTGAGAGGGAAAGACAGAGATAAACATCGATGTGAGAAAAACACGTCAATTGGTTGCTTCCTGCAGGAGCTCCGACCAGGGCCCAGGCCAGGGAGGAGCCTGCAACCAAGGTACATGCCCTTGACCAGAATTAAACCCGGGATCCTTTGGTCCACAGGCCAGCGCTCTATCCACTGAGCCAGACCCACTAGGGCACTAGTTATATATTAAAAGGCAGTGACATCTGTAATACTTTCAATAATAAATTTTTTAAATTAATTAAATCATAAAAAAGGCAATTAAATGTCAACGTTTTTTACTTTCATATTTCTGAATGTTTTACAAGGAAACTATGTGTAGGATATAAACATACTCAAGAGTGACTCCCACATTGAATATCCTCAACTTATTTCTGGAGGCATGGGGAAGTGAACATGCAGAGTAAAATTCCTAAATCCAAGCAAATTATTTCAAATTTGTCACAATTCATTGATTTACCTTAGAATAAGATCTTTTCTCCAGAGGCAATAGCAACTAAGAGCATTCCCTATGGGTCTGCATAATTAGATACCTAAGAAGCACATTTAAATGCAACATTACGCTACAAAAATTTGGCAATGCTCCAGGGTTGACTGTGTGTGTTATTAGATACTTCCGAGAATTTACTTTGTGGAAAAGGATTTTCAATAATTCCCTTCTAGGGTAAAATTAGGGCATCTGCAGAGAAGTAAACTCCGTAATACAAGCAGCAAGTCCCCATTGTCACCACAATGTATTTCTAGAAACCATGCCAGGAAGCAAAAAGTTTAAAAATAGACCTTTTTTGCTTTCATACATTTTTTTTTAAGTTTAAAACTGCAGCTACCCATCACATAAGCAAGTAATACTTACTCACTGGTTAGGTACACTACTGATTGGGGCTCTCTTCTGGAGCCAAGAGAAAATAAAACAATCGGGTTGTGTAACACAGATTATGTCTCTCAGTAAATAATGCAGTAGAAAAATCTAGTTTGAAAGAGGAAACCTATGGCATCACTTTTCATTTCAGAGCCTACAGAAGATTGGACCATTTGCTCATGTCATTCTTTCCTGCTTTTCCTAGAGTCAACTTTAGAATCTTCCTTAATACTGAACTCAGTGTAGTAACTAGCTTCGTTTGGAATTGTTATCAATATTGACATATATTAAGCGTTGGCCTAAAATTCTAGATTTAGGGTGTTGATTTATTACATAGTTTGAACCAGGGAATAAGTTTACATCTGGTAACTATACTCTGAATTGCAGCCATACCCCAAGAAAAAGAATACAACATGGTAAACCAAATTCAACAATTCAGGTCTATATACAGTGACAAACATAACTTAAGCCATTATATTAAAAATAGTGGTTTGTACTAAACTTCTTGAATTTCTAGAATCCCCGACTCATGCCATTATGGGATATTTTTATGACACATTTAATAATTTTGTAATTCCTTTATCATAAATTGATATTAAAATTCTATAATTAGCTAAATTTTATAATAAAAAATAAATTGTTATGTAGATGTGCCAAATCATTTAGGTCAGCCAGATCCGTTTACTTCAGCAGATATTTACTGATATCCTATTGTATATATAGCACATTATCATATTCTTTTAGGACTTTGAAAGAAATATATGCCTCAATACTTGTGCTCAAAAAGTTTACACTGTTTTAATATAAAAAAGGTATGCAGAGTTCTGCTTCCATTAATGTTGGAGTATATTGTACTAATTTTAATATAAATTATAACTATAAACTCAAGACAAAAAGCATTAAAGTAAATCACAACTTTAAACATATAAGACAATGGCCAAATTAAGTGGGGGGGGAGGGGGGGCAGGGGAGAAGTCAACATTCAAAATTAGAAATCTATAGTAGGTGAGACTGTGTTTATATGAATTTTGCCTGTGGACACTCATTTGGGTATCTAATACTTGATCAGAAAGCCATAGTTGTGCTAGCTTTAAAAGTCAGAAGGTAGCCTGGCCAGTGTGTCTCAGTGACTCAGTTTCAAACTACGAACCAGGAGGTCACAGTTTGATTCCCAGTCAGGGCACATGCCTTGGTTGCAGGCTTAATCTCTAGTGTGAGGTGTGCAGGAGGCAGCCGATCAATGATTCTCTCTCATCGCTGATGTTTCTATCTCTCTCTCCTGCTCCCTCACGCTCTGACATCAATAAAAAATACACTTTCTTAAAAAGTCAGGGGATACATTTCAAAGCTGCAAAAGTTTATGAAAGGTGGGGGATGAGTTCATAAGGAAGGAACACACTATATTTGTGGGCTGGAGCTGGGCAAACATTTCTTAAACAAGACACAGAGAGCAGTAATCATAAAAGAAAAGTTTGATACATTAGATTCATCACAATTAAAAATGTCTGTTCATCAGAAGACACTACTGGGAAAATAAATAAGTAAGGCTTAGACTGAGAAAAACTATTTGTTACTATTTTTGCAAAATGATTTACTTCCAGATAATATAAATAACAGGCAATAAGCAATCCTATAAAAATGAACAAAACTTGCACAAATACTTCACAAAAGAAAGATTCACAAGTGGTCAATAAGTCCCAAAATAAAGCACTCAACATCATGAACCCAGAGAAAAATGCAAATTGAAACCATAAGGAGATACCAAGACACACTCAGGAGGATGGCGAAGAGACTGACCAGACCCAATGGTGGGAAGACGTATAGCAACCAGAACTCTCATCCACTGCACTAGTGGAAATACAAATAGTATAAACACTTTGGAAAACAATTTAACTGTTTCTTATAAACTTAAACATACCCTATTTTCCAAGAATGAAAACACATATCCATGAAAAGACTTGTTCAGGAATGTTCATAGCACATCTATTCAGAATAGCAAAATCACTCATCAACAACTGTTGGTTTGCAAACTGACCCTCATGCATGGTGGGCAAGGAGAGACCGAAGAAAGAGGTAGCAACTCCAGATTGATCTGAACAATTTTGATAAACAAGAGAACATACTAGTACTTACCAGGCTTGTCTTGGGTGGCGGCAAGAATAGTAGATCTTCATACTCACCTGCCAGAATCTTAAAAGTTTATATAGAGACCTTACCTGGGTTGAGTCACTATTCAGTCCAGATGGGCTCAGCAACATGTTGCTCTCTCAAGGCTGCGTCCTTGAAAATGACCCACTGTGGGAACGGTGGGCGGAACTTACTTTCCAAGAATAGGGGAGGATGTGGGTCAGCTGGTGGTCACATGCTCTCCAGGATCTCCTCCCACCACACAGACACCTACAATAAGAAAATGGATAAACCAATTGTCATATTTTCATTAAAGGGACTCTATTCAGGAATAAAAGAACTGTATTACTGATACATGTAACAACATGGATGAATCACACAGGTCTTACGCTGAGCAATAAAAGCCAGACACTAAAAAGCACACATATTGTACAATGCTACTTATATCAAATTTTAGAACAAGCAAGACTAATCTACGGTGAGAAAAATCAGAAAAGGGTCACAGCCTCTAGGTGCAGAGGTCATGGAGAAGAATTTTCTGGAATGACAAAAACGTTCTCTCTCTTGATAGGCCTGGTAGTTATACTGGGTATATATTGGGAAAAACTTGAGTTGTACACATGAGATTTGGACATTTCACTGTATGTACATTTTAGATAAAATAAAACTGAAATCAAAAGCAATATTGAAAATAACAGACAGCTTCAAAGGAAAAAAAGATATATACGCATGCCACAGCCATAAAAACAAAAACTACCACAGCAAGAAAGAGTTTTTAAAAATTCTACTTATAATTGCAGTATACTTGTTGTCTTAATATGCCTGTGAATTTCTAATTTGGTTCTCCATGGTATTCTGGCCAACACTAAGGTAGTGTAGCAAGAGCATATGGTGGCTATGTCCAAGTCAGAGAAAAGAAAATAAGCAGTTATAATTTCAAATTTATTTTTTCAATACATTTTTAAAAATAAACCATACATACTTGCTTTCAACAGCTTGCTTGAATGTGCTAACAAAAATCACAATAAAATAAGACTGAAACAAATATTTCAAGAGGAATATTTATAAGTATGATTTCTTAAATGTAGGTTATCGGCTGGCTGAGGATTTTTGTGTGATAAGGAGATCTATATTCATACTAGAGGCCCAGTGCACAAAATCCGAGCCTGCACCCTCTCCTATCTGGGACCTCCCAGGGGATGTCTGACTGGCAGTCGGACATCCCTCTCACAATCCTGGACCGTTGGCTCCTAATTGCTCACCTGCTTGCCTGCTTGGTCACCCCTAACTGCCCCCCCCCCCTTGCCAGCCTAATCGCCCCTCACTGCCTTTGCATGCCGGCCTGATTGCCCCTAACTGCACCCCCTGCTGGCCTGGTTGCCCCACGCAGCCTGCTTGTTCAGACGTTTGGTCATCCCTCACTAACCCCCCCTGCTGGCCTGGTCGTAGGCAGCCATCTTGTGAGGGTGTGAGGGTTGATTTGCATATAGCCTCTTTATTATATAGGATTAGTAGAATATTTTATGCTTACAAAGGTGCTTTTAATTGTTATAAAATTAAACATAGTACTTTTTCCTGGTGTGGACAAGGGTTTAAGAACCGCCAACATGTTTCACCATGTAGATAAGTTTGAAATCTACAGTATTGACACTCAGGAAGGCAAAAGCATGATGCTTATTGATTTTATAAGAAAAGCATCTTGAAGAAATTAGGAGTTCAGTTGAGCCTTAAAGGTAGGAGTCTAAAAGGTGGGAAAAGACAGGAAATTCTAGCTGAGACCATGTAGCATTGAGGTTAAGAGCCCAGGCTTGGGTGTGAGGTTGACATTAGCTAAAATACTGGCATTAGTATTTATTAGCTATGTGACCTTGCACATTCTTTTAAGCCTCTGTATCATTTTCTTCATTCATAAAATGCGAAATAATACCTATTTTTCAGGGTTGTTGTAATAATATGTACATGATGTCTGGCACAAAAATGATCAAAATCAGTAGTAATTTTTGAAAAGTGTGAACGAAGCTAAGATAGTACAAATAAGAAAATCATTGAAGGATTCTTTGAGGTGACCAATTTGCTTTTTTCAAAGAGGGTGTTTTGTGTGATTTTCTGGAAACGAATGGGAGGTAAAACTATTTAGCTTCATATATGATTAGAAGAGTAATTTATAAAAAGCATTGCAAATTAGAGTAAAGGATCAGATTTAGATAAATATGTGCCTAAAGATAAGTTTGAATATCATTTATAACAAAAGACTCCATGTAATTTTAACTAGAGAAATATGTATCATTTCATATCTGTAAGAAAATATGTATAGAAACATGTATACAATGTTGGGATAAATTCTAGATATTTACCAATGTGAAGTCACTATGCTAACATAGTAAAGGGAACAATTTATTCCAATTATATCTTGCTAATTTGCCAAGAAAAATGACTAATTTTCCAAACCGGTGCTTCTCAAAGGACATCGAACTTGGTTGCAATTTTTAAAATGTATTTTATTATCCTGTTGACTCTATGCTCCTGGATTTCACTGTTAAAGGTGTTTGCTCACAAACACATTGCAACGTTAGAAAATTCCAGAGACAGTAGCTGAATATATTTTCACACATTCACCTATAATCTCACGAAGTAGCATCTGTTTCAGTTACCCTAATGAAATTGCTCTGTAACTCATAATGCAGCTTAGTATATACCATTTTCTGGATATTGAAAACAAAAACGTAGTGAATTATGCTGATTTCAAACAAATTTACACCCAATGTCTCTCATTGATTAAAAAGAGCCGCTAGCTGGCTTTTTCAATGATAGGGGCAATATCTTTCTCACTTGGTGTCATCATTTTTCTAACAATGTCATATTAGTAGGATGACCTCTAACCATAGTGCTGCTAGACCTGGTTTTCCATTTTTCAAATGGCCTTCTAATTTGTGTTTCCTTCAGTTTCTGGTTTTCTAAAAGTCTGGTCACCGCAAAGGCTTGAAGCCATTTTCTTTGCCTTTGGAAACAGGTCAGAATTGTTTCAATGTGCCAGGCCCCTCTCAACGCTACAGTTAACACAGTAAATGTGGGTCTCTTCTTTGAGTCACACCAAGCATAAATCCAAAAGCACCGATACCATCATAGAGTTCACATTCCTTGTGCTGACACTCTTTGCCATGGGAACAGCATGAAACTAACATGGTTCAATGGGTTTTCGCTCTAACAAAGAGATCTGCATTTCATGCAACAGGGCCTCCAGACCACTTTGAGTTTAATGCAGTCCAATTGCTGCAGTAGTCCCTAGCTCCAGAGAGATCCCTGACTCCAATAATGGGTTTTCTCAGGTTGCCTTGCACCCCAAGCAGTCTCTCTGCTCTCACAATTCCAGAAGAGTTGTGTTGTATAAAATTACTAATAGCCTTGAGCAAAACAAATAAATTAGAGAGCCACCCCTGGGACGCAGCCGAATGTCAGCCTTAGCGAAAAGCAACCTGGATGGGTCTCTTACTGCCTCAGGTTAAAATTAAATTCCATTATAGCACAGGAGCTCCTCCCATTTTGGCACCTGCCTACCTCTGCAGAGTCATCTCTTCTGATTCCCTTTTTCTCACACTAAATTACAGCCAAGCTGAACAGCTGTGGCTTCTCCTAATGTGTGGTACCCTCTCTTGTCTCTGTAATTCTGTTCACACTGATGTCTCCTAGAATTCTCTCTCCCACACCCCACACACATACGTCCTGCTATTTTACTGAGCCGATTTTTACCTATCCCTCAAACCTCACTGCAAAGGCTTTTCCAGAGAATCCTTCCTTGATGCTGCCAGATTCTCTTTAAATAAATACATGAGCTTTTACCCGGCCGGTGTGGCTCAGGGGTTGAGCATTGGCCTATGAACCAGGAGGTCAATGATTCTCCCTCATCGATGTCCCTCTCTCTCTCTCTCTCTCTCTCTCTCTCTCTCTCTCTCTCTCTCTCTCTCTCTCTCTCTCTCTCTCTCTCTCTCTCTCTCTCTCTCTCTCTCTCTCTCTCTCTCTCTCTCTCTCTCTCTCTCTCTCTCTCTCTCTCTCTCTCTCTCTCTCTCTCTCTCTCTCTCTCTCTCTCTCTCTCTCTCTATCCCCTTCTCTCTGAAATCAATAAAAACATATTTTTTAAATAATAAATAAGTAAGCTAAGAAAGGAAAATGAGAATACAGAAAATACTGCATGTCTAGAGTAAAAATAAAAATGTTCTAAAACAAAATCTTATCCCCCCAGGGTGAATCCATTTTGGAGAAGTTAGGTCTGGTTACAGAGTTTAAAAACTGTGTGAGATTGAGGCCCTGGCAGGATAGCTCAGTTGGTTAGAGTGTCACCTGGATAACACCAAGGTTGCCGGTTGATCCCTGGTCAGGGCACATACAAGAATCAACCAACAAATGCATAAATAAGTGGAACAACTTGATGTTTTTCTCTCCAAAAAAAAAAAAAGGAAAAGAAAAATCAATAATTATTTTTTAAATTGGGTAATATTGAATAAAGCATCACCCCACACACAGAAAGGTCATGGGTTCAATTCCCAAAAGTACATACCTGGGTTGCAGGTTTCATTCCTGCCCCATAGGTGCTCATGTGGGAGGTGACCAATCCATGTGTCTCTCTCATACTGATGCTTCCCGCCCCCCGCCCCCCGCCATCTTTCTGTCCCCTTTCTTCCTTCCTTTCACTCTCTCTCAAAAAATCAATGGGAAAAAAAAACCCTTAAGGATTAACATATAATAAAATAAAGATTTCTGACTTCTCTTTTAAAAAAAAAAATCAGAATATCTGGAAACACTTCTCCCATGTTTCAACATAACAAAATTAAGCAAAGCTGGGAGCAGTTAACCCCTGTGAGAGGGTATACAGACTCCAGCCCACCACAATCCCATCCACTCACTCCCTAGTCACTGCCTCACTTTATTTGTGTTGCCTACTGCACCCCTGTAAGCATGTGACGTGCAACCCAAAACAGACAGAAGGTTGAGATTGCAAATATCATCTCTATGTTAATATGGTGAGACCAAAGTGAGACAAAGAAGAAAAAGAATCTGCATTGGGAGATTTAAAAATCAGATGAAAGGAAAGAATATGGGGAGGGGTTAAATCTACAGCTTCTCTGTTTCGGCCACTTTAGTTCTTACCAGCCTGCATATGACTTTTTCACCATCAGTTTAGGAAACTAATGTGGAAGGGTCAACACCATCAATCAACTAAAACTCTCTGCACCACTAGGTAGCTTAGTACTACCGTGTCAAAGACCTAACTTTCTAGTCAAAGCCATCATTCAAGGTTGTGCTTCAGA
>NW_006284839.1:2824166-2870915 GCF_000327345.1 Myotis davidii | reverse complement strand
GGAAAGAGGAAGAGGCATGAGCCCAGTGAGGAAATCCAAAAGGAATGATCTGGAAGAAAGCAATTCCTGTACTTAATCAAAGACTCTGGCTCCTTTCAAAATCTAGGGTATTCCTTGGGGTATAATCTCACTTCTGGGGACTAATAAAAATATATTATTTCTAGGAGATGCAAATTTTAACTTTAGTATTATGGGAAAATGGGGACACGTTAGGCCATAAAATGTACATTTTTATGCTTTGGGGAGAAAGACTTTTAAATATTCCTGTCATCCAAAAAATAAATAGCTTCATAAAACTGCCCTGGAGAAGATGAAAAGGTTGTAATTGTAAGAACAAAATCTTCTGAGACACTAACTGGCCTACAAAATGCAATTATTGACCATAATGTTATGTTCTTCATGATACTTAGAAATCTTCTAGACTATCCCTTTCTATACCAGGTGAACAAAAGTGCTAGTACATTTTATTAGTTTCCTATTGCTGTAAGAAACCCCATGGGTTAAAAGCACACAAATTTACTTTCTTGCATCTCTGGAAGTCAGAAGTCCTAAAATCAAGGTGTTCGCAGAATTTCTTTCCTTCTAGATGCTCTAACGAAAAATCCATTTTCTTCCTTTTTTCAACTGCTAGCGGCCACTTCCTCCATCTTCAAACCCATCAGCTGGCGTCACCAACTCTCTCTGGGGCGCTGACCCTCCTGCCTCCCTCTTGTGGACACTTGTGACTACAGTGGACACTTGTGACTACACTGGCCCACCCAGTAATCCAAAATAATCTCCCTATTTTAGGGTTCTTAATCTCATCTGAAAAATCCATTTTTTCATGTAAGGCAACATATTCACTGGATGGAGGGGTTAGGACAGGGACATCTTTGGGGATATATACATAACACAGACACAAAACAACAGTGTGGTGATAGAGGGAAAGGGGAAGTGGGGGATTGATGGGGGTGGGGAAGGGGATAAATGGGACAGAAAGAGACTTTGCTTGGGACGATGAGCACATGATGCAGTGTGCAGATGATGTTTTGTTGAGTTGTACACTTAGAACCTGTACGGTTTTGCAAATGTCACCCAAATAAATTCAATAAAAGAGCGTTGTCTTTTTAATATCATGAAATAATATGGAATTGTCATTTCAAGTGGTGGATTCTTCACAAAATAGTTACTTTGTGGTTGGTTATAGAGAGCTCCATCCCTTTCTCTCTGGTCAACACACACACATAGTCAATAAGACTTAAATAATCCATAAAGGAACATGCATTTCCAATGGGCCCAAATTACAGTAACATAAACCCATCCAACAGAATCAATGTCAGAAAACAGAAAACATTTCTTATGTTACAGAGCTAAAGGAAGACGGCATTTGGAGCTGAAGGATGTTTCTGAGACCATCTTGACCAACCCTCACATTTTCTTATCGAGGAAATAGAAGTTCAAGAGGGAAAATAAATTGCAAAAGGGACATCTGGATATTGTGCTGAAGTTAGTAGTCAGATAGCTGACACTGGCCCATGTTCAGACTTTCATAAGAATGACAACTTATAACTACTATATTTGAGTATTTTCAATGTGCTACGCACGTCGCATACATTAGCTCATTGATATTCCCCAAACCCTCAATAGGGCAGGTTTTGTTAAAAACTCTACAGGTAAAACAAACAAAAAAAACACCAAAAAACAAAAAAACTCTACAGGTGAACCGCAACTTGGAAAGTTAAAGTCACTTTGCAAAGGCTACATGTCTAGTGGGTGTCTAGTGAGTTTATGAGCCAAACCAACCCTGCAAGCTGAGCTCTTCACTACTAGCTATGTTTTAAACAGCCGACACAGAGATACTCCTGACTACACATACACACACTCTCTCACACACACACTATTAATAAAGGTTGCTTGGGGTTATTTTTCCTAATTTTTATTTTCAAATGTAGCTCCCTGAGGACATCCAGTTTCTCTCCTTTTAATTCCTGTCTCCTTGTAGTTTTATCTAGGCCTAAAAAATAAGAACTTTTCACTGCATAACCACAGACCATCTTTTTCATTAGCTTGAGTTGCAAGCCCAACTATCATGCTAGTTAGCAAGAGCTACATGATCTTTACATCAGTACTTCTTCATGGAAGTTTAGCTCCTTTAAGAATCTCAAAATTGCTTAGTAAATATGTTTTAGCTCAGTGATTACAACAGTTACCCAAGCCATGTCAATAGAATAAACTTTGGTAGTTTTATAATTGATACACTGCTATAAAGAGAAAAATCAAGTGTTTTGGGGATATATCCTGAATGACAGGAACATTTTCTTGAAAAAAAAAAATCTAACCTGAAGGAAACATACACTTTAATGTCTTTCTGTGTTTATGTCTTCTGTGTCATATTTGTCAGAAGAGGAAGAAAATTACTATGAGACAGGACTTCATACAATCATTTATTCTCATTCTTCCAACAGTGTTACCAAGTAACTGTTATGATCCACTTTTCCCAGGTAATTGGGGGATAATGAGGACTCAGAGAGATTAAGTAATTTGCCAAGCTAGTAAACGGCGACTCTGGATGTGTACCTAGGTTTTCTCTGACCCAAAGACTCATTCCACTCGAACACACCACAGCCAGGAAGGAACAGTTTTCTGTATGGGTAGTTCAGTTCTTTCTGTTCAAAGCAGAGTGCACACTGGTGGCTGTTCCTTTTATCACAGCTATATAAATCCTACTACTCCCACATCCATTTCCAAAGCAACAGGTTAACTCCAAAAAGCTTAACAGGTGGCAGAGGTAGGAGGAGGTGGGGGTCAGGATTGCAGTGCCAAAAAAACCTTCTATTCTAGGCAACTTCCCATATAAACCTCAGACAGCTAAGATCGTCTTTATTCTTCAAATGCTGACAGAAGGTCATTTTAAAGATGTTCATACTGGATTGTCAGGTCCTCACAGTTGGAATCCATCAGTAGTGACCGTGACAATGACCTTTCTGCCCGAAGACCCCTCTTGGTGAGCACCAGGATAGGAGAAAAGAGGCACAGACCAACTCTTTTTCTGAAAGGCACTCTTTCAGGACAGCTTTGGTTTGCATTTGTAAGAACCCTATGAATTTCTTTCTAAGTCAGTTCTTCGGTCTTAAACACTTTTGATCGACTCACTTCTTTATGGCAAAGGAATTCCAGAATAATACATTATTTTCTTTTAAAAGACACCATAAAACTAAGTATATTTGAAATCATATTTGCTTAAGAAATACAATTTAATTCAAGGAAGGCGTTTTAACATGATTTTGTCCTTGGGGTATGTGCATCAATAGTCATAAGTATGTAAATCGGCTACAAAGATTATTATTTCCATCCTCCAACATGGGGCTCTTTTATCTTCGGCAGGGCAATATTAAAAGTACACCTCAGCTGTCAAAATATATACTATCTCAACAATTCTATTCTAGAAATCTCTGCTAAGAAAATATTTAGAGATGAATACATTCAAAGAATTAGTTACAAGGTTGCTCCTCTGAGAGTTATTTTTAGAGAGTGGAATGAAGGGGGTGAGACAGAGAAAGAAACATCGATGTGAGAGAGCCCTTGACCAAGAATCAAACCCGTGGCTCTTTAGTCCATGGACCAGCGCTCTAACCACTGAGCAAACCTGCTAGGACTCTGAGAGTTATTTTTAATGCCCAACAGTAGGGAGTTATTTAATCATTCAAAATGAGTTAGATGTCCATGGCATAATGTCAGTAAAAAAAAACACACAGGTTACGCCCAGCTGTTGTGGCTCAGTGATTGAACGTTGACCCATGTACCAGGAGGTCACAGTTCAATTCCCAGTCAGGCCACATACCTAGGTTGCAGGTTCAGTCCCAGCCAGGGTGCATACAGGAGGCCACCAATCGATGGTTTTTCTCTCTCTCTCTCTTTCTCCTTTACCCTCTCTCTAAAATCAATAAACATATCCTCGGATGAGAATTTAAAAAACAACAACAAAACAGAAACAAAAACTATAGAATGCCCAATTATAAAGGAATGGTTCAGACCAGTACCAAAAATCAAAAGAATTAGGTAGCGTCTCTAATGAGCAACGCTTATAACAATGCTAAAAGCAAAAAAAAAAAAAAAAGAGGGAGTGGGGAATTTTATATTCAAAGCAAGAACATAAAAGTTTGAAATGCCGCCGATTAAGATAATACAGGGTAAGATAAGGAAAAAAACAAAACAAAACAAAAACTCTTCTCACTTGATACATTGCTTCTCTATACTTTAAAAGATGAGCCCTAACCAATTTGGCTCAGTGGAAAGAGCATCGGCCTGCTCAGTGGAAGAGTCCCAGGTTCAATTCCAGTCAAGGGCATGTACCTCAGCTGCAGGCTCAACCTCTGGCCCTGGTTGGGTTGAGTGCAAAGACAACAAATGGATATGTCTCTCTCACATCAATGTTTCTCTGTCTCTCTCCTCCCTTCCACTCTCTCTAAAAATCAATGGACAAATATCCTCAGGTAAGGATTAACAACACAATGATAGTGAAAAAAGGTAGAAGTAGCACTGAAATGAAAACTGAAGTCTGTGAGAAGGACATAAAAGACCTCCAGTTGCCCTGCATGAGGCCTGGCCTAAACGACTCTCTCACTGTTTCTGGGAGGGCTTCCATCTGCTGCAGGCATCCACAGCGCCCTGTGCTACCTTGTTGTAACATCATGATTTATTGTAATTAATTACTGCTCACTTAGAAGGTCAAATCTTTGAGTATGAGCATTGTGTTTTGTTCACTGTTGAAGCCTCATTGCTTATTTGAGCACAAAGTCCTCAATAAATCTGTATTTTATTAATTACTTAACTACAAAACAGGGTACTAAGAAAACTTTCAAATTAGTTTATTGATCCACACGAAGGGAACTTTAGAAACCAGAGGATTAGAAAAGCAACAAAAGATAGAGGAGATGATTGCCTGATTTTACAAAAGTGGAACAATTATTTGGCAAATCGTTCACTGACGTGTTTTGTTGTTGATCCCAGGCCAAATCCTATACTGAATAATTGAAGATGGTTTTTCTCTCTCTCTCTCTTTCTCCTTTACCCTCTCTCTAAAATCAATAAATATATCCTCGGATGAGAATTTAAAAAACAACAACAAAACAGAAACAAAAACTATAGAATGCCCAATTATAAAGGAATGGTTCAGACCAGTACCAAAAATCAAAAGAATTAGGTAGCGTCTCTAATGAGCAACGCTTATAACAATGCTAAAAGCATAATAATAATAAAAAAAAGAGGGAGTGGGGAAGTTTATATTCAGAGCAAGAACATAAAAGTTTGAAATGCCACTGATTAAGATAACACAGGGTAAGGTGATAAGGAAAAACAAGCAAACAAAAAAAAACTTCTCACCTGATACATTGCTTCTCTCTACTTTAAAAGATGAGCCCTAACCAATTTGGCTCAGTGGAAAGAGCATCGGCCTGCTCAGTGAAGAGTCCCAGGTTCAATTCCAGTCAAGGGCATGTACCTCAGCTGCAGGCTCAATCTCTGGCCCTGGTTGGGGTGAGTGCAAAGACAACAAATGGATATGTCTCTCTCACATCAATGTTTCTCTGTCTCTCTCCTCCCTTCCACTCTCTCTAAAAATCAATGGACAAATATCCTCAGGTAAGGATTAACAACACAATGATAGTGAAAAAAGGTAGAAGTAGCACTGAAATGAAAACTGAAGTCTGTGAGAAGGACATAAAAGACCTCCAGTTGCCCTGCATGAGGCCTGGCCTAAATGACTCTCTCACTGTTTCTGGGAGAGCTTCCATCTGCTGCAGGCATCCACAGCGCCCTGTGCTACCTTGTTGTAACATCATGATTTATTGTAATTAATTACTGCTCACTTAGAAGGTCAAATCTTTGAGTATGAGCATTGTGTTTTGTTCACTGTTGAAGCCTCATTGCTTATTTGAGCACAAAGTCCTCAATAAATCTGTATTTTATTAATTACTTAACTACAAAACAGGGTACTAAGAAAACTTTCAAATTAGTTCAGAGGATTAGAAAAGCAACAAAAGATAGAGGAGATGATTGCCTGATTTTACAAAAGTGGAACAATTATTTGGCAAATCGTTCACTGACGTGTTTTGTTGTTGATCCCAGGCCAAATCCTATACTGAATAATTGAACAGAGGCTTGGTAAGTACTTCAGAAAATAAATTGTAATCAATAGGGTCGTCATGAGTTTACTGAGAAATATTCTTGCCCCGCCAGCCAGATTTTCTTCGTGGCTAGAGTTAGTAAACATTTTAGAGAACTGCCAGAAACTTGGGATTTTTGCAAAGCATTGAAAGAGGGCTCATAGAATATCTTTGTTGACAGTGTCTTACCCATAATAGATACTTGATAAAATTAGATTGGGCAAATGCTTACAAAACTGAACCATTTCCTTTCAATATTTTTTTTAGTGATTTTTCTCCCTCTTACTGCCACAGGTAAGACCTTTTCCTCGATTCTCCCTTCAAATTTTATGCAAATGCATCTTATTGGTGAAATTTACACCAAGCCTAGATCTTTTGCTACAAGGAAATCTTGGAAATACAGTTTTTCGCTTTCTTGCTTCTGTGCTAAGTACATAGAAGAGAGTAGGACGGAACGTTGAATGCTAAGAAACAATATCCAGCACTGTTCTGTGTTGAAAATGCAAGAGGCTGCTTCAGGAGTAGTTTCTATCACTGAAGATACACAAGCAGAACCCAGATAGCCCATGGTCAGGATTGTCGTAGATAAGACTAATTTTGATCAGTAATTTGCAGACCTTGATGCCTATTTTAAGCCATTGGCCCCACTTCCAAAATGGGTCTGTGATAGGTTCCAGGAATCTGAACTTTGGAAATTCTCCCCAAGTGATTGTGAAGTACAACTGGATTCAGGGACCACTTGAGTACAATGTCCCAGATCACTTCCAGCCCCATGTATTTGAGTCCTTGAATCTAGACCGTTAGGACTACACAACTATATGTCACACATTTCTAGTACAAAAAACAAATGTTACCTGCAGCTGAACATGGAGCCTTGAGAAATTGCAGGCTGTAAACTAGGATGTTAACCTATTTGTTACCTTATTTGAAAGGAATCTGGTTATCAATTATTTTGTGGTAACAGAAATTAGTTCCAAGGATATCCTAAATGAAGGCCTTCTTTCACATGAAGAATTCATGACTCTAGTATCCTGAAGTAATTTGGTTTTTTCCAGTAGAGGATTTAAAGCATGCTATGTGAAAGGCATTTTAAGTTTTTTTTTTCCTTTTGTTTGTGTGAATTAACTCATCTTGATGGTGTCTGGGGATGTAGCCTCTGCACAAATATCACATCCAGGGCTCTTGCATGCTTGCCCTTGAAGGGGTGGTAAATATTTGCCTGAGCAAAACAGCAATCACAAACAGGTTTTATTGCTAGTATTGTAATCAGTGACTCAAAACGATTGTTCTATCCAATTTACAGCTCAAATCCAGATTTGTTATACTATGATAAGTACCAGGATTTTGAGGGGATTGCCGGTCCTGCTATAGAAGATATTTGTAACAAAGGCCCAGGTTATATTCTATACACCAGAGAGATTTCTGTAAAATTTCAATTTTAGGAAGCAAACATGCAGTTGGCCCCCATGTTGGGGACCAAGAACATAGACTAGGATCTTGGAGGTATCCAGAAATAGAAAAATTGACTTTGGCCTCAAGAGAGGGATTATACTCAGTTTGAACGGAAAAATGAGATGGGCCTGCAGCTTTATTTTTGTAACTTTACTTACTTTAATTTTCTCAGTCATAGAGACCAATTTTTATATTCTGAAGGTAAAATATGCATCCAGCAAAGTCAGCCTTGGTTCATTAACATTTAGTGCTGAATAGTATAGGGTGTCCCAAAATTCACGCAAGAATTGCAAATCTTGCGTGAATTTTGGGACACCCTATATAAAGTCAAATTCACTGAAACTTATAACCACATCTGAGTCTACTCATCTGGCTACTGACTTTATTTTTTTCTTCTTAGTTTCTTTATACTAAGACTAGAGGCCAGTGCATGAAATTCGTGCATGGGTAGGGTCCCCTAGGCCTGGCCAGCAATCAGGGCCAATCTGCAGGGTGACCAGTGGGGTGATTGGGGGGCCCCCGCTGGCACCCACAATGGCTGGCCTGGGGCCTGCAGGCTCGAGGCAGCTCCTGAGTTGAGCATCTGCCCCCTAGTAGTCAGTAGGCAACATAGCGACCAGTCATTCTGCTGTTTCGTCGATTTGCATATTAGGCTTTTATTATATAGGATTATAAACTAATGATAACTGTCACATTACACTACTTATTCTTTTAGCATTTTTAAAAATCTATGAACCAAATAGTATAATTTTTCATATCAATTTTTAGGTAACAATTATTTTTTTTTAGTGATTACTAAAATATGAAGAAAATAAGGTGGGAGAAATAGAGTTTGTCCAATATGGTGACTCTTTTTCTTCCACCTTAATAGCCCCCACATAATCCCACACCCTGATCCCTGTAATCTGTGAAACAATATATTACCTTATATGGCAAAGAGACCATGAAAAAAAATGATTAAGAGTATGGGCCTGAGATGGGGAAATTATTCTGCATCATCTGGTGGGCCCAATGTTTCCACATTAGTCCTTTAAAATCCACGATTTCTCGCCAAAACCGGTTTGGCTCAGTGGATAGAGCGTCGGCTTGCGGACTGAAGGGTCCCAGGTTCGATTCCAGTCAGGGGCATGTGCCTGGGTTGCGGGCACATCCCCAGTGGGGGATGTGCAGGGGGCAGCTGATCGATGTTTCTCTCTCATCGATGTTTCTAACTTTCTGTCTCTCTCCCTTCCTCTCTGTAAAAAATTAATAAAATATTTAAAAAAAAATCCACGATTTCTCCCAGCTGAATTGATTAGAAAAATAATCAATTATTTTTCTAATTGATTATTTTTAATCAATTAAAAATAATTGATTTTGTTAGCTTTGAAAATGGAGGAAGGGGACCATAAGCCAAGAATACAGGCTGACCTTAGAAAATGCAAAAGACAAGGAAATGGATTATCTCAAACAGGCTCCAAAAAGGAGTGCAGCCTGGCCAACATCTTGATTTTAGTTGAATAAGATATATGTTAGACTTCTGCCTTACAGAACTGTAAGATAACAAGTTTGTATTATTAAGACACTACGATTGTGGTAATTTGTTACAGCAGCAGTAGAAAACTAAGAAGTCCAGTATCTTTCCTATCTATAATTGTTTCCATCTCATCACAGAGTAGCAGAGGCTGATAACTCCTAATAACAATAAAAAAAAGTTTATTTTAAAGCAGTGGTTCTCAACCTGTGGGTCGCGACCACTTTGGTGGTCAAACGACCCTTCCACAGGGGTCATCTAAGACCATCCTGCATTATCAGATATTTACATTATGATTCATAACAGTAGCAACATTACAGTTATGAAGTAGCAATGAAAATAATTTTATGGTTGGGTCACAACATGAGGAACTGCATTTAAAGGGCCAGAAGGTTGAGAACTACTGTTTAAAGGAAAGTTGGATAAAGCAGAAAGGGCATATAGTTTGTAGTTGAAGGTACGACTTAACTAACCAGTAGCAATGTGACTTTGGGAAAAATCTCAACTTTTTCTGAGGCTTAATATTATATATTTTATATACTGAGAATAATGTATAAAGCAGCCTTGATTGCTTTGCAGAATAGTAGAAAATATAAGATTTTACAAGAGATATGAACATGATTTGTAAATTAGACACTATAAAGAACCATCCTGCTCATTACTTTTTCCCCTAAGAAATATGTCTTCCTAGTATAACATTTGTCAAATGTATAGCAGAAATGATTAAGTGCCTCCCAATATCCATTCTTCCTTTCTGCTCTAATGGAAGAATCTCCCAAGTTTTAGTTGGAAATATGGCAATTCAACCAAACGCTCCAGCTTCCCTATAGCCAGGGATGCCCATGTGACTAAGTTCTAACCAATGGGACATCAGTGACAACTTAAGTGTGCAAGTTCCAGATGATGCCCTCTGCTCCTTTCTTTCCTGTTCCCAGAGACTTACCACTCATCATATAAGTGAGAGCATTATGCTTGGACAGAGTGGTTAACAACACAGCCATACTTCTTCATTCATGTGTCATAGCAACAGCAAAGTTGAGTAATTACAACAAAAAACATATGACTTGAAAAGACTAAGATATTTCTCATTAGATAGAATATACTGGCCCTTGCCCTAGGTCAGTGATGGCGAACCTTTTGAGCTTGGCGTGTCAGCATTTTGAAAAACCCTAACTTAACTCTGGTGCCGCGTCACATATAGAAATTTTTTTATATTTGCAACCATAATAAAACAAAGACTTATATTTTTGATATTTATTTTATATATTTAAATGCCATTTAACAAAGAAAAATCAACCAAAAAAATGAGTTCGCGTGTCACCTTAGATTTGCCATCACTGCCCTAAGTGATAGATCAACAAAATAAATAAAATCTGGGTCTTTAGTCAACCTCCCAGAGCAGAGATATTTCTTCCCTGTGACTACCTACCCACTTGGCTTTTTATGTGAACCAGAAATAACCTTACATATTGCTTAATCCACTACTATTTTTATCAATTGCAACAAGAAATAGTAACAGGAATCATGATGATGATGATGATGATGATGATAGTGATGATGATGATAATGATGATGATGATGATGACAGCTAACACTGCATTCTAGACTCTTACAGGTCTGAGTGTGTATTATATGTACACACACACAGTTAATGTTCATGGTAATTCTATGAAGCATTTTTTAACTTTTCAATTACAGTTGACATTCAGTATTATTTTATATTAGTTTCAGGTATACAGAATAGTAGTTAGACAACTATATAATTTACAAAGTGTTCCCCAATAATCCAAGAACCCACCTGCCTTATACATAGTGAGTGTATAGTGTGAGTATGCAAATGACCAGGCAAGTACTGCAGAAAACCATCATGCATAGCACTGACCCAAGGTTGATTAAGTACTCACAGGAAAAACGGAAAGAAAATTCCCAAATGCTGATACAAGGAAGAAAGCACAGTCCGTCAAAGGTCAGCGCTGCATCAAGGATACCAGATCAGGAAACGGAGAAGAAACTGTGAGGAAATCGTTGATCATTAAGGACACTAGCTCTTTCAGTGGGCATATCTACTTTCACTCCCAAGGAGATTAGTTGCTGATAAGTTCTTTGCTATTGATTGCCCTGAGCCTTGAAGCTCCCATAAAGGTGGAGAATACAAGAGAATGAGCATCGTAACAACTGTGAGGTTAAATTCTAGGCATTGCGGTTGCCTCAGTCAACTCATTAAAAAGAAATGAGTGAACTCACTGTATAATATTATCTCCATACTGCCTAGAATTAATCAGCAAGGAGCGATAAAACGTTACTACCACTCAAACATAAATTTGAGTCATGGAAATCATCTATTAATTTTATAGATAAGAAACCAAAATATCCAGGGAATACATGTCTGACATTATACTTTCTTGATCTGAAATTAGAAAATGAGTCTCTGTTGCCACGCACATTACAAAGCTCATGGCATGGTTGTGTACTATCTGGAGTTGATTTTGTTTGAGCCATGGATCACCATGCGGAGGTGTTCAGGAGAAAAGATTTGTGTATATAATGCATACAAAAGTGATCTGCCCACAAATGAACAGAATGGCATCTGTTGGGGGTGGTCAAAGAACAGGAATTGATATAGGGGGCCATGGGGAAAGAAGTGGCAAAATAAGCTAGGCCCTGGTTACCAGGTGCTTTGTAGATCATAACTGGGAAGTTGAACTGCACTTTGAAAAAAAAAATCCAAGTCATTGGAGGGGTCTGGGCAGTAACTTTCAAAATGATTTTACATATGACTCTCATTTGATCCTCATAGTAAAACTGGGATATAAAATCTATCCTCAAGATTTCTGAAACAAATACGCAGGGAAGCTGACGGACTGAGCAAAACCACACTTCCAGGATGGCACAGAGTCTAACCTCAAACCCAGAATGTGGTTGACAGTGGCAGCTGCTTTTAGCTGTGTGTTAAGAATAATTGTACAGGAATAACTCAGTGAGAGAGAATTTTGTAATTTATTAGGGTATCTAGAACAGAATGATGGCACATTCCTACTTTTAGGAGACAGACTATGACAGAGAAATGTGAGAAAGAAAAAAAAAGAGAGACTTTCTACCTAGAATGCCTCCATAGAGCACTCAGAACTCCATAAACGACTTTGCAACTTCACCTATTATCATCTTTTGGGAAGTAGACACTGGATGGAATGTCATATCATGGTGACACTTCCACTTCTGAATAAAGGAGTAGCTTCTATGCTTGCTAATCTTTCTTGCTTTCTTAAGTATTTATGTTTTGACTTCAAAGTTCTTCTTGAGGAAAAGAGTCATAAGCAACTAACTAAATTGGTGATGATAAACATATTTTTCTCATAGAATTATCATAAGGACTAAACAAGAGACTACTCTCCCTATATTACAATGGGTGGGGGGCAGGATTCTGAGAATTGTGAAGACTAAAAGAGTCCCAGCCACCCTCCCAGGATAACTCCAATAGATTGCTCCTCCTGAGGTAGGAAGCTGTAGAAGTTGGAAACTGAGTATGGCTTGGAGGGAGGGAGCCAGGTCCAGGATCCAGATACACAGAGCTGTGTGGAACTCTTTTACCTCTGTGCTGCATGAGAGATTGCCTTAGTGGAAGAGAGACCAAGAGTACCAGCAAGAGTTTCTCGGAAAGAACTTGTCCTGCAAGCCCTAAGGACTCCAGGGAAGGAAGGCAGAGCTAGTCCACATGAGCATTCTGGGAGTAATGCTGGTCTCTGTGGCCCTTCAGAGCAACTGGGAGATAAATATTTTGAGTCCTTCATACCTATACACCTGGGAGAATGCAGGCCTTCACAGCCAATGAGAAGGGAAAAGAACAGAATGCTTGCTCATACGGCTGGTAGAGTTCAGTAGGCAGCCAGCCCTGAGACAGATTCTGCTGGGTTAGTCTCACCAGCGTGACTGACAGAACTGTGTTCACTTGAGCCTCACTCAGCGACACAATGGTAAAGGACCCAACTCCAAACCCAGCTGGACAGAGGAAGAATAATGAGACAGTCCCAGGCAACAAACTCCTGGGCAAACGAAACTACTGGAATAGACATATGGCAGTTGGTTAAAAAATAAATGAAATCCAATCACAGCACAGATAACACTTTCTGAACCTACAAAATGTGATTTCTGTCATAAAAAATGTAATAGGTGAACTGAATAAATAGGTTCATAGTATTTTTAGATACTAATGAAAAAAATCAACATTTATCATTCTATTTATGTAAAATTGTGTGTGTGTGTGTGTGTGTGTGTGTGTACATGTACATGCATGAGAGACAGAAAAACATGAAGGAAAAGGTTCTCATCAAAATCTTAAGGCTAATTTCCTCAAGATAACCTGAAAAGGAGATATATGATTTCCTTAAAATTTTGTGTATTATCTATAATAATAAAAGTGTAATATGCTAATTAGACCGGACATCCTTCCAGATGACCTTCCAGTTGAAGCTGGGGCTGCAAGAGAAGCCCGAGTCCTGGGTCCCGGGTGCCTGCTGGCAGCCGGAGGGAAGCCTGGGTCCCAGGTGCCAGAGCAAAGTCGGTGCCAGCAGCTGGGGGAAGGAAGGCCTAATCTTGCACAAATTTTGTGCATCAGGCCTCTAGTATCAAATAACATAAAATCAGAAAATCTATCTAATCAAAATTCTACTTTTAATAAACAAAAAAGTTCAATGTTATTAGAATTACAAGTGCCACAGTAGCCATTCAGGATAGAACAGACATGAAAGGATAATCAGTAAGACAGTTTGGTCTAACAGTGAAATTAATCTTTTTATCAAAAGGATTCTGTCCTATACCAGGCACTGATGAGCAGCTGAACATAGAGGCTCCCAGCTCATTCCCACCACCTCAGTGGGACCATTTGTCTCAACTCTAAACTGCAGCACACTATACATGACCATATTTCCACTGATTCACACATGCACTGTGCACATATTCTCCAGTCATCTTACTAGAGGAACCACTGTGTTTCAGTTGCTAACCTTGTTGGGTATTAAAAATAAGACTTGCAGAATACATAATTGGAGGGATTAAAGTTTTATTTCCATTTTAAAAATGATTACTGAAATTTACAGCATGTGTATCACTGATTAATTTCTGGACTATAAATAAACATGACCAGAAATTAGCGATGCCCTCGTTGTGCACTGCTCATGCCCAGAGATGCTTGTTTATGCCAACTCTCAGAATTGGGAAACTAAACTGTGGGGCACTTAATGAGGCACTTCATGAGCAACAGAAATCAACTGAAAAAGTGAATTGCCAGTAATTACTGTGACTAATGCTAATTAAAAATGTCTCTAAATGGAGACATGACAAGGGCATAAAATTTGAATCAGGTTACACAAAACTCCAAACTCAGGCAACATGGGAAGGTTGCAGCTTGCCTCTCGTCTATTGTTAGCAAAGAGCCCACTATTCCTCAAGCTCCATCTTCCTTAAATCAAATGCCAGAGAATAGTTAACTAGAGAGGCACTCAGCAAACGGCAACTCCCACAAATGGAGAGAAAGAGAGAGAGGGAGATCATTTACAGTAATTATCAGCAGATATTTCTGCAAAGTACATTAGAGGAGAAATGCCCTTCTTAACTTCTATGCAATCAGAGACATATTTATAGCACTAACATTATTAAAAATAATGAGGAGAGTAAAATCTGAACTTTAAACAATTACAGACACCAAGATGCTAAAAACTGCATATTTGATAAGGGTCCTAATATAAAAGCTATTCCAGTATAGAAGAGTATGGACATAGAGAATTGTGTAGGTTGTTTGTACTATTAAGGTTGACCCTTGAGCAAAGCATGGCTTAGGGATGCCAACCCCCATGTTGTCAAAAATCTGCCTGTAACTTTGACTCCCCCCAAATTTAACTACAGTTATGGTCTTCACTGGGGATTAGTGCCAGACCCTGCATACACCCAAACCCAAGGATGCTCAAGTCCCTTATGTAAAACTAGAGGCCTGGTGCATGAAAAGTGTACACTGGGGGTTGGGGGGGAGGGGTCTCTTAGCCCAGCCTGCACCCTCTCACAGTCCAGGAGCTGTCCAACTGATGCTTAGGCCTGCTCCCCACAGCAGGACATCCTTAGCACTGCCACGGAGGCAGGAAAGGCTCCCACCACCACCACTGTGCTCACCAGCCATGAGCCCAGCTCAGGGCTTCTGGCTGAGCGGCACTCCCCACGTAGGAGCGCACTGACCACCAGGGGGCAGCTCCTGCATTGAGTGTCTGTCCCCTGGTGGTCAGTGCACATCATAGTGACCAGTCCTTCTGCCATTGAGTCGATTTGCATATTAGCCTTTTATTATGTAGGATGGTGTAGAACAATACATACAGTCAGCTCTCTGCATCCAAGGATTTAAAATACTATTTTTAATCTACTTTTTATTGAATCATTGATGCTAAACCTGGGGAAATGGAGGGCTGATTGTATATTTATTGAAGAAAACTCATGTATAAGAGGACCCAAGCACTTTAAACCCATGTTGTTCAAGGGGCAACTGTATTTGTTTTTGATCTAGCATGACCTTCTACCTTCTTCCTCTAGAAGACCTCCACTTGGTTTTGAGGAACACTGTCCTTGTATTTTGGGTAGGGTTGACTTTGCCTCCCACCTTCCCACAGCGATGGTCATCAGTTCTGGGTCTGGCCAAAAAGAGCACTTCACACACCACAATAATTAGATAACCTTGGCCTCTTCAGATCACCTGTAAGGCTTGTCATGTGGATAACTAAAGAGAGAACATCAGTCTTATTCTGGAGTCAAGACTGTAAGTACCATCTAATTCAAGACTTAATTAGGTGGACATTATCATTCCTGCCACAAGGGAAAAAAGAGACGATGAAATATTAAGGAAAAGAGAGTAAATATATAAAAGAATGAGGGAAATAAAAAAAGAAGTGAAAAGAGAAGCGAGAGAGGATGGAGGAAAATGGAGGAAGAAAGAAAGGGAAGGGAATTGCTGGGCAAACTCATCTGAGCACCTAGATCCAGCCATACCTGAGTCTTGTTCGTTCATGAACTTTCCAGTTGCATGAACTAAAAGAAAATTATTTTTTAAAATATTTAGTGTGAGGTTTGCTTATTTGAAATGGAAAAAGATACATCATGAGATGCAAATACTATTACTGAATTGCACAGTAGCATCTGAATAGCAATAGGAAAAAAAATAATAACCACATCAGAAAAGATAAAACTCATTTTCCCATACTGCCCAGGGTTGTACCAATTATTTATGAGAGACTTGAAGACAATCCAAAAGAGTAAAAGTACAGAACTATATTTTTTATAGCAGTTAGATCTTATTTATGTAATTCTAGTTAATGTAACTATATAGAATGCTAGATAAAATCTGCAGCTCTTCTTATGTATTGACAATTACTAAGATTAGATTTCCAATTTGTTTAACCAATAATACATAAAACATAGCAAATGTAGGGTGGCAATGCAGATTGGAGCAGTTGCAGCATTTCTAATCATGGGTAGCCTTAGTCCTCATAAGAGGACTATTTACTAGTTACATTGTCCTCACAAGTTGGATCTCACCACATGTAAGAAATTCAATTCTTTCTCTCCCACTACCATCTTATACTCAGGGCTTTTCTTAGCAGAAATGACTACAGTAATACCAAATATCTGTGCATTTTTGTTTCAGAGATTTATAGCAGGCTCCCTTGATCTTAAAATGCATCATCATCAAGCTGTGCCCTCCTCTGAACATAGAAATTAGAGTCATTTTCCAAATACCCTGATTAATGTCTCTGCCCTCAGATTTCCAGTGTTCTGGAAAGCCCAGGTGCCCCCCCATTCATGTCTTGACTCTGATTTAATACCCTTTTAATACAGAGTTTGGTCTGAAGGTGAAGATCACAAATCAATTTCCACAAAACTTTAATTATAAAAAGTAGGTTCCATCATTCTAAATCAATCTTTTATTCTTGTGTTTTGAAGTCTCAAATTAAGGATGAAATTGCTTTAGATATTTTCAAAGTTGGAAATCTGAAATGGACATGCTTCAAACAGTAGTTTCAATTAAGATTTTTTTTGGGGGGGTGGGGGGGGGAGTTGGTCCCAAAGAAGCCAGACTAATTTACAAACTCTCCACACAAAATATGGTCTTTAATACAATTCCTGTTAGAGTGTGTCATATATTACCACAAAATAGAGTCATATTTATAAATTTGGTATGAAAGCAGAGGAAAGAATGATTAATTTGCCTTGCTTAGAGAAACTATCAGTTATCAGAATAATCAGAATCATCATCTTATCATCATCGAAATATTTATGAAATGTTCACAATGTTTAACGTAAGTACTAGTAAAATGTTCAATTTACAGTTTATAAAAACAGAGTTCTCAGTGATACATTCTAGAACTTAGAGAGGCATCCTTCCTGCTACCAACCCCTAGAAATTCTGGAAAAAAAACAACTAAAAACCTGAGAGAAAAGTGAGTCCTGGAGCCAGGCTGCCCAGGAGCATCTGCTGACATGATAACAACTAAATACTTGGTTTTAACAGTAGCAGAGACAAAATCTTGGGGACATCAAAAATTGTGGTGTTAGATTAAACTTCTGCAGGCATCCAGGACCGTGGGAGGAAGAGTGGCAAGTATATTGGTCCACCCAAGCCTCCGCTTCAATTGGAAAAAAACAAACCAGGAATCTCCAGCATCCTTTATATCAAAACCAACTGTACTCATTTATTGCTGCCATACAAATGGCTATAAACTTGGTGTCTTAAAGCCACACAAAATTATTCTCTTAGAATTCTGAAGGACAGAACTCCAAAATGGGTCTTATGAGGCTAAAACCAAACCAAGACCAGGAATGTGTTCTTTCTGGAAGCTCCAGGTGAGAATTCATTCCTTGCCTTTTCTAGCTTCCAGACACCACTCATAAGTGCTTCCTCCATCATAAAAGCCATCCATGAAGTATTTTCTCTTCTATCTGGCCTCCTGATTCCCTCTTAGCAGGACCCTAGGACCCTGGAAAATGGAGGATTCTCTCATCTCAAAACCCTTAACTTAATTACATCTGCCACATCACTTTGCTCTATAAGGTAGCATACACACAGGTAAGGATTTGGATGTGGACATCTTTGGGGACCAATATCCAGCCAGTACAATGGCCCTAAATTGGTTCCCGTGCTTGACCGGCACAGGAAACACTGCATCGTAAACATAAAGTGACACAAGTAAATATAAATCCTCTCTGGAGAAATGTATCTTGAACATGAGCACCTTGATGCACAGACAGAATAAGGTTTAATGTCATCAGCTAAGCATGGGCTCACAATCAAATTTTCCCACTACAAGAGAAAACAAGCTGACATCAATAAGAGTCAGCTGGAGTAACCAATAACGATTATACCTCCAACAACTTCAGATTATAAAATTATTGGGTGCAGAATAGAAAAAACAGTATGGTTAAAATGTTCATAGAAAATAAAGGAGAAATGTGATGAGAATGAGAATCAAGAGTCTACAAATAATGGCCAGATCGACTTGATAAAGAACTTTGTAAAAAGAAAATAATTGAAATTAAAAGCTCAAAGGATGGAATAACTTGCAATGGGGTCTGTGTTCCCTATTGGAACAACTGAAAATCGCCAGATAAATTTTAAAAATTATCTGACTGAAGGTATTAGAGCTACTAAAGGATTGAGAAATAGAAAGGTAAACATTCTGGAAAAGTGGAGCTTCAAAGAAACGAGTGACGTCACAAAGCTCCTTTGTACTGATGACATGATGCACAGACTATAAAACCTGCTGGGCTTGCTGACAAACCGGAGCTTTCGGACCGAGGGTCTGCAGAGTTAAAATTCATGCCTCGGGCACCCCTGGTTTTCCTCTTAAGACATTGGCCACATTCATAAGACAAGGAAAATATTCACCAGAGGGAAGCCCCAGGAACAAACCATTTCATCAGTTGAACACACTGGATGGCTTTACCCAAACAATAAGTTAAACAGAAAAAGACGAAGTTTACCCAACCTTCCATCCAAGATGAACTCAATTCAGACTTTGATTGCATGGACGTACTGTTCCCATTCTGTCTGTCTAACAGAAGAACGAACCTTCTTTTGTGGAACTTCAGCAAAAGTTCATCAGGAATTTCCATAATTTTTACATGGAATGTTCCATATACAATAAAAAATGGATAGGCATGTCAAGGGGCAGAACCATATAAGTATAAAAATAGAAGCAACGTGATATATTGGAGTTAGCAGAAGATATATTTGATTAAGTAGATTAATGGATTGTTTTAAACAGAGAAAAATAGGAAATCGAAGAAAATATGGAGAATTAAAACAGATGATTGAAATTTATAAAATATAATGGGATGAAAATTACTACACCTGATATTAATTATGCAATGATGGATTTATAGGAGGTTACACGTAGCAGAAGATAGGATTAGAGAAAATATAAGACAGGCCAGTGGAAAACATTTGAAATGAAAGCAATTATAGGAAGAATGTGTGTGTGTGTGTGTGTGTGTGTGTGTGTGTGTAAAATAAGATTACCAGAAAATTTTATAAAACCAATAAAAGACACCAACCTACAGAGAAAAGAAGCTCTGCAAATCCCAAGCAAAATAAATAACTGCTGAAAATCAAAGACAAGGAGTAAGATCTCAAAAGCATTCAAAGTAGAAGACACATTACAGGAGTAATAATAAGACACCTGAATTCTCAACAGAAAAAATGGGAGCCATAACACAATGACATGACATCTTTAAATGTCTGAAAGAAGATACCTACCAATCAAAAATTTTATGTTGAGCAAAAAATCCTTTAAAAATATCCTTTAAACACATTGTTTCAAAAAACCAAAAACTGAAATAATTCATCTTGAGCAGAGTTGCTGTAAAATAATTACCAAAGACAACTGTTCAGAAAGAAGGAAAATGACTCAGAACGAAACATGGAAATGTAGGAAAGTATAAAAAGTAATAGTTTGGCTAACTGGATAGAGCATCAGGGTCGGCTTGCGGGCCAAAGGGTCCTGGGTTCAATTCCAGTCTAGGACACAAACCTGAGTTGCAGGCTCCTCTCCGGTTTGGGCCTTGTCAGGGTTCGTGCCGGAGGCAACCAATTGATGTGTTTCTCTTACATTGATGTTTCTCTCTGTCATTCCCTCTCTCTTCCATTCTCTCTTTAAAAAAAAATCAATGGAAAAATAACCTCAGGTAAGGATTAAATAAATAAATAAAATGTTAAAAGCAATGGAAATAAGAAATGTGTGTATAAACATAAATGAGTGTTATCTCTAAGTAACATCTTGTATGGTTTAAACAGAACTACAACATACACTTTGAATGTATGAACACAGTAAGTCAGAGGATGGGGTAAATAAGTCTACATTTTTATTCACCCAATAAGTGAGTTTCACAATACATGAAACAAAATCCCATAGAACTACAAAGAGTAATAGACAAATATATAAACAACATCAGAAATTTTAACGCTGTCTGAATATTAAACATGAAGAGTAGAGGAGAAAAATATAGTAGAAAGTCATTTAGGATATAAAAGATTGGAGCAACATCATCAAAAGCTTGACCCATTTGATGTACATAGTACATATCACCTCAAAATAGCAAACTATATTCTTCTCAGGTGTATATAACACATTTACCAAGATAGACCATAAAAACGTCTGAATAAATTTGTTTTAAGTAATACATCTTTAATGAATATGAATCATGTAAATTTGTTCATGGCTGAATAAATTTTAAAAGATTCAAGTCATAAAAGTGCTCTTTTACCACAATGAAACAAAATTTGAAATAAATAAGCAAAAGACATCTGGAAAAATTCCAGTTGAACCCATAATATCTCAAGGTATGCCTACACTAGTTAACCAACTTTAGCAATAAATATACATGTTATGATAAATTTGTATTTATGGAAGATATTCAGGGTTGGTTTATATATATAAAATTTGGTAATATAAATTGCCACAAAAATATCAATACAATAGATGCTGGAAAAGAGTTCTATACAACACAATACCACTAATAATTAATGGCTCTTAGTAAACAATGCATAGAAGGAAATTTCTTTTACCAAACAAGAGCTATAAACAAAAAACCTATAGCAACTACCTTCCTTAAATTGGGACTGTTTAGAGACAATTGCTTTAAAATCAGGAACAAGTTGAGAATGCCCATCATTACCTCTTCTTTCCAATATTATATTGGAGATCATGCATACATAAAAATTTAATTTATAAAAAGATCCAGCATTTCAGATCACTAGTAAAAAGAAAAATAAAGTATGCTAGAATAATTAAAATTCAGTTAGGTTATTGCCTCAGAATTCACAAAGATCAATTCTAGATGTATTGAATATATAACTATAAAGCAAAACTCTAAGATGTATAAGGACAAATATAGGAGAAAATCTTTATGTCCTTAAGTTAATGAGAAATTTCTAAATAAAATTTTTTTAAAAACTACAAGGGGAAATACTGTTAAGGGGAAATAATGATAAATCAATGTGGCCGATCATATTTTGCAAAGATGGCCACAACAATATTCTTCATTCCACATGCTCTTCCTGTAATATGACTTCAACACTCCTCCCAGTAAGAGATGAGGTCTATGTTCCCACTCTTTGAAGATGGGTGGGCTTTGTGACTGTTTTGATCTGTGAATACAACAGAATTGACACAATAAAATTCCAAGGCTAGGTCATTAAAGGCAATACAGCTTCCACCTTGCTTGCTGAAACATACACACTGGAGCCTTGAACTGCCAAGTAGCCAAACTACCCCCTGCTGTCATGCTGTGAAGAAATTCAAACACGACCCTACAGAGGCATTACAAAGGGAAATTCTGAGACTAGTGGAAAGAGAGAATGTCCAGTCAGCTTCACACTGTTTCGGTTCCAGCCGCCGTCCACTGCAGCAGCACAGACCCTAAGTGCAAAGTACTCAGTTCAGCACTTCTCAAATTTTAACCAATAAAAACCATGGGATATAATAACATAACTGTCATTGCTTTAAGCACCAAGTTAAGTATTTACACAGCACTGAAAACTGGAACAATCTGGCTACATTAAAATTGAAAAAGTTTTATTCATCAAAAATACCATAAAAATGGAAAGAAAGCTCACAGATTACAAGATGATACTTGCAACCATACGACCAACAAACCATTGCATGTAGTTTATGCAAAAAACTTCTTCAATCAATAAAAAGGCAAGCTGCCTGGCCAGCGTGGCTCAGTGGTTGAGTGTCCACCTATGAACCAGGAGGTCACGGTTCAATTCCCAGTTGGGGCATATGTCAGGGTTGTGGGCTCGGTCCCCAGTGTGGGGAGTGCAAGAGGCAGCCAATCAGTGATTCTCTCTCATTACTGATGTTTCTATCTCTCTCTCTTCCTCTTCCTTCCTCTCTGAAATCAACAAAAATATTTTTTTAAAATAAAGATAAAAAATAAAATAAATAAAAAGGCAAGCAAATAGAAAAAGAGACAAATGATATGAACAGCCAATTACGGTGACCAACACCACTTGAATGGCGAATACCATGAGAAAAGTTGCCTAATTTAGCCAGCAAATATAAATGAAAATCATAATGAAAGCATTCTACTTCAGCATATCACAGAAACTTTAAAATCCAACAATAATAAACATTGGCAGAATTTGGAGGCTGAGGAAGTGTTCTATTCTGCCGGTGGGTGGGTAAATTGATATGGTCAGTTTAGAGAATTAAAGTTGCAAACACATACTCTGTGACTCATAGATTTCACTCCTACATATAAATCCTAGAGAACTTCACCCACCTGTGCAGCAGGAAATTTGTTTTAAAATATTCATAGCAATATTATTTTCAGCAACAAGAAGAACTCTAACAATCACAATGTCCAACACAGGAAAATCAATTGGAGCATACTCTAAAAAGGGTTGATATTTAACAGAAAATGGTGAACAAGAGCAATGTGCTTCAACATGGATGAATCTCGCAAACATGTTGACCAAAAGAGGTAAGTTGAACAATGTATATGAAGTTCTTCAAATAAATGTACAACCATTTAAAGCAACACAGTACTTTGCTTTATGATGTGTAAATATGTATAAAAGTATAAATAAATGTATGAGAAGGAAACACCAAATTCAGGATAATGGTTACCTCTGGGTAGGAGACAGGTGGAGGTGATCAGATAGGGCTACAGAAGGGAAATCTGGGTTGTCAATGTTTTGTTTTTTCTTTCTGGGGATTGAGCCCACAACCCAGACGTGTGCCCTGACTGGGAATCGGACCATAACCTCCTGGTTCAGTTCATAAGTCGACACAACCACTGAACCAGCTGGGCTCAATATTTTATTTTTAAGTAATAGTGGGTAAGTTAATATTATTTATGTTTTTTATACTTTCCTTCAATATTGTATAATAAATTTGACATTTTCAAAGATATCAGCAAGACATGGTACAGAAGGCGAAAGGTCAACATTGAAAATGACACTCAGAAACAGAAGCATGTCTACCTGGAAACTTAGAGAGCTACCAAGAAATACCCAAGTGGGGGAAGAGTGGGAGTCGGTGCACCAAATGAAGGAAACAACTGGACTCTTACTACGGATCTGCTCTAGGCTGACATCCTCTGGCAACAATGCAGCAAAGTAGATTCTCCCTCTCTCGGTAAAACTTGCGTCAAATTTCAGCCTCTCCCCAATCATCTCTAACTTAAAGTCTCACCCAGAAAATTCCAGAAAGTTGGTCATGTTTCTATGTGATTCCTATACTGAAGACCCAACAAGGCCACAAACTACAAAAGTATACTTTTTATACGAGCTCTCACTTTTCCATCTCATGGGAAAGGAAAAAAGCAGATCCTGGCCTCTGGGAACTGGTCTGATAGTTGTAACTAGGCTTCCATGTTTTTTTGAGACAGGCCTGGCATTCGAGCTAAGCCATGCTCTTCTCCTGTTGGACATAAACAATCTATAGGACCCCAATATCAGACATGCTCACTCTGAATTCATGATAAATGGAGCAAAACCAGGCCACTCCATAACTGCGCAACCCACAAAAGACAAAATGTGCCCCTCTCCTCGCTAATGTGAGTGACTGCTCTTCTTTACCAATAATAGCATTATCCTTGCATTATTCTGCCCTTCCTATAGATGGGACTGATTAAGATACCCATAGAATTGCTCTATTTTTTGACAATGCTCATCAGAGAGCAAACCTCCACTTCCTTTCACCTTCCTGAAGTCACCCAACCAAAGCCCAGATCTTATAATAGGATCCTTCTAAGACCCTCTCACTGAGTAATAAACCCAATGTCAACTACAGATATGTTCCTGGTGATAAAGCCTTTGGCTGGAGGGCATTGACACTTGCTATCATCCATGTACAAGAAAAGCTAATTACAACTGACCTGTTGTACAGAAATTACATTTCTAAGGCTCTTCTAATAGCTACGACGCTGCCACTTTTTACAAAAAAAGTTGGTAGGAACCTGAAATACGGCATATTACCCCCACATTATAACTGTAAGTAATAATCTCAACTTGCATACAATTTTCTCCTCTTTGATGGTGACTATAAACATGTAATTGCCTCTATTTGCTTTTATGTTTCAGCTAAGCAGGACATAAGAACAAGTTTCCTCGTGTGATGGAGTGGGGGAGAATAACTTAACCTGCACAATGTCACACAGCAAGTAAATAGCATTCAAACCCAACACTATCTAAATCCAGAGTCCACACTTTAATACTGTGGCATCTCAAAGCTGATTAGTAGTTGTGATGCAGAAAAGGGAGGAAGAATAGTCCAACTAGAAAATTGTTTGCCTAAAAAACAAAGAGGAGAGAGAATATGTCTGGGTTCATGGCTTGGCAAGTGTTTAAATGGCCCAAGAGTAAACATGATAGAGGGAGATGTTGAGAGTTATGGCATATGCAAGAGGAATGGTTTGGGGAAGGTTAGGCAAGGTCACGTGTTAAGTAATAACACCTTTAAACTACATTTTGTAGCCAATAGAGGTTTCAGGCCATGGATGAAGACAAAGGTGTGAGAGGATCACAGCTATGTTTTAAAATGGTAAAGATGAATTAAAAAGGAGAAAGAGTTGATACCCTATGGAAAGCCCATTTTATGAAACATTTCTTAAAATTATCACCAAATGTAGGAGATTATTCTATATTTAAATCTCTCCACATCCAGGTGAGACAGCTTGGCTATTATTTAAATACCCATGGGTTTTAAACAATTACAGTAAGCATTTCATAGCTCAGGGAGTATTAATACAGCTCAGTTAAATTATGAGTTTTAATTGGAGTTTAATTAGAAATAGAAAGCAGCTTACTGAGAATGTGGCTTCCTATAGTTAGTTACAAAGCTTCATCTGCATCTTTGTTACAGCTTTTTAAAACCTTTATGTGCTGAATTAAGGAAGACAGAAATTCTGAATATATTCTGCAAAACCGGTGGGCTCCATGAATCACTTCTAGGAAATGCTGGAGCAAAATATCATAGATGAGAATTTAAATTTCTATTCATGCTTCCCTCCCCAAACCCTGTTTATTGTTTTGTGTGTGTGTGTGTGTGTGTGTGTGTGTTTTAATTTTAAATTGATTTTTAGAGAGAAAGGAAAGGAGAGAGAGAAATAATTGATGTGAGGGAGAAACATCCATTGGCTGCCTCCTGCACACCCCCTACTGGGGATCAAACCTGCAACCAGGGCATGTACCCTGTGCAGAATCAAACTGGCAACTTTTTGGTGCATGGGATGTCACTTAATGAACTGAGTCATGCTGGTCAGGCCCAAACTCTGTTTAAAACCTGCACCCAAAAGACTAAGGTGATATCTGATAGATTTAATCTTGATTAAACTTAACACTGACCAATGGCAGGGACTGAAAAGGACAGAATTTTAAGATGTGGCTGGTCTCAATAGGGAAGAATATTGACAAAGGTTTTGATAGATGAGCGACAAGAGGGGTGAGTAGTGGCACATGCATTACAGGTAGGATTGAACACCTTGAAAGTCTCTCTCCAAGCAAAAGACACAGCAGTCAGAACAGGGGTTGCAACACAGCTTCATGGACACTTGATTCATTTATGATTCTCAATATATCTTAAAATAATTATTTTCTGCACTTCCTGTATATAATTCCTCTCGTAGTAGATTAAAAGCACCCATATTATCTCTAGGACAATAAATTTTCTCATAGCAAGAAAAAAGTAAATATTGAGAGTTGTTTTCTTTTCACTTCTACAATAGACTTTTTAAAGCTATTAACAGAAGCAATAGTTCTGAAAGCCCATTGAGAGATGAGCTTTCATTGAAAGAAGGAAAGGTCTTGAGAATCCAAGGGAAAGCTCTGGAAGAGGCAGGCCATCACAACAGATTGGAAAGACATACTGCCTTAAGCGAGGGTGACTTGAGCTGGGAGAGATGCAGTGAGCTTGGAAGACATTGGTTGGACCACAAAGACAGTGGTCTTCTGGAGAGAAGCAGACCTGGCAGCCTGTTGGCTTGGGAAGAAATGCATTTGTTTAAGTAACATATGCATAAAATATAGTGGAGAAGTTTATAAGAATTAGATGTTACTAGGTGCTTGAAAAATGTGTTGCATGCTATATCAACTGAGCTGGAATGTCAAGTGCACATTTTAGTAGAGCATGCCAGAGTCGCAATGACGTGAAGACACAGGAGAGATAGGCAGAGGGTCTGTTTTGGATTCCACCATAAGTTACCTGAGCAACCAACTCAGTTGGCATTTGGACATATGAACAGAGATTCACAGTGTCCCTCCAACTTGCCCTCCCCACTCCTACTTACATGACACTCTTCCCCATGCTGATAATACTATAATGAGCTCTGGGGGGAAGGGCATCAGAGTAGAAAAAGGGAAAATCATGAGAGAAGAAATTAGCTGGTTATTCAAAGGGAAATGCTGAGATTGAGGGTCAAGGTCATTTGGATACATAGCTGCTTGTCATTACTCCCTTTAGTTCAGTGATTTTCAACCAGCATGCCATGGCAGGCACACTGATGTGTTGCAAGAATTTTTAAAACATTCAATACCTGACAATTTAGTCAGGGGCACTGACCTCTTTTCCCTCAGATTGTCAAATAAAAAAATGACAACAGCCAACACAACAATAGTTGCCTGGTGAATCCAACTTATAGCTACTTTTTTGGCAGGTTGGCAAAAAATATATTTTTTGGTGTGTCACAGAATTTTAGTAATTAGTTTATGTGTGCCATGAGATGAAAAAGGTTGAAAATCACTGCTTAAGTATGGCCACGACTATGACAAGTAAATGTGTGCTTATGAATTCATGTTGCATTTCCTGTCGTCTTCTTGGCCTAACAGCTTGGAAAGAAATTCAGAGCTGAGGTCAGACATTATAATTACCATCTATCATCACCATGAATTTGTTTTTGTTTAAAAGGGACATTTTTGACAAATACTAAAAAAAAAAATAAAAGGTAGTCCTTAAAATAAAATTAGCTTTATGAAAAACTTACCATATCTTACACTTATTTTCCATTTTTTGCTCGGTAGTGAGAATGTTGTCTAACATTTTGTACATTTGGGGGAATGCCCTCAAGGCATAACAGCTGTAGTAAAGTGAGGAAGGCAATTCAGAGCAGAAGGTGAAGTTGACCAGAAGGCTGTTGCAACTGAACCTCATTCAATACTACAGGGAGCTCTGGACCTGGGATGACCCTTCTGAGTTATCCCAAATTAAGCCTTGGGTCTGGGCCTCTGTGTCCTGCTCCAGTCAGTCATTGATCACAGGCAGGGGGTGTACCTTGGGTGGACAGTTCTCTGTAGCTGAGAACAATGTTAGTGAAAGGTGGGGTTATGATCCATTGGAAGCTGAAATTTCCAGCACTGGAGGATAGGTGTGTCAGTCCTGATGAGAGGAAGCATACAAGCTTCTTTATGAAGCACGAGCAGTCTAGGTCTTAACATAAGAAACTACTATCTAGGCAATTCTTCAGTTCTCCTCTTTGTAGAGACTCAGTGAATGCAGGCTAGGTCTCCCATTATTGCACCGCTAGCTTTCATTTACAGAGTGTAGTCCCTGACTATGAACTACTAAAGAAAGCGATGGATAACCACACTGAGAAAAACCTGTATCTGTTTGGATAGTTAGCAAATCTTGAACCATGAAAGAGGATTAGAGGGGTGAAAGAATTCTTTCCTTAATTTTCTTTTTTCCCTAGGATTTTATACGCAAATAACTGTAAGCCACCTCTGATGTACTGTGAAGTCAGGGCTGACGATTGTCACATGGTGTGGACACTCTGAGTGACTGACCTATGTCCCTGTGAATCACAGAAGCAGGAATATTGGAGTCCAGCAGTGGTGGCACGTGCTCATGGGCACATCTTTCCTGTCTTGCACACTTTTCATTGTCAATACAAAATCAATCTGTTGGCCTCCAGTGGTTAACACTGCAGTAGCTTTCTTCAACTCCAAACTTTAAAACTCTTAGTGGGATAAAAGATAGAAAAGTCTTCCTGGTGTAATTTGGGAGAAAAGTTAAAAACATATTTTTAAATATACACTTTAAAATATAAAATAAAATATGTAAGCAATATATACATTTATATGTATGTGTGTGACTATAATCTTGTAAAGCTTTTCTTAATCCGTTCTGTTTTTTTGGTTTTTTAATCCTTACCCAAGGATATTTTTCCATTGATTTTTAGAGAGAGTGGAAGAGAGAGGGAAAGACAGAGAAATAGTGATGTGAGAGAAACGCATGGATTGGTTGCCTCCTGTACGCGACCTTGACGGGAGCCTGGGCTGGGGAGTAGCCTGCAACACACATATGTGCCCTTTACCAGAATCGAACCTGAGACCCTTTGGTTCACAGGCCAATGCTCTATCCACTGAGACAAACTGGCTAGAACTGTGGCGTGTGTGTGTGTATTGTCTTTCAGGATTTATGATACTTTCCATTGATGAAGTACTAATTTGAAGTTTAGAAATTATTTCCATTTCACTCTATTCCTTTGGTTTAAGTTAAATTCAGTACTTTTTATCTTTTAAAAAAATAGTATATATAGGTTGATGACATTTTTCTTGAATTACTTAGCTATTCAATTAGTCATCTGGAAATGAAAAATACAGTTATTTATATTTAAAATCCAATGGGTTAAAAAAACAAATTTAATATAGTCAACGGGAGAATCAATTAACAAAGATAGAGCTGAAGAAATAACACAAGATGTATCACTGAGTAATAAAGTGATGGAATTGTGAGAAATGTTGAAAGACTGAAGAAAAGGAGAGGATCTAACATATGTCTATTTGGAATACTAGGAATGAAAATAAAAGAGAGCAATATTTAAAGAGGTAATGGCTTTGAAATTTTCAAAATTAATAAAATACATGAAATCTCAGATTGAATAAGCACCAGAAGTAACTGAGCAAATTTTTTTTAAATCTTCATTTATATATACCATCGTAGAAAAACTGCAGAATATCAAAGATAATGAAAACAAAAACTTAAACAGTGCCAGAAGAAAAAAAGACAGATTACCCAGCAAAAGAATAAACTAATAGCAGAGTTCTCAGTAGCAAAACAGAGACTAGAAAGGAGATGAAGAAATTGAGGCACAAAGAGTTCAAGTATGCCCTGTGAAGATGGGTAACTAACTAGTAAGTGTCGGAGTCAGAACTTAAGTGATCTGACTCCAAAGCTCACATCTTTCAACACATTTAGTGCCCCTTTCTGGATAATAACCTGGACAGTTGTCTATCTCATCTTTAGGAAAAAAAAAAATTTCTCTCAATAATTTAAGAACTGAAATTGCGAGAAAAACCATGTGTATGTATATTCAAACATGTGTGTGCCTTTTAGCAAATATGAAGTTAAGCGAATACTAATGATTATAAAAAGCAAAAGTAGCATTAGGAGCACTGCTCATAAGCAGTGGTACACATTAAAGATTTCCATATTGGATCTAATTAAACTATATTTTTAGACAAGTCTGAAGATAAAACACCCTTGACAATGTCATCCAAAATGAGGGTGGGTGAGTTTTAATGGATAAAAATATTTTCAATTTTCAATTAGGCATGCCATATGTAGTAAATGGAGAAATCTTAATTAACGGGTCTCTATTTCCCACATCATCTTTAAAGCATCTGATCTTGAATATAAATGAGCTGGGCAACAAATCTTTAATTTAGTGAACGTTACACATATATTTGAAATCTCAATAAGAGAGTAAATCATTTTTTAAATGAGACAGGTTTTCTTTCATAGCTTGTTAACTAGGTCTGAAAATAATTTCCAAAGTGAGAGATCAATGAGGATATGTTGAAATAAACATTTGACCTCCCACAATGAATATTTTGAAGGACAATCCATGTTTGCATATATCATACCGCAGCTCAAAATGGGTGAAAGGCATTGGATTATAAAAATATTTCTACAAGTACCTGTATCAACTAGAGAATGTTTCAGTATTGCATAGTACAAAAGAGAAAAACATTGTTGGGTTACCAGAAGAGTCCTAGAAAACTGCTGTTATAAAATTATTGATATATTTTCTTTTATTAACAAAAACTATTAAATTTATGAACAGAGAATGGTCAAAGGTCTGGAATAGGCTCAGTAGTCTAGTAATAAGCTAAAATGATTCTCATGTAATACTGCAAGCTCACTTTCCAATAAATGGTAGGCCTACTGGGAGGTGAGTGGTATAGTTGGGGTTTAAAAGACTGAGTTTAAATACTTCCTATCCGATGACTGTGGGGAAGGTACTTGGATCTCTGTTCTTTCATGTGGATAAAGGAGATAATACTTACTTTCAGGCTTTCAGTTTGGATTAGACAAGATAAGGTATATAGTAAGAACTCTACAACTGGGAGTCATCTTTATTTCCAATTAGATTGTGCCAAAGGTAAGGCTGATCTGAGGCGCTGTCTGGGAACTCGAGCTCTGACCCTGTTCATTAAAGGCAGACACCAACACATACCTGAAATATGTGTGGTACCTCAGTGCCCTAGAGAGGCAACTATAGGTCTTGGCTTATTTTTGATCCAGAATTCCCCACTCCCACCCTGAAGTCACAGGAGGTCTACCCTAAAGACAACCCAAACCTTCACACCAGAGGAAATATATCTGCTCATCATGGTTGCTCATGGCAGCTCATGCCCCGTCATGAGATATTACTCATCAACCAAAAGTCACATAAAAGAAAAGGTACAAGTAAGTGATATGGGAATGGACTGGAATGGAGTGTCAATCTATTCTACTCCATGCCATGATTTGGGCTAATGGGACAAGGCATCCCAGACAAGGAGCCCAAACATGAGTCTCTAGTTCCATCTTTTAACGTTTCTCATGTTACTAGAAAGGAATTCCTCAACATTTGGCAAATGCCTCTCTCAGGCTACTAACCTGGTCTTTCAGGGAAAACCCGAAGAAACCCTGACACCCTTCACCAACACAGCCTCAGCCCGTACCTATTAGAAAGGGGCAGGCCTGCGAAGAGGGCAAATAGCATTTGCTTTGCTTTGCTCTCCCTGCTGGTCAACGAACCTGGTTTACTACAACAGACCTTTAGGCTTCAACAGTCTCCATTCATTTCACAAGAAGTTATCGAGCTACATGCTACAAACTTATCATACTACAAAATAAGTCCTGCTTATCGAGTGCTTGCTGTGAATTCAGGCACAGTACTAGAAGTGCTTTTATAAATGTCTCATTTTTGCTTAAGATTCCCAACAACTTTGCAACCTAAATGTTTTCTGTTTCATTTCTGAAGGAACTGAGGCACAGAGGAGTTAAACAACTTGACAAAGATTCCATCTGAAGCATGATCTGCTCATCACTATTCTAAGCCTGGAAGGAAAACAACAACGAAGACATACCCTGTGTTCTTCGGGAACTTAGAGTCCAATAGGGGAGATACACACGTATATGACTCGCAATAAAGTTAGTTGACAAGTGCTCCAAGGAAAGTCCATGCTCTTTTCCAAAACTAAATATCTCAGATCAACACTAGCTACTGGCACTTGATATAGCAGCACATTCATACGCTAAATGAATCATTGACGATGGAAACAGATCTAAGATCATTCAGCATGAGAATCTATCTGAGCTTTGAATGCACCTGGAACCTTAGGCCTTAAGTCCTGAGATGTTTGTACCTGCGTTACAAAAGAATGCTGGTCAAGCCTGAGCAAACAATGAATCGGGCAAAGAGAGCCCTGCAGGACATAAGCAAACAGGGAACTTACCTCAGTCCGGAAGAGTATTGACAGGAGATGCTTTTCCCTAGCAAGCCAGAAATCGATAAGGCAGCCCACAGAGTAAGGTTGAACAAAGCCTTGTGTAGACTCCAAGGCCAAAGCTTCTGGGTTAGGAGATTTTACAAGGTTCATGTTATAAAGTCCTAATAGGCTCCCTCACTGTGCTGGCTTTGATGGATCACTAGGCACTAAAGGTCCACTGTGAGACCTGATGATTATGACCACAGGACAAAACAATAGCCTTGGGTCTCCATTCTAATTTCGCATGCAGTCTTAGTCACTGAGATAAATGCACACTTCCTCCATCCCTGCCTCTTAATGGAAAAAGAAGGATTATTCTTTTATGGAACAATAAAGAGAGCCAATAGCTACAGAGGGAGAAAGGGCAAGGAATTTGGAAACTGACCATGAACAGACATGAACATGAAACTAGAGGGTCTCTTTGAAAGCTCAGATCCCTTGCCATGCCACCTGTCAAACTAAAGTTAGAATCAATCAGTCACATCTCTATTTCCTCAGAACATTCTTTACAACTATTACAGCTTTTTTTTTCACTCCATCTTATAATATAGCCTCTCTTATTGGATTAAGAGCTCCCTGAGGGCAGTAAACAGAGGGAGATAGTAACACATAACAGAAGACCCAGTATCAGAGTTACCCTTACCCAAAGGAGATTCCCTCAACAATGAAAGGATCCAATAGCCCAGGATAAAGAAGGAGGCTGAGATTGAGTGAATACTATTGTTCACCTCTTGAGTCAGTTCCCAGGGTCATAGCCACCAATTCCAATTTCATAGATGAGAGTGTTGGCCTGGAGCCAGACTGAGTGAACTAACATTGTTAATCCCCAACATCTAATTCACACACCAATCCTATCTGGTCTGCCTTCAAAATACATTTTTTAAACTCAGTCACTTCTCATCATCCAAGTCCACCAATATACCTAACCTGGTCTTCTTTGGCCTGTCTGCCTTCACTGCCCCTCACCCCCACCCCACCCCACAGTCTGGCAAAGCCTTTAATGACAGAGTATATCACATCCCAACTCAAACACCTCTAATGGAGTCCCATCACACTAAAAATCCAAAGCCCCTACCATAGTCTAAAAGTCTTATTGGGTTGTGTTCACTATTTCCAGACAACACTCCTATCTTATTTCCTTCCACTCTTCTCTGCCTCAGGTTTTTGCTATTCTATGAGCACATCTAGTATATTTCTACCACAGAGCCTTTGCACTGCCTGTTTCCTCTGATACTTTCTTTACAGGTAGCTGTAAGGTCATGTAGAGCTCAACAACACATTATTCTCACAATAATATGAGCTCACTGCTCATATTATTCAAACTTGGGCTCAAATGTCACTTCCTCTATGAGACTCCCCTATTCTCTCCATCTAATATGGTATCCCCATCATTTGTCATCTCATACCTTCTTTTGTTTATCCTCAGAGGGATTATCACTATCTGGCATGATGCTCTTTATTTCCTGTCTCCTATAGTAGAAAAAGAGCTTCATGAGGGCATAGATTTCATCTTTTATTCACTTCCCAATCCTCAGTGCTCAATACAATGCTTGAGCAGCTATGTGATAGACTGTTATTAAATAATTTGTCACAAAATCAGCATGTTAAATGAGCCAGGAGACGCGCAGGCTCTAGAAGTTGACAACTTCAAGGGCACCTTGTAGTCATAAAGTCAGTGAACAAGTCCTGAGAAAGACTTGGGTGAAAACTCAAAATGTCCCCCATCCTCTGCTCCACAAAGTTAAATTGCATAAGTCATTCTGACAAGTTCAGCATAGTTGCCCACTGGGCAGTTATGGCTTAAGTAGAGAGCATAGGAATTAATCTGAGAACACTTGGGCATAAGCCCATCAACTAGTCACTAGTTGTATAACTTAGGCAAGTTAGCTAACCCCTCTAAGCCCCCGTTTTCTCAGTAAGAAGAGGAAAATAGTAACAAGTACCTTGCAGGATGACATGAGACAGTTTTAACGAGCTAATGTATACGAAAAGGCCCAGAACATTAGTAAAGGCTCAGCAAAAGTTAGAGTAATGTGAATCTAGTCAGCAAGGTCCAAACTACCAAACCTTCATCTTAGACCTAGAACAAGATAGACTCGTAGTATTGGGTGTGGAATGGAAATATCCAGAAAAATTGTCAATTTCCAGTGAAGCTAACCATCATACTGACCCATGAACTAATGTAAATTGAAAATAAATCTGTGCTAATGCACTGGGGAATTTAGCAACAAACACTTCTCCATCCTAAAGACCTTTCCTGCCTGTTCTCAGGCAGGAATGTCACTAAGGTGGCCAAAGGAGCCCATGTTTAATACAGACAGTCCTCGGGTTACATTGGACTCGACGGACGTCATTTCGTGGTTACGTTGCCATCTCCCATTTATTTATAAAAAAAAAAGTTCTGTCATTTCGACGTCTGTACATATGTGCTTTATGTTTTTTATTATTTATTTACCATAAGTAAAGGTCAGGAATTGTCATCTTTCTTTTAAATTTTTTTTACTGTTTCACTTCATCACTGCTGTGCCTGTGCTCCACGTGAGTGACGTAGGTGGGTTCCGACTTACAGTGAAAATCGCCATAGGAACGGGTCTCTGACGTAACCCGAGGACCTATGGTATCCTCTCACAGTTCAAAGGTACCTCCAAAGGTCCTCCATACTCCCAAGTTCCAAAGCCAGTGAAAGGCAGATACAGAAATAATCGTGAAGAATAGGGCCTATTCTAGAAACTGCTATATCTAATATCAACTGGTGAGTATGCTTTATGAATTAATGATAAATTTTGCTTTGAACCATGCAAAAGCCAGCTTTCAAGCCTGATGCTTTGTATTAGAGAGTCCCCAAGCTGAGATTGCTAAACCCCCCTTACTCTGGACATCTTCCCCATCATTGTAACTTTGGCCTACAGAAAGGATGGCAAATGTGTGGCAAGTGGGGCCACCTGCCCTCCCAAGCTTGCAGATTCATGCTGGCCTATTTCCCAGGGAGTCCTTGCAAGGCCTTGACCAACTGTTCCTGGCAGGCATTGTCAATAAATTTGAGTTGAACATTGGGGAAAAAAATCAATTTCCTCTCCCTAAGGATTGTTGAGAAAGGAAAATAATAAGCTTTATGGAGCCCCCACTCTTGCCATGCCAGTATGCTCAACCCAAAGTATAAAGAAGAGAAATTTACTCTTCCCTCCTTCTTTCCCCCACCTCTCCTGCCCTGAGCTTATCACATACTGGCCATTTGGAAAATTTACTCAATGAGTTCAGTGGCACCAACTGTCTAACTAGGTAGAAAAGGCTATTTCTTTACCATTCCCCTTGAAAGCAGTAATGAAACGTTCTATTTTGAGTTTTTTCCTTTTCCTAAAAGAAGAAAGTACAATACAATAATTCACTTATGGGTAGAAAGATGCTTCACGATTCAAGATGACTCTTCACAAGGCAAAGCTATTATCTCATTTTATAAATGAAGAGACTTGGGTTCAGAGAGGTTAAGTGACTTGCTGCATGTCACACAGCTAAATAAAAAAGCGGGACCTAAAAGCGAAGTCTTCTGAATTTCAATTCAAAACATTTTCCACTCCACTAATTAGTTTACCTGAATGACTTGGATGGCTTTAACCCAGAACAAGTAATATTATCATTGGCAGCTTACCTCACTAAAGATTGGAATACAGACAAACTGAGTTTTTAAAAAAAGAACATCATATTTTCAACAAGAAAAATACATAGACATAGATTTCAGAGGTACTCTTCAGCACAGTCAGAGCATTTTTATTTTTTGTTGTTGCTGGTGCAGCAACCAATTTACCGCATTCCATGAAAAATTTACTGCATTCCCAGGAAAAACAGGAAGTGGTGTGGCACAAAGGAAAAGGGGAACACTAATGAATAGCAAAAAGGAAAGATATACTGCTCTTTTTTTAATTGAAGATATGTTGTTGTTTTTTCACATGATGAAATGGTATCGGGAAATCAGTGTAACTACATAGAAATGTCACTTTTTAATTGAATTTATTGGGGTGACATTAGTTCACAAAACCATACAGGTTTCAAGTGTACAATTCAACAAAACATCATCTGCACACTGTACTGTGCACCCATTGCCCAAGAAAAATCTCTGTCTGTCCCATTTTCTTTAATATGACCTTTCCTCCCTTCTTTCTTTTCAAACTGGCCTCATGTAGCACCTGACTCATCTGCCTCCTCCTCCCTTGCAGGACCACTCCCTCAATCCTTAAGCCCTCAGAACAATGAGGTTCTGATCAGCATCAAATAATTGTAGGAACATAACCTCAGGTTTGTTGACCCCAGAGACAGAGTTTCAATCAAACTAAAGATGACACCTAGGTCTTGGTTGTATTTCAGCTCCAGAAAACGGGGCAAAACCAGATAAAGCCGACATCAGGGCCAGATGCACTGATCAACTACCCCCTACCCTAGCACTGACCAATCAATAGAAACTTAGACCCTGACCATTAGCCTAACCTCCCTTAGTCACCATGATTAATAATTTTCTCTTTTCTAACCCATCTCCTGGAAGCCATGAGGAAGCCAGGACTTTGAGCACTAGCTCATCTGTCTCCAGGAGTGGACCGCTTCCTAAAAATAAACCCCTACTTCCTTTGCTACAAGCTTCTGTTTGTGTATTAAGGGCTTTGATGCTCACAGGCATACAGATCCCTTTAGTTCGGTAACACAGGTGAGGCAGAAAGCAGGTTGTTGGGAGCAGAGAGCTGGTGCTAGAGTGCCTAGGTGTTATCTCTGCATCTGTCAGAGTAGATTATTGAATCTCTATAAGGCTCAACTTCCCCATTCTGTAAAAATAAGACATCAATTGCACTACTTCATAAGAGTTTTATGGTATATGTAAGAGGGTTTATATAAATCCCTGAGCACCCCATCTAAAATATTTTCAACACTCAATTAAGTTAGATATTATTACTAATGTTATCATTTGTGCTACATGGAATTCAGATAATGAGGACTCTGTTCCCTTTTATGCCTCATCTCCCTGACCTTGTGGAAATTAGTCAGCTTCACTGAGCTCCAGGTTCCTCTTCTGTAGACAAAGACAATAATAGCAGCCCTACCCACTGCACAAGTGGGTCAAACGGGATAAAATAGAGTGTTTTGTAAACCATCATAGCCTTCTCATATTCTAGCCAGGTGTCATATTAAGTGTGAGTTGGGCAACTGAAGATTTCAAGGAGTGAAGGGCTGGAGTCTTCCTTAGTCCAGCTGTATGAAATACAGAAGTGTTTATGTAAGAATGGGGGTGGGTGAGTGTTGTAATGTTCATCACTCATTACTCCTTGATTTCTTCACTTACAAATATTTGTTCAGTCCCTGGTAGGTGCTGTGCACGTACGTTACAAGAGGGGACATAGCATGGACAAAACAGGCTGTGACCCTGACCTGGCATGCTCCTAGAAGCAGCTGGAAGGTGTATGCAGGAAGCCAGGGAGTGCTGTTGGAGGACTCAAGCTCCGTTGGGAGGGGCAGGAAAGGAGCTCCATGGAAATGATATTTGAGGAGAGATCCGAAGGATGTGGAATAGGTCAAGTGAAGTCTCAGTAGTGGGAAGACTGGTACAATGGCCCAGAAGGACAAACTGATATGAAGGGAAAAAGAGGATCCCTGTCCCGGGGATGAGTGTGAATGGGATTTTGGAATCCAGCTGGGGAGAACTGGGGGTTAAGGCTGCAGCAGTGGGTAGGGGCCAAGGCTGAGATGCCAAATCAGAGGTTTTAATCTCCAGTCTAAAAAACAGTTTTAAAAACAACATCCACTGGTTTAAAATAACAGCTCACTCATCTGATAATGGGAAGAATACATAAGAGGGGTATGCATGAGTATAGGAAAATCAGTGAGAGGAGTGAGAGGGAGGGCTATTGTCTGCTGCAGGTGAATAATCCTATCTAATAAAAGAGAAACATGGTAATTAGCGTATGACCGCTACCCTTCCCATTGGCTAATCAGGGCGATATGCAAATTAACTGCCAGCCAAGATGGTGGCCGGCAGCCAGGCAGCTGCCGCGAACAGGGAGGCTTGCTTGCTTCAGTGACTAAGGAAGCCAAGCTTCCCCGCCTGCCTTGCCGGTCTCTCAGCTGCACTCTAAGCAACATTGTAACAAATATAGAAACTAAACAAAACCCCTGGCTTCAGCCAGCAGGACCGCAACATTGTTTCAAATACAGAAGGGTAAACAAAGGCCAGAAACCTGCTTTCAGCAGGGGAGGTCTCATAGCTGGAGCCCAGCCTCAGAGCTAAAGCTGGCCCAGAATAAAAAAAAAGAAAAAGGAAAAAAGGACAGGTTGGGAGCTTCAGTCACCCGCCAGCCTGAAAACGGCCCTCAGCCCCTCACCCAGGCTGGCCAGGAACCCCAGTGGGGACCCCTACACTAAAGAAAAGGAGAGGCTGGGAGCTTGGGTCGCCAGGGGACATGGCCAACCTGAAAACATCCATCAGTCCCTCACCCAGGCTGGCCACAACCCCATGGTGTGAGGGTCCCCACTTGGAGGCTTGGCCAGCCTGCCAACAGTCATCAGCCCCTCACCCAGGCTGGCCAGGCACCGCAGTGGGACCCCCACCCTGATCCAGGACACCCTTCAGGGCAAACCAGCCGGCCTCCACCCGTGCACCAGGCCTCTATTCTATATAGTAAAAGGGTAATATGCCTCCCAGCACCGGGATCAGCAGAGCAGTGAGGCCTCCCAGCACCGGGATCAGCGTGACAGCGGGGAGCTCCTGAATCCCCTGATCGCCCTGCGGCTTTGTGTGTGACAGGGTTCGGCGCCCCAACCCCCGATCGGCCCTGCTCTGTGTGTGACGGGGGGAGCTCCCCAACTCCCTGATTGCCCTGCGGCTCTGTGTGTGACAGGGTGCAGCGCCCCAACCCCCTGATCCACCCTGCTCTGTGTGTGACAGGGGGCGGAGCCCCAACTCCCCTATCGGTCCTGCTCTGTGAGTGACAGGGGGGAGCTCCCCAACCCCCTGATGGGCCCTGCTCTGTGTGTGACAGGGTACGGAGCCCCAACCCCCCTGATGGGCCCTGCTCTGTGCATGATAGGGGGCAGCACCCCAACCCCGATTGGCCCTGCTCTGTGCATGACAGGGGGTGGCACCCCAACTCCCCAATCGGCCCTGCTCTGAGCCCGACCAGGGGCTGCACCTAGGGATTGGGCCTGCCCTCTGCCACCCGGCAGGAGGCCTAAGCCAGCAGGTTGTTATCTCCCGAGGGGTCCCAGACTGCAAGAGGGCACAGGCGGGCTGAGGAACCTCCTCTCCCCCCTGAGTGCACAAATTTTTGTGCACCGGGCCTCTAGTGTCAGTTATAATGAATGTGATGGCAATGAGGGTGGGGAGTAGACAGATCCAAGAAAAACTTAGGAGGAAACAGCCCCAGATCTTGGTGCTGGGTTAGTTAGGGAGTGAGAGAGGGAGATGCCAAAGTGGACTCCTCTGATTCTACTGGGAGCAATGGAGTCAGTCTCCAACACGGAGAATGTGCCAGAAGATGACAAGTTTAGTTGACTCTGAAGCATCCAAGTGGGACCATCAAGCAAGCAGAGGAAGATAGAGACCAGAATACAGAAAACCTTGAACCACACCTCTGGGAAAATGTTCCCGTCTGATGAGGGAAGGAGAAGAAATGACTAACAGGAAGTGGGCTTCTCTCCTGCTCAGAAGTCAGACGCAGCCAAGTCAGCTCACTCCCCTTGGTTCACGCCACTTCCCTATTCATAAACTTTCACTGCTTGGAGGATGCCGCCCTTCTCCCGGTGCATCTATAGTCACAAATGTGTGTTTATGGAGCTTTCAGATCCTCTTTACTGGTACAGAGCATATTCCCTTGTCAGGGCAACAAGGATTAACATCTGACAAACCTCAAGTAAACAACACGAATTAAAACAATGATTTCTAATTTGCTCTAAAATTGTTGGCTTCTTCTTCTGAGCAAGGCTGGCTGACTTTACAGTACCTTAGAATTTGTAGCAATGAGGCAGCCTTCTGACCACACATGTCCCCAGAACCTCTCCTGTGTGGTGTCACTAGCTGTTCACTAGCTCTGTGTTCTTGGACAAGTTATTTAACTTCCTTTACCTGAGTTTCCTTACCTGTAAAATGAGATAACATTGCTTACCTCACAGGGTCACTGTGAGGCTGAAACAAAATAACATGTTCATCATAAACAATGGATGTGCAGAAAGGAGATGCTCCCTTCTCTCATTATAGACTATATTTCAAGGTAAAGTCCATGAACCACCGGAGTTAGCATCACCTAAAAGTCTTATATTAAATCAGGTTATAGGAACCCCCTTCCTTTGAGAGCCAGAGTCCAGATTTATATAGTGCGAGACAGAATATTATTATTCCCCTCAGTTTGCAAAGTTATTTCTGCCTATGTCCTGAAGACTCCTGTGGTCTTAGATCTGTGTTTCTCAACTTCAGCTGCACATTTCATAACACTGGTGCTCAGGCCTCTACCCAGACTAATTAAATCAGAACCCCTGAGCAAAGGGTCCAGGTATCAGTATTTCAAGAAGCACCAGATGATTTGGTAGTGCAGGACTAGAGATGAAAACCACAGATTTCTACTTAACTTAGGAAGCTACCAGAGAATTCTATCATTCCTTTGAAGTTCCATTTGTATCTGGCTACCCCACTTCTCTTTTCCCAGCCATCAGTCAGCGCCTTCCATCTTGGATGCCTGTCTCCTCTTTGGTGTTAGTACCTACACAACATAGAACCATCTAATCATGCCTAAGAGAGGGAACCATTCAATATTGACCTATAAACAGTACTGCCATGTTGATATTCCCTTACTTAGAAACCCAGAGTGCCCCAGGCCACTGGGAGATAGGGTTGGAATTGGGAGATGGCATTGACCTCACAATCCCAGGAGGTGCTGAGTCCCTCCCAGAGGCTGAGCAGGTGGATATGGTGGCACCGAAAGGGAGATGGGCATGTAAAGGGGAGCTCATTACCTTCAGGACAGTAGCTGTGAGGAGGAACTGCTTCTATGTAAAAGCAGGCTTCTTTTGTCACCTCTCAAATGCTAACTTTGTATATGCTGTTTTAATTAAATTATTCAGTGGCAATCTAATGAAATTTTTTTTTTAAAAAAGGAAAACGAAAAAAGTAAGTTAATTGCTAAAACTTTAAACAGCAGATGTTATTGGCACACAGAAATCAGAAAAAGGCAGGTTGCAAAAAAAGAAAAGAAAGAAACCTTGAAATATGGATACTTGAATGTTCTGTGGTTCTCTGGCTTAAATCTGTCTTTATATTAAATGGCAAATATCCTGGGGGGGAGTAACACCTTTGGCTTCAGTATAATCAGGTTTATAAGATCCTTTCCTGGAAGTAAGTTTTGATAGGAATGGGTGAAAGCACAGACCCCCATGAACTTGGGGAAGGAAGTATAAATGAAGAGGGACATGGAGGGTATCTTAAAAAAGCATGAAGTGATATTTTTGGAAGGGGAGCTTTTGCGTTTTGTATCCTCACCTCAACCTAATCATATTGCAACCTTCTTTGTCCCAGATCAAATAGGAAAACTAGTTCAACATCAGTGATAGAAAATACTCAGGAATCTGAAGAGAGGGATACTCCAGGCATCTTGAGACCCTTCCTTAGGCCTACTTGATCTGTAGTCTTGCCTCCAGGAGCCTCCCATATCTATTTCTCCCTTCTGAAATGTCCTGGCCACGTGGAGATGATCAATTTTAACAGCCACATGTCTCTATGACATCTTCCCTGCTTGATACCAAAACATGTTGCAACTAAAGTTTCTTTTCCATTTATGACAAACACGGCCCAACGCTTCTAGTCAATAATGTGCCTAAAGAGCTTCCAGTCTCAAAGAAACTGTAAAACAGTGCCCCACAAATTATCCAGACAAGTCCATGGTCGGGGAAAAGACACATTTACCTTGGTCATCAGGAACGCAACTCCTGATCTTACCTTTGACTGCACCCCAAGGGCAGGTGCCAGACCGCAATGGCAGGAAAGAGCGGCCGAGGAAGGACAAGATGAGCACCAGGTTGAGTCAAAATATCACCTTGATTGTAATTTACCTACATCCTATTTCTCTTTCATTATATCTTTTTCTGTTCTAATAATAAAGCTCCTTTTCACCTATGAAAGGAAGTAGGGTAGCCTAGTCCAGATGTTTACAGGCATGGGGAACCTTTTCTCTGCCAAGGACCATTTGGATATTTATAACATCATTCGTGGGCCATACAAAATTACCAACGTAAAAAATAGCCTGCTATAATTTTGTCAGACATTTAATTAACTCTCCCCTGATGCCTTGGCAGGGCCAGAGCAAATGATTTCTTAGGCCTTATAGGGGCCATGGGCTGGACATTCCCCACCCCTGGTTTAAGAGGGAGAGATTAAAAGGATAACACATCTGGGTCTTTATTCCTAGAGAAGAAACCTATGAGGGAACTCTCGACCCCCTTAAATAGCCAACAAGCCAGAACGTCCACCTACTTCCTCATTGTTCTTAGGTCCTAAAGGAAAACCCTAAGAATAACCAAGGGAATGGAGAAAACTGTGTTGTGGAAATTTGAGTATTGAGGCGAGGAATTCAGACTGCCCTGGGGAGGGCATGAATAGTGCCTCTTTGAACTGAATGTGTGATGTCCATAGGAACCTAAATGCAGCACAAAAACTCTAAAATAAATTATTTGAAAGGCAAGTCAGAAACTTGGGTGGAAGTTATGAAAAGAAGAACAGTTTGATTAAGATTCACCAGCCTGGGTTCAGAAAAAAAAAAAAATCCCTGTCCTTAATACCTGCTGCCGCCTTTGAAGTTGTCTCTTTGTATTCGCATGACAATGAGTCAGTGAGGGCAATACACTGGTGTTTTTCAAAAACCCTTTGACATAGTTTAACTTTCGGAGATAATAGCCAAAGCAAATGTCACGGAATAAAGGCTATAAAATAAATTTTTATGTAGAAAAGTACTAAGGCCAGGAGATTAAAGCAAGTCCCAGGTAACCCCAGAATTCACCTAGCAAGGTTGGCTGAGCCAGTAGTTAATGAGGCCAAGAGAAAGGTCACTTTCAAGCCTTTTAAGGAACAATCACTGTCTCTTGGAAGACACCTCTGATTCCACCCAAACCATCTTCAAACATGTGTCTTTGGTCATATAAGACGGAAGGATAAAGAGGATACAGAGAGCAGTTTATATGCATTTTCTTGCTTACAGCAGTAAATAGAATCCATGTCAGAAACTGCTGTCAGGTTGTATTGTATATTGAATTCTTTCAAATTTACTAACAAGGTAGATCTTAGGTGTTCTTATCACAAAATGAGGGTAATAAATAACAGGGCAGGAGGACACTTTTGGAGGCGATGGATAGGCATATGGCATCCATGTGATATTTCACACATATATACTTCTCTCTAAACTCATCCATTTGTATATATTACATGTATACATCAATTTGAATGCATTGTATACATTTGTAGAGCATTTTGTATGTCAATCATACCTCATAGTTGTGTGTGTGCGTGTGTGTTTGTGGGTTTTTTAGGAGAGTGTGTGTGTTTTTAAATGGGTGTCTGGTCTTTACTCAAAAATTTTCAGCCTAGCCAGCCATTTCCAGTTGCTTCCTCCTACAAATCTCTAGGAAAATCACACTCAAAGGTTGATTCTTATAAAAACAGGTGATAAATAAAGACAGCTAGATTTGGGGGAATATACCAGCTTACCTATCAAGTTTCCTCCCTTGTAGGGGTCTCTATCCAGTGCCTGAAATGATGTCTCTAGATGTAGATGCCCAGGTCTTGATGAGAGCCAATTCTCTCTCCCTCCAGTTGCCCACCCATAAATATGGATTTCCAGGAGCTTTTTACTGCATGAGCCACATCTCCAACCCTTTGTGATTAGACTGGAGTTGGACCTTTGACCCAAGATGGGCGAGTCACACATCGTTCCTACGGAATTTGGATGTGAGTTAAAGGGAGCTCAGCAAACTCTTCCTGTGGCTTGAAGTGCTTAGTCAAAATCAAAGTCATGACAAGACAATCCTACTCCTCCATGTAGACCATGAAGCCTAAGAAAACGGAGGAATAGAAAAAGAAGAATGAAAAGGATGTGCGGAGAAAGAGCTAAAGGGAGTCTCAATGGAATTACTAATTTCTCTTTTTAAGGCCCTTGCTGTCCATGAAACACCCCTGACTCTTTCTGTCTCCTAGTGTTCGTGTTGGCTGGAATTGCTATCTCCTTAGAAATCACTCCCCCTGTCTAAATGTACTCCCCATTTTCCTTCTCTCTACTTCCTTCCCTCGCCACAATCACTTTTACCGGTCTTTCTGGTTCCCTGGTTCCCTATCTCTTTTCCCCCGAAGTGCTAACTTGGCAGTGTCCAGTCGTTGGCTCTGGGAAGCTCTGGTGTTTTACTGTCATTAAAAGACTAACCTGAGGGTAGGTACAGTCTATCTCCAAGTTTCCAATGAGCCCTGATGTATCTTTGCTATGGGTCAGATGAGTGGTATAAGAACAATTTTTGAGATGTCCTTGGGCAACGTTTGCTTTATCTACAAACCCTTCTTGCTCCTAGAGGGTTTGGAAGCCATGTGAATTGTAAGGTCCAAACGGGCAATGCTCAGAAACCAAATGATGCCTCCCTACATCCTTTTTCTTGTATGTGTTCTGTGAAATGTAGATACTTTTCGATCAAATATTTTAAGACTCTGACTCTCTGGGAGTCTGCTGCATCATGACCTGGCTCCAGGATGCCTCCAGTTCCCCAGTAATAAAAGAGATGGTCACCATGAGTTCCTAAGAAACTGAAATTTCATGGGTATTCAGGCTTGTGCCACAAGCAAATCCCCTTATAGAGTATAAGTTAGGATCCTTTATTAATGGACACCCCAGAAGAGCATGTTGCTGGAATCTGAGTCATATGAAACCCTAATTTCTGGAGAGTCCCCCACAGAATAGCTTGTACCTGAACTCAGCTCCTGTGGAACCGGGGGCTTCCTTCCCCAGAGGAGGATGCTATAACCTCCCATGGGCCTCAGGGGCCTCAGGACCTTGGCTTTCCTGGACACTTGGCTTTCCTAGACAACTCCTTTAAAAGGTGATACTCAAATCCAGACTGCCTGGTGGCAAAACTACCTGATCATGCCCCACTCAGGAGGCTGCTCTCATTTCTGCCCTCTATAAAGGAAACATGTTATGGATCGAATCCCTCCAAAATTAATGTCCAAGCAAGCCCTGCCTCCAATGTGATGGTATTAGGAGGTGGGGCCTTTGGAAGGTAATTAGAATTAGATGAGGTCATAAGGGTAGGGAATGGGATTAAGGCCCTTATAAAGTCAGGAGAATGCTTGCTACCTCTCTGCTCTCTACCGTGTGAGAATACAAGGAAAAGGCAGCAATCCACTGCTCTGGCCAGTGTGGCTCAGTTGGTTGAGTGTCGTCCCATGCACCAAAGGTCACCGGTTCAATTCCTGGTCAGGACACATACCTGGATTGTAGGCTAAGGTTGTAGGCTCAATTTCCAGTAGGAGGTGTGCGGGAAGCAGCCAATCAGGTGTTTCTCTCTCAAATCAATGTTTCTCTCCCTTCCTCTCTCTCTCTCTAAAATCAATAAAAACATATTTTAAAAAATAAGTCAGTAGTCTGCAACCCAGAAGCGTACTCTCACCAAAACTGGACCATGCCGGCACCCTGATCTCAGACTTCCAGCTTCCAGAACTATAAAAAATAAATGTATGTTGCTTATGAGCCACTCTTTCTATAGTGCTGTACGGGAGGAAAATGTTTCCCTCAACTCTTCTAAGGCTCCCTGGCTGGATTTGAGGATGAAACTGACAAACACAGGTTAACAGGCGAAAAGCATCCACATTTATTTAAGATAACTTTTATGTAACATGGGAGCCTTCCTGACTGGGTCTTTTCAGGGGAGGTTTGATGCAGAGAGCACAGTCGTGGAGAAATGCCCGTCATGGGGCAGAGTATAAGTGTAGTAAACGGGGGGGATCTTAGCAAGGAAGGTTCGTTCAGATGCCTCTCAGCAGCCTTTGTCTTGGGGGATAAGGATGTTCCTTTCCTCTATTAGAGGGAAGGCAATCCTCACTGGAGGGTTTTATGACCTACTTCAGGAGAGAAGGTGGGGGGAGGTCAGAGTGACCTTCCTGCTTCTGCCTTTGTTTTCAAACTCCTGCAGCTTAAAATAATCCATGCGCCAAGCTGCCACACTTGGGGTAGCATGTCCAGAACCCCCTCAGTACTTGGTTACAGCAGTTGGAACTAAAACTGAAACCGATCACGGGAAAGGGCTCCTCTTTCCCAGCACAGACCTGCCGGTCCAGCACTTAGTGATGATGGGAA